>NC_139751.1:3170575-3425575 GCF_964211835.1 Anser anser
GGGATGGGTTGCGACAAGGGGCTGGGGGCTGCGGGGTGCGTCCCCAGCCCGGAGGGCACGAGGCAAGGAGGTGCCCCCCCCCCCCCACACACACCCCTGCTGCCCTCTGGGCCCATTGGGGAGAAAGTTTTCAGCCCTCGCTGGGCACAGCGGGCAGCCTGCTGGGTGGGGGCCCTGCTTGTGCCACCCCCCCCCCCCCCCCACGCTGCCACCCTGGAGCCCAGCACCCTGCATCTGCATCGGGGGGGGGGGGGGCACAAGCATCTGCAGCCCCCTGGGGGTGGGGGGGGGGCGCGTGGCGTTGGGGTGCGCTCGCTGCATACCTGGGGCACCCCCAGCCCCGCTTCGGGTCTTCGTGAGCGCTCTTGTTGCAGGAAGGACGGACCCGGACCCCCGGGGTCCCCCCCCCGACCCCCCCCACCATGTGCCTGTGTGTCCCTGCCGGGGGTCTGTCCGTCTGCATCTACCCACTGGGGTGGTGGCCGTGCTCGCCCAGCCTGGCGTGGGCCTGTCTCCGTGGGTTGTCCCCATTCCCCCCCCCCCCCAAGCCATGGCCCCCCGGGGCTGCGTCCCTCCGGGATTCGCCTTCTCCTTCCCCCTGCCCGGGCGCAGGACGGGGCAGGTGGGAGCGCTGCCGCCCCGCACCCCAGGTCATCGTCCTCCTGCCTCCTTTTTGGGGAAGCTCCTTCGTGTCTGTGCACTGGATTTTTTTTTTTCCGGGCGTTGGGCGTTAAATCTTTGGGGGGCCCTCAGCAGTGGGAGAAACCGCGCGGGGCGGGCTGGGCAGAGCTCTCGGGTGCTTCCTGCGGCCGTCCTTGGGCTCCGGAAAGAAGCAGCCATCATTTTGCAGCGGAAAAGTGCCCGTCCGGCAGCCTCCCGGGGTGCCAGCCCCAGCTACAAACCCGTCTGTGGGCAGGGACAGGGATGTCGGGACAGCTGGGACGCCCGGGTCCCCGCTCTGGCCGCCGGGGGTAGCTGGGTGCCGGTGTCCCCGTGTCCCTGCCCGGCTACGTGCGCCCCGTTCCTTGCTTTCCCTCCTTCCCCATGAGCAGGGAGCTGCGAGGCACCTGGAGCGCCGCCGGCAGGATTTTTCCTTCCCGGGTTGACCCTCCCCATGAAAATCCTGCCTCGCGGGGCCGCGCCGGCAGCGAGGCGGGCGCAGGGGGTGCCAGCCGCTGGGAAGCTCAACCCGCTGCAGTCCCTTTCCCTTGCTGCCACCCGAGAGCTGTCACACGGCCACGGGGCTGTGGGCTGACAGATGGCCTTGCCGGTAAGCAGATGCCGCCAGCCCTTTTGGTGCAAGGACACCCCCAACCCCCCCCCCCCCATCTCTTATTAACGGGGAGAATTTCACCCTTTTGTGGCTCAGGGAAGCACTCCCCTTCCCCCCCCCCCCCCCCTTTCCTCCCTCCAGTTTGTTTCTTAAGCCAAAGGCAGCCGGATAGCAGGCTTCAGAGAGCACCTTTCCAAGTGGGGTAAGCGTGAGGCATCCCCCCCCCCCCCCTTTAATTCTGGGGCTGTGTAGGGAAGAGCTTATGCAGGTGTTGCCGTTGGCGTCGAGCAGCCTGTGCTCGCGGTCCCCTCGCTTGCTGGGTGACTCACCCCTTCCCCAGCAGCCGCAGCATCAATTTTGGGGGGAGAATTTTGGGGAGGGCGTGAGACAGCTCTGGGGACGTGAACCTGGGCCCCCTCCCCAGGTCCCCGCGGCTGCAGACGGCCGGGAGGGGGATGCGGGACCCTCCTGTCCCAGCGGGGCCGGGCACGGGGCTGCCGGCAGCTGCGGGGGGGGGGGGGGGTGGCACCGTTCCCAGCAAGCGCTGGCAAAGGGGGGAAGGTGCCGTAGTCCCCCCCCCGTGCCAGGAGTATTGGCCACGCGTGCTTTTGGCTGGTCCCGCTCGCACCCGGCACGGGCGTTTTTCCACCCAAAGTGCTGCCCCGTGCCTTGGCTTAGGATGCGGCCAGGGGCTTGGCTGAGACCCAGCAAACTCAATTCACCCCCAGCTCCAAGACACCGAGAGCCCCTCGCCGTGGCTGAGCGAGGACAGCCAGCGCTGGGACACCCCCGCTGCCCCCCCCCGGGTCGGGTCCGGGAGCCTCCTGCCCTGCTGCTGCCTCCCCTCTCCCTGCAGCCTCCGCAGCCCCATGTGAGGCTGGAGGACAAAAATGGGGACGGGGCAGGGGGACGGCGCCGGGGACCCTGAGAGCTGCAGGGGCCGGTGGCGCACGGCTCCGTGCGGCTCCCGCGGCTCCCCCGAGCCGACTGGCTTTGCAGCGGGTGTTGTGTGCTCAGCATGGCTGAGCTAATCTATCGCCAAACAAACACGCGCTGTTATTCCGAAAGAAGGTTTCCAAGCGACTCATTTCCCTTTTTTTAATAACTCTTCCCAGTGGTGCCCTTTGCACCCTGAGCTGGGAGATTCAATAAGGCTGGAGCCTGGAGCGTGGCGCTGCTCAGCCTCCTGCTGAGGGGGGGCCAGTAGCAGCTGGGGGGAGCGGCACCCTTGGGTGCCCCCCAGCCAGACCCATTCCCGTTCAGCTGCCTTGTTTTGGTTGAGGGCTCTGCTTTATTGCTTTCTTTCCCTACCCCCCCCCCCACCTTGTTTCTCATTGCCACTCATCTGCAGGGTGCTGGCGCGGGAGCGGGGGGGCCTGAGCTGGGGCACCCACGGGCGCTTCCTGCCACAGCATCCCTCCCCGAACACCGCTGGCCTGCCGCTAATCACACCCGGACCAATTAACGCTCCCAGATTAATGACTTGTACCCCCACCCCCCAGCATCAACACCTCCCTGGGAGCTCATCCCAGGGCACCGAAGCCCCCACGGGTGGTGGCACAAATTTGGGGGGGGATTGGGGGGGGGGCAATGGCATGCCGAGACCCGGTGTGCCGAGACCCCGGCAGCGCCAGCCTCCTGCCCCCCCGCCTGCCCTGGCCGAGCTCCAGCATCTTTGAAGAGCTGCCTGGCTCAGCCTTCGCGCTCGGGCGCCGAAGGTAAATGGCCCAGGAAAGATGAAGCTTCCTCTCCAGCCGCTTGGATTGCTACTGAAGAAATAATCACGTCCCCGTGCCCGTGTTCCCCCCGCCCTCCCTGCTTTTTTTTTTTTCTTTCTTTCTTTTTTTTTTTTTTTCCTGATCACTGTTGCAAAAGGAAAGTCATTGTGGAAATGAGCGCCCAGCCTGCAGAAATGATCGGCTGCAAAGAGCCTGCGGGGACCCGCACTTGGAGTGGGATTAATTTTCCCCTCCCCAAATTAATCCCCCCCCCCCCCCGTCCCCAGCCCTTGTTCCTTGGGCAGGGGCTGCCTGCTGCTGCAGCCCGGTGTGCGGCAGCCTGCTCGCTGCTTTTGCCGTGGCTGGCGGCACGGGGGGCACGGGGCCTCCGAATTCTCCTCCGCCAATTCTCCTGGCACCGGCAGAGGCACCTCCAGCCTCGGCTCCCCGCGGGGCGCGGCGACGCTTTGCATCCCTTCGCTTTATGCCCGCCTGAGGCCGACAGCCTGGGCAGGGCAGGGGGGGGTGGAAATCGGTCTGAATCCAGCCCCGAGGGGCGCGGGGGGGGTTCTCGGAGGACAGGGGGCCTTTGGGTGGGACCGCCCGAGGGTCTCCCCGCGGGTCGGAATCGACCGCTGGTACCCGGGAGGATGCGGAGGGGTGGGCGGCCGTGCCCTGCTGCTGCTCCTCCCAGGGAGAATAAATCCTGGGTGGCCCTGGGAAAGCGGCGGGTGGCGGACAGGGGGGCACCGAGCCCCCTGCCTGTCTGCATCCCCACCAAGGGACCCTCGAGTCTGCCCCGCGCCACGCTGACCTTCGCGCAGGACCCGTCTCAATGGGGGGGGGGGGGGTGCGGAGCAGTGGGGGGAAGGGGCTGGAAATGCAATTTATGATCCCGCCTGATAAGATCTTATAAAATTTCCCGGGCACACTCGAAATTACATTTCCATAGCTCAGGAGAAGCGATCTCCTCGCACGCCGATACCTGCCACTTTTATGGCTACATTTATTGCAATAATAAAGCGAAATGGTGAGGCGAGGTGGGGGGGGGGGGGAACAGGCCAGGGGGGAGGCAGCTGGGCAGAGCTGGGGGGCTGCGTCCCTGTGGGCCTGGGAGCCCTCTGCTTTGGGGGACGTGGGGGAAGCAGCCCCCTGAAAGGCCTCTCCCTCCCGCTGAAGAGCCAGGGCAGCTCCAGAGGGGTCAGGCAGGGCAGGAGCCAGGGAAAATGAGGGAGAGCCACGAGGGGGCACTGGGGCGTCCCGGCTGGGCCTCGCCGGCTCACCAGGGATGCTCAGATGACTGCCTCAGTTTCCCTGCATGCCATCCCTACCGGCTGCCCACGCCCTTGCAACGTGCCCTGGTGCCTTGTTCCCCCTCCTGAGCCTTGGAAGCTTGTCCTGAGCCCCCGGTGCCATGTGCCCCCCCCCCATACCCCCCAGTGCTGTCCGTGCCCCCCAGCACTGACCCCCTGCAGGGCAGCGGGGTGCCATCTCCATCGCCTCTGAGCCCCTCGGCACTGCAGCTCCGTCCCTCCCCGCCACCCTCTCGCCAGCTCCTCGGTGAGCGACCGCCTGCGCCCCCCTCTCCCCCTTCCTGCTCCGTTTATCTCCTCATTTTCTCATTCTTTCTCTTTTCTTCCTTGAGTCCAATGAGTCACACAAGCCCTGAATCCTTTGCCTTGTGCCGTCTCCTCCCTTCTATTATATATTTTCCTTTGCTCTTAACAGCACTTTTCTTTTCCACCCGGGGGGAGGAGGAGGATGGGGGTGTACCTTTTTCCCTTGTTCCCCCCCCCCAGCCATATACCAGCTCCTGTCTCACCAAGAAGCCCTTAAAAATAATAAATAAATAAAACAGCAGCTGAGAAAAGAAAAGGCAGGAAACGAATGACAGGGAAAAGGAACCAAAACGAAAGAAAGAAGAAGAAGAGGGGAAAAAAAAAAAAAAAAGTCCTACTCGGGCTATGAAATATTTATTAGCCAGCGCGTGCCGAGCGCGTTAATAAAGCCGCAGCATTTGCATATGTGTTCCGTCTGTGAGCGGAGAGGTGTCTGCTTGGGGGCGAGCGGAGAGGTGGCGGTGGGAGGCAGCCCTCTCCCGGCCCCGCGGGGCATCGGGCACGCTGCCGGCCCCGTGGGGCATCGGGCACCTTCGTCACTGGCTGCGGGGGTGAGGCCACCGCGGGCCACGTAGCGGGAGCTGGGCGCTGCCTCGGGGGTACCTGCAGCTGCAGCCAGGGTGGGTGGCGACAGCGGGGGCTTTGGCTCTGGGAGCTGCTCCGGGCTCTTTCCCCGGCGGCGAGCCCAGCGGCCTTCCTGCTGCCCGCGGGTCCTGCGCCCTGCGCCCTCCCGGCCAGGAATGCGGCAGAGGCCGGGGGACCGGTGGGGCCGTCAGCTGCATGCGCTGAGCTCATGTCCAGGACAGCTTGCCTACCATCGCTTTTCTTTGCAGGCGTGTGCTGGGATGTCCCCGCAAACCTGCCCAGTGCCCTGCAGCCCTCACCGATGTCCCCCCCCCCATGCACACCCCGCTCGGCTGCGCACCCCTGCAGCCCCCTCTCACGCCATCCCGGTGCCCTTGAGCTCTGACCGCTGGCGGAGCAGCAGCCTCGAGCGCAGGCTCCTTCTTCCTCACCAGCAGGGACACGGAGCCGGGCTGGGTCTCGGCTTGCGGGGGGCAGCCCCCGGCTCCTGCCCACACCCCTGGCCCTAGCCTGGGGGGGTGCCAGCAGCAGGCTGACTCCTTGCCCTCCCACCGAGGAGCTGCCGCTGCACGTGGGCGCTCGCTGGCTGCCTTCTGCGCACCCACGAGGCTTGGGTGAGCCACGGCCACACGCTGGGGCACGCGGTGTGCAGCAACGTGACCGCTCTCACCCCGGGGGGCACACGAATGCATGCACCGAGGGGCGGTGGCTCGCTGGCAAAGCACAGCCGCAGAGCCTCACTTTGTGCATGCGTGTGTAACCGTGCACGTGTGCGCACAGAGACGCACCTAAGGGCGTGCAGGGCACGGGAGGCCGTTCGTGCACGCTCAGCAGGATGCGTGCACGCCAGCAGCCGCAGGCATTTGTTGCGCTCATCTACACCCTCGGCGCAGGTGCGCGCCGGGATGTGCTGGCGCCGGGAGACATCTTGACGCACACCTGTTGGCACCCACAGACGCGCGCAGCGTGCACAGACACGGGCACCCGCACGCCCCCTCTGCTCCCTCCCCGCCCGCAGCCGCTGGGTGTGCGTTGCACGCCCCGGCACACGCAGGTGCATGCTCGGGTGCCTCTCCGCAGCCCGGCAGAGCCTGCCGCGGCACCGCGGCACCCCGCCACCGCATTAGCACCCGCGCAGCGCCCGCGAGATAAATGGGAGCTGTCAGAAGCACCTTGTTTGCTGCTAACCTTTGGAAATGCCACACCGCCCCAGGCTGCGCCGCGCGGGGGGGGAGCGGGCCCGCAGGGATTGTCGCTCACCACCTCCAATTAATCTCTTTGCACTAACGAAGGCAGTAGGGTGACGGGGGGGGGAGACCAGCTTGACCCCGGGCCCGCAGGGAGAACTGGGGAGCCCGACCCACGGATCAGTGCCTGCTCAGCCGACGTCCCCCTGAGGCTGGGGTCAGGGTGGCTGCAGGGCTGTCAGAGAGGTCCAGGGCCACTGGGGTGGGAGCCTTTGCCTCGAGGTTGTACCCCATTAGATCTTGGGGTGCTGCTGCAGGGGCACTGGCGCTCATCCCCCCCGGTCTCCAGCAGCCCCCCCTGCACTGATCCGCTCCCCTCCGCCAAGGTGACCGCGTGTCTCAGGGGAGCAGCTGACGGCGCTGGGCTTTGCCAGCAAATGGGATGTGAGCGGCCATCACGGCCGGCCCTGACAAGCCAAATTGATGCCGGCACCGAGAGCCTTCCCGGTCCCTCCGCAGCCACCCCCAGCCCTTCCCGCATCCTTGCCCGCTTGCTTTTGCACATGTAGAACCCAACGCGGGGGCCTGCAGACACGTGGCGAATGCGCAGAAAAGTGCACGGGGGGCTCGGGCGCAGCAGCAGTGTGTAACGCCGTCGGCGGGTAACGAGCAGATGCAGTAGCACGCGCGTGAATAGCAGCGAAACCCAAGCGACCCCGAGCCACGTGCACGCGTGGCGTGCCGCAGCTGGGGCAGCCGTGGCGGGATGGGGCCCTTTCCCCGTCCCCCCTCCCCACCTACATCCATCCCAAAGGCTCGTGTGCACGTGTGTGCATGCTGAACCCCCACCACTAACAAGCAGAAACATTAATATTTAAGGCGAGGTGTGCGTGGGACCTGCCCTGAATGCTGACAGCGCCGGCAGGGTGCAGAGGGGTGACCTTGGCTCCCCTCGGCCGCTGCTGTGGAAGATGCTCGCCGTGGCCCGGCTCTACCACAGCAGGCTCCGAGCCCCCCCCGGCCCACTTTGCCCCCCCGGCCAGGGGAGCTGCACCAGAGGGACTGTGGGCGGAAGGGGTCTGCGCCGCGCTTGTGCCGCAATCGATAGCCCTGGCTGCGTCGGCAGTGGCAGCCCTGCTCTGCAATTCCCTTTCATCCCTGGCTCCCCCAACATCCCAGGTTCCTGGGGAGGGAATGGCGGCTTGGGGGGGGGGGGGGGCGGTGGCAGCCTGGTCCCCCCCTGGAGCGGCTGTGGGATGAGCTGGGGGGGCCCAGAATTTCCCCACCGCTTCCCATCACTTCCCTGTCCGCAGTGCATCTCCATCACGCCCCCATCCCCGTTATGCCATCCCCATCCGACCCCTCTCATTGACGGGGTGAATTGGAAAGGGAAACTGAGGCAGGGGGAGGAGGCCTTGGCGGAGAGAACCCAGGCATCCTGGCTGTCAGCTCTAAATGGGAGGGGAGTGCAGAGCTGAGAAACCTCGAGAAGGGCTTGCGGGCCTTGGACTGTGTGTGCCTACGTGCGGGCCCCCACAGGGGCAGCCCCCGCGCTGCCCCTGGCCCCTCTCTGCAGGTGCAGGTGGGTTCGGGGCCATCCCTCCCCGCTGCGGAACATCAGGTGCTGCCCCCCCGCCCCGTGCTCACTCCACGGTGATTGATTTTCCGCATGGCACAGGGAGGCCACTGTCCCCACGGGGCGACGCGGGGGCTCCCAGGGCTGATGGACAAGTGCTAGCAGGGGATTAACGGTGGGAGGGCAGCTGGGGTGGAGGGGAAGCGGGGTCCTGCTGGGGAAGCCGTGCCCACCCCGAAATGGCTCCCTGCCAGCTGGGGGGGGCTGGGGGCTGCCCTTCTCCCCCTCCCCCAGTTCCCTCTCCATCTCGCGGTCCTGCCGCGCTCCCTCCCTCTCTCCCCGGCTGGTAACGGCACCCGGCTTTGAAGCTGCGTTGAAATATAGATAAGGGCGAACGCGGCAGCCGTGCTCAAAGAGAGATTGGAGAGGGAGCCAGGGGGACGGCCGGGCCAAGCGGGGGCCTGCGGGGATGCTTGGCGCAGCCTCACACCGCAGTGCAACCCCTGCCCGCCCGGGCTCAGACCTCACAAACTCCTCTCCTGCCCTGCCCACAGACCCAGGGCTCAGCACCCCGCGCCCGGGGCTCCCCTCACCCGGCTCCCCCCGCAGGGGCTCGTCCTGTGCCACGTCGGTCTGCGCTGCCCGCTCCTGGCAGCGTGGCGCGGGCGAGACCCGGCACGTCAGGGCAGATTTACGGGCTCAGCCTCAGCCCGGCACAAGCAGCAGGAAAGGGATCAGGCAGCGGAGCCAAGAGGTGGCAGCGCCCAGCCTGCGCCATCCTTCACGGTGGCCAGCAGAGACCTGACCGCATGCGCAGCCCCGGGTGGCTGCAGAGAGCGTGGGGACACCGGGGTCTCATCCCTCCCTGGCGGGGGCCCATGGGAGGTGCACACGAGGCGTGGGGCGGTGCTGAGCCATGCTGGTGGTGCTGCAGGACGCCGGTGCCAGGATGAGACCCCCAGCAGCCTCCCCCCCCAACCTTAGCCCTTCCAGCTGGCGCCTCCGCTCGCTGTCCTCCTCCTCCCCACGTCCCCTTCGGGAAACAGGTCGCTGCCCAGATCAGAACCTGCCAGCGCAGCCCAGCACCTGCCAGCTCGCAGCGACAGTGATTGACGAGGCCGGGGCAGCCGGAGCAGCGTCGCGCGCCCCGGGAGCAGCTGGCAGGGCGCGAGGGGCACGCCGGGTGCCAAGCCAGGAGCAGCCAGCCTGAGGGATGGGGAGGATGTTCAGACACGGGAGATGCTCGGACACGGGACGTCGGAGACGGGGGCCCGGCGTAAGGAGGTGCCAGGTCGCTGCCTTGCTTTGCCGTGGCAGGAGAGGTGCTGACCCTCCTCACCCTGCTGGGAGCCTGTGCCCGGGGCCCTGGTCCCGTGCTGGTGCTGGTGCAGGGATGTTTTAGCTCTAGCTTTTGCTCCCCCCCCCCCCCCCCCACTGCCCATCTTTTCTGCTTTAGGTGCAAGTTCCCTCCCCTGGCAGAATACAGAAAGTGCCCCCCCCCAGCAGGGCGAGGGGGACCTGCTTGTTCCTTACGTGTGCCCCTCTGCAAACAATGCACCCCACTCTTCGTCTGCGTCCGCCCCGGTGCAATTATCCTGGAGGGCGGAGCAGCCACTGAGCAGCCTGGCGGGAGTCTCTGTAATTTCAGCTGCAGATCAGAGGCGCTGGGTAATGCAATTAGGCTTCCCTGGCAGGCAGCGCGGGGCTCCGCTGCCTCCCCCTCTCTGTACATGCTGCTGCCCCTCATCCCCCTGTTTTAATAGGCTCAGATGTAGCGGGGCAGGCAATAACAAATTGCCCAGCGTCCTGCTTCTTCCCAGCGCAGGGACATGGGTGATGCTGGGGAATCAGTCCTGGTGTTGTGTGTCTGGTGACGGCTGGTGGCAGGGGGATGTGGGCAGCGGGGAGCCCTGCTCGGGCCTGGGCTCGGCTGGGGCATGGTGGGCAGGAGGGGCCCTGGGAGCAGGATGGGTGCAGGAGGGATGCACAGTGCAGGAGAAGAGCACATTGTAGGAGGGATGCACGGTGCAGGAGGGCATGGTGCAGGAGGGATGCATGGTGCAGGAGAAGAGCACATTGTAGGAGGGATGCAGGGTGCAGGAGGGCATGGTGCAGGAGGAGGGCACAGTGCAGGAGGGATGCAGGGTGCAGGAGGGATGCAGGGTGCAGGAGGGATGCAGGGCGCAGGAGGGATGCACGGTGCAGGAGGGATGCACGGTGCAGGGGGGATGCACGGTGCAGGAGGGATGCACGGTGCAGGGGGGATGCACGGTGCAGGGGGGATGCAGGGTGCAGGGGGGATGCACGGTGCAGGGGGGATGCAGGGTGCAGGGGGGATGCACGGTGCAGGGGGGATGCAGGGTGCAGGGGGGATGCACGGTGCAGGGGGGATGCACGGTGCAGGAAGGATGCATGGTGCAGGGGGGATGCACGTGTGGGGCCAGGCAGGAGGATGATGGAGGGGTGGCAGCACACACTCGTGCAGCCTCTGCCCTCTTTCCCAGACCATGTGCGCTGAGGGCCACATCGCCAAGACCCTAGGGTACCTGGAGCTGGGCACCTCTGGCCTCCTCAAGGATGTCCCCTATGGCACCCTAAAGCCCCCGATGCTCGACCCCGGGCGGCTGATGCCGGCCGAGCTCCCCCGGGGCGCCGGGCAGCCCATCGGTGCGGCGCAGAGCCCCTGGGACTGGCAGAAGAACGGGACGGCCGGGGAGCTGCTGAGCCCCCGCGCACGGCGCAAGCCCACGCTCAAGTCCGGCCGCACCAAGAAGATCTTCGGCTGGGGCGACTTCTACTTCAACATCAAGACGCTCAAGTTCAGCCTGCTGGTGACGGGGAAGATCGTGGACCACATCAACGGGACCTTCAGCGTCTATTTCCGCCACAACTCCTCCAGCCTGGGCAACGTCTCGGTCAGCATCGTGCCCCCCTCCAAGGCGGTGGGCTTCGAGGTACTGGTGCCGGCGCCCCCGCCGCCCCCTCGCCTGCCCCCCCAGCAGAGCACCCTACCGGAGGGGCGCCCGGCCAAGGCCCTCAACTGCCACGTGGAGTACGAGAAGACCAACCGGGCGCGGAAGAACAAGCCCTGCCTCTACGACCCCTCCAAGGTGTGCTTCACCGAGCACACGCAGAGCCACGCCGCCTGGCTCTGCGCCAAGCCCTTCAAGGTCATCTGCATCTTCATCTCCTTCCTCAGCATCGACTACAAGCTGGTGCAGAAGGTCTGCCCCGACTCCAACTTCCAGCACGAGAAGCCCTACTTCGGCTGACGGCCGGCGAGCGCGGAGGCGGGTGCCCCCCCCCCCCCCGGGTAATCCGGGGGCTGCCTGCCCCCCCCCGGTCCCCCCTCCCCGTTCCCCACCGTGGCCGGGCTCAGCCCCGCGCGTGGGCTCTGTCCCGGCGGGTCCCGGGGGCAGCCGGGCCGCGCGTACACGGTGACACCCCCGGGGGTCCCCAAGGTGGGGGGGGGGGGGCAGCACCCCGAGACCCCCCCACCCGCAGACCCCCGCCCGCCGGGAGGGCCCTGCCCACCCCCTAAGCCCCCCAGGGGCCGTGGGGAGGGGGTTCGGGGGGGGGGTCCCTGTCCCCCAGCCCGGCTCCGGAGGGGGCTTCTCCGGATTTTTTTTTTTTTTAAGAGAAAAATTAAAACGGAGAAAAAGAAAAAAGAAAGTTAAAAAAAATAATTAAAAAAAAAAAGCAAAATGACAAAAATAAAAAGGAAAAAATGGAAAAAGCCTCCGTGCGGCGTGCCGAGCGGCGGATGGGGGGGGGAAAGGCGGGGGGGGGGCGGAACCGGACCCGGGACCACCCCCCCCGCCGGGAGGGGGCCCAGACCCCGGTTCCCGGCGTGCCCCGCGGTACCGGCAGCCCCTCGGCCCCGCCCCCCGGGGGGGCGGGGCAGGGCCCGGGGACGGCACCGGGGGACGGCACCGGGACCCGGCCGGGACCCGCCTGCAGCCGGCCGCGATGTGGCCTCTGCGCCTGGGCACGGTGAGTCGGGGGGGGGGCACGGTGAGCCGGGGGGGGGGCACGGTGCCCTCGGGGGCCCGGTGCCCGCAGGGAGGTCCCGGTGCTCGAGGGGGGGCTCCTGATGGCCGGGCCCGGTGCTCGGGGGGGCGGGGGGGGGGCAGTACAGGTGGGGGGCCCGGTGTCTGGGGGGGGGGCCCGGTGTCTGGGGCGGGGGGGGCCGGTGTTCACGGGGTTGCCGGTTTCCGCAGGGGGTCCCGGTGCTCGGGGGGGTCCCGGTGCTGGGGGGGGTCCCGGTGCTGGGGGGGGTCCCGGTGCTCGGGGGGGTCCCGGTGCTCGGGGGAGTCCCGGTGCTCGGGGAGGTCCCGGTGCTGGGGGGGGTCCCGGTGCTCGGGGGGGTCCCGGTGCACGTGGAGGTCCCGATGCCCGGGGGGGTCCCGATGCCCGCGGGGGGGGGGTCCCGGTGCTCACTGGGGGTCCAGGTGCTTGCGGGGGTCCCGCTGCCCGCAGGGGGTCCCGGCACGCCCCGCCCCCGTCTCCGCCCCCCGTTTGCATCTCGTCCCTTCCAGCCGTGCCCTTTACCCCCCCCCCACTGCCCCCTACTCCACCCCCGCCCCGTGCCCCCCCCCCCTCCCACCTCCCCCCCCCCGCGACCTTCGCGTCCGTCCCAAAGTCCCGGGCCGCGGGGCCGACCCCGGGGGCAGCCGCCGGCCCTTGGCCCCTGCCCGACGGGGCGGGACGGGGGCGGCTCCGCTCCGGGGGGGGGCCGCGGCCCGGCGGGTGATGCAATGGGGCGGCGGCGGTTACATCACCCGGCACCGGGACGGGGCCGCACACGTGCGTGGGGATCCCCCCCCCGGGCACGAAGCCGTCGGTGGGGAACGGGGATGGGGGTGCGCGGGGTGTCCCCCCCCCCCCCAGCACAGACACAGGGCTCCCCCAGGATCTGTGGGCTCCCCCCCCCCCCAACCCCGGCTGACCCCGTGGCTCTGCCGGTTGCCGTTGCGCACCGAAGGGTCCTGGGGTCCCGGTCCCCTGGGGCTGGGGGTCCCTCTGTCCCGGGGTCCATCTGTCCTGGGGTCCATCTGTCCCGGGGTCCGTCTGTCCTGGTGGCCCCCCCCCATGCCACCAGATGCCCACGTGTACGCACGTGCAGCTCCCCTGCATGCGCCCTCGCGTACCCGCAGCAGGTTTTGGTGCCGTTGCTGCTGCTCCTTCACCGGAGCTGCTCCAGCTCTGCCTATGGGCTGGGGTAGCCCCGGGGGGCGGGGGGTCCCACTTGCCCACACCCACCCTCTGGGGTGGCAGCGGGAGCCAGAGCACCGGGGTCCTGCTCCTCGTGCTGCTGCTCACAGCTCCGAGGGTGCTCGGGGGGGGTATTGGGGCCTGGCAGCTGCCCGTGAGGGGTGGCAACCTCTGAGCCCCCCCCGTCCCGCGCAGGCTCTGCAGCGATGCGCCCAGCTGGGTGCTGGCAGCTGGCGAGCGCGGCATGGCACGGCCGCGGCAGCAGCCGTCGGGCGCCTGCCTGGCTGGACGGGGCAGGAGAGCCTTGCCGAGAGCGACCCCGAGATGTGGTCCCTGGTCCAGAAGGAGAAGGATCGGCAGTGCCGAGGGCTGGAGCTCATTGCCTCTGAGGTGGAGTAGGGGGTCTGAGGTGGGATAGGGGGCGCTGGGAGCGGGGGCGGCAGTGGTCCGTCTCCCGTGAGCTGTGGCACCCCGACTCTGAGCCTCTTCTTCCCCAGAATTTCTGCAGCCGGGCAGCGCTGGAGGCCCTGGGCTCCTGCCTCAACAACAAGTACTCGGAGGGATACCCGGGCAAGAGGTAAAGGGGGGGCACGGGCTCTGGGCTTGGCCGGGGGGTGCTGGCAGCGTCAGGGGTCCCCCTGCAGTCGGGATTCAGCTGCAGGAAGGGTCACAGGGACCCCAGGGCCGGCAGGGGTGTACCAGAAGGGAAGCTCTCCTCTCCCCCAAGGTCCCCAGTGGGGTTTGCAGAGGGGGATACCCTATAATCACCTCCTTTTTCCCCCCCAGGTACTACGGGGGAGCCGAGGTGGTGGACCAGATCGAGCTGCTGTGCGAGCAGCGGGCTCTGGAGGCGTTTGACCTGGACCCTGCCCGCTGGGGCGTGAATGTTCAGCCCTACTCGGGGTCTCCGGCCAACTTTGCAGCCTACACAGCCCTGCTGCAGCCCCACGACCGCCTGATGGGGCTGGACCTGCCCGACGGGGGCCAGTAGGTGCCGGGGTGAGGCAGCCGGGAGTCTGCACCCCTTGGGGGGGTCCCAGCCTCATCCCGCACCTCTGCCTTCCCCCGCAGCCTCACGCACGGGTACATGTCAGATGTCAAGAGGATCTCAGCCACGTCCATCTTCTTTGAGTCGATGCCCTACAAGCTCGATGTGAGTCGGGGGGTGGCTGGCTGAGCCCCTGGGGTGCCCCAGCACCCCTGCCATCCCCTGTCCCGCTGCCCCCGTGTGCCGCGTCCTTGTGTTGTGCGATGCTCCGCGAGCTCTCGGCCGCGCCGTGCTCAGAGCTGCGAGGGGAGGTGTGTGTCTGTCATCCCTCTGCCTGTCCATCCCTTGCAGCCAGCCACGGGGCTGATCGACTACGACCAGCTGGAGGTGACGGCGCGGCTCTTCCGTCCTCGCCTTGTCATCGCTGGCACCAGTGCGTACGCCCGCCTCATCGACTACGCTCGCATGAAGAAGGTGCGGGGAAGCGGCGCGGCGCCGCGGGGACAGGAGCCCCTCGCTACCCGGGTGCAGGCGCACCGCGGGGATGGGGCCAGCCCCTGACTGCCACGTCCCCAGGTGTGCGAGGAGGTGAAGGCGTACCTGCTGGCGGACATGGCACACATCAGCGGGCTGGTGGCTGCCAAGGCCATCCCGTCGCCCTTTGAGCACGCGGACCTGGTGACCAGCACCACGCACAAGACCCTGCGTGGCGCCAGGTGAGGCCGCATCCCGCTGCCGTCCCCGGGAAGGCTCCAGCGCCCCGTGGGGGGTGCAAAGCAGAGTTTGATTTTCATGCTCTGTCTGGGGGCAGCCCCCGGACCTGGGGCAGGAGGGAGGACACCCGGCAGGCCCAGAGCAGCATGGTGACGGCGTTGGTGCTGCGCTGGTGCAGAGGGGCCCGGCTGTGCTGGGAGGAGCAGTGCCATGCTCTCTTGCCCACAGGTCAGGACTCATCTTCTATCGCAAGGGTGTGCGCTCGGTGGATAAGAAGACGGGCAAGGAGACGCTCTATGACCTGGAGGACAGGATCAACTTCGCCGTCTTCCCCTCCCTGCAAGGGGGGCCCCACAACCACGCCATCGCTGCCGTAGCTGTGGCCCTCAAGCAGGTCTGCGGGGGGAGGATCCAGGGCTGGGCTGGGCTGGGCCAGGCCCCGTGCTGATGGACGCGGTCTGTCCCCCCCAGGCCAGCTCTCCTGCGTTCCGCCAGTACTGCCAGCAGGTGCTGAGGAACGCCAAAGCCATGGCACAGGCGCTGCTGCAGCGCGGGTACACCCTGGTGTCAGGTAGTGCCTCCGTCCTGGCCGCAGGGGACAAGGGGAAGGGGGCTGAGGATGCGGGACAGGGCTCTGAAGGTGGCACAGAGGGAGGGGGGCTGCAGGGGACAGGGGCTGTCACCGTTCACCTTGTGTCCCTTGCTCCCCAGGTGGCACCGACAACCACCTGGTGCTGGTGGACCTGCGGCCCAAGGGCATCGATGGCGCCCGGGCCGAGCGAGTCCTGGAGCTCGTCTCCATCACGGCCAACAAGAACACGTGCCCGGGGGACAAGAGCGCGCTCACGCCGGGAGGGCTGCGCCTGGGTGAGGGACAGGCCTTGTTCTGGGAAGGAGATTCCTGCCCCCACCCAGCCCCTTCCCTGGGGAGGGGTCCCCAGGTTGTTGTCTCTCCAGGGTGTCTCCCTTCCCCTCCACCCCTCTTTGAGGACCCCTTATGGGAAGGGGCCTGGGACCACTTCAGGGACCTTGGGAGCACCTTGGTGGGTTTGGCTCCCGGTGGGTGTACCCCCTGGTGTAGCTCACAGCCCTGATGTGTCCCTAGGGGCCCCCGCGCTGACCTCCCGCCACTTCCGCGAGGAGGATTTCCAGAAAGTGGTGGGATTCATCGATGAAGGCATAGCGCTGGCCCTGGATGTCAAGAGCAAAACCAGTGAGTTAGCAGGGCCCTGGCTGTGGCTGCGAGTGGGCACCGCTCTGTTTGGGGCAGGATGGGGCTGCTGTGCCCCCCCCATGCCCCTCTCACCTGCTCCCCCCTCTCCCTTCTGCACCCAGGCAAGCTCCAGGAGTTCAAGACCTTCTTGCTGCAGGATGCGGAGACGCAGCGGCGCTTGGCAGAGCTGCGCCAGCGCGTGGAGACCTTTGCTCGTGCCTTCCCCATGCCTGGCTTCAGTGACCGCTGAGGGGGGGCTCTTGCCCCTCCTGCCAGGCCTGGACTCAGGGGCGAGGGGGAGCCGAACCCATCCCATGCATTCCCTGCTCTCCTTCGTCCCCACCAGCACCTCTGGGGCTGGGCACCTCCTCTCCCTGGGTGCCCCCCCATCCTGCTCAGTGTTAGGGTCTAGAGACCAACCAACCCCCGTGGGGTGTGGGACGGGACCAATCCTGGCTCCAGCCTCCTCCCTTCTGCCCGAGGAAGTCTTGCAATTTTCCGTAGGGGAGGTTCGCTAATAAAAGTGGGGGCAGAGCCTGCCTGCCTGGAGGTGTGTGGGCTGCACTGAGCTGGGGCTGGAGACGGGGGGAGGACGCGGCCGATGGCATCCCCAGGCCCCCAGTCATCACCAGACGCGGTCCCAGTGCCCCCAGTTGTCCCCTGTGTCCCTCTCCCCTACCCCAGTGCTCCCCCAGTACCCCTCCCTGTGCCCCTCGTGCCATGGGGTGTGAGGAAAGTGGCAGCCCCCAGGGTCCTGGCCTGGCTGGAGGTGGCGGAGCCTCGGCAGCCCCCCCGCTGCCAGCCCTAGGCACGTCCCGCTCGTCGCTTCCTAAAATCCTGGCCTTTAATTCTCCTTCTTGGCCAAACCAAACAGCACCGGACAGGCCCCCCCCTGCCCGTGGCAAAGGCCAGGCCGTGCCGTGGGGCACGTAGGCCCCGGGGCGGGGAACAGGCGCGTGCATGCGCTGCGTCTGGTTGCGTTCAACCCCCCCTCCATTCCTCCTCTTTTTCCTCCCCAGATCTGGCTTCCTGTGGCCTCCCCATGGGCCAGGACCCTCGCGGGGGAGCTCCGGGGGCACCCCTGGAGCGTGGGAGAGCGGAAGCGCGGCGCCGAGGGGTCAGGGCTGGGAACCGCGGCCTCCAGCGGGACGCGAGCCCCCGGCCCTCGCGGGGCGTGGGGTGTTGGACCGCTCCTGTGTTGATGGGCCTGGGAAGCCACGAGCCATCCTCCTCGCTCCCCTCAGTGATTTATTTATTGCCGGTCTACGTGTCTGGTGCAGAGGGGGCTGGCGGGGAGAGGTGGTGCAAGCAGCGGCTGCTGCGGGGCAGGACAGGGGGGCCTGGAGTGAGGGGGCTTGGTGCAGGGGCCCAGCCTGGTGCTGGGGCTGTTGTGGAGCAGGCCGGCGGTGCTGGGGGGGGCTGCAGAAGGTGCTGGGGGGGCTGGCACGAGGCAGCAGCTCAGAAGCTGGGCCGGTCCTTCTTGAGGCTCTTGTAGTCGGTGGAAACTGCCATGAACTGGAAAGGGGAGGGGTATGAGCAGGGGTGGGGGCATTCAAGGGCTTGTGCCCCCCTGCCTCCAGCCCAGGGTTGATGCTGTTCCCGCCTCTTCCCCAAGCACAGCGTGGTGCTGGTCCCTGAAAGGTGCCCGTGCCCCCCTCCCCAGAGAGCCAGGCCCCCCCAGTTCACCCCAGTGCTCACTTTATACTGGTCCGTGGGGCCCAGCTTATTCCAGGGTTCGGGGTTATTTTTTCGGTCCCAGCTGCAAGAAGTGATGGGGCTGTCAGCACCTGTAAGGGGAGGGGTAGGGCCCCGCAGACACCCCCTCCCCATTTCACCCCCACGGGTGCCCCCAGCCCTATCTCCGGGCAGGGCTAATCCCGGACACCGTCGTCGCATCTGCTGTGCCGGCGGGTCGGGGGCTCCGACTGGCTTCCGACCAAGGAGGAACCGCTCTGTCCTGCCCCAGGGGGGTTGCAGAAGGCCAGCAGAGCCGTGGGATGGGACCCTGGAGAAAGCAGCTCCTGTCCTCCCCCTCCCCCCTCCCCCTGCAATCCGCTGGTGTTGGCCAAGAGCAGAATTTTCCATCTCGGAAGATGCGTGTGCTGGGGCAGGGAGGGGGGAGCTGCGCTGCGATTGCAGACCCCTGGAGCTGTTTAGTGGCATTAATGTGCTGGGCGGGCTGCCGTTGTTTTATCCCCCCCCCCCACCCCCCCTTGACAAACACGCGCACACCCCTGCGCTTCCACCATCAAAGACAAGGTGCCTGGATCTGCTAATTGCTGAGCTAAGTACCCTGGGCAGCTGGCATCAAATTAAATCAATGAGCGTTTTACCCGGAGCAAACAAATATTAGATAGGCATTAGACAGCGTGGGGCTGCAGGGACCGTGGGCCACTCAGTTATAAGGGAAAGGAAAAAAAAAAAAACCCTGCCTCGCACGCCGCAGCGTGCCTGCCTTTCGCTGTGCCAATCCATCCAGCCCCTGTTCCTCATCAATCTATCCTAACACCTCATCTTCCTCCCCTTCGCCATTCGTCCGTGCACGCTTTTTTATCTGCCTGGCCGCCCCTCCAACCTCGCGCCCCAGCCCTTCGGCAGCCGGCTGTCCCACTGTTTTCGCAGCCCTCTCTCTCTCTGGCCCTCTGTCGATCCATCCAGCCCCACGCTGGCTGTCTGGCTGTCTGTCCGTCCGTCCGTCGGTCGCACGCTGCCGTTATCTGCCTCGTCACTCCCGCGCCCACCCTGCTCTCCGCCCTTCCTCGGAACGTGCCCGTCTCCCGCTCCCCTCCTTGGGGGCCTTGAGGCAACCCCAAGCAGGGGCAGGGCAGGCGGCGCCTCGGCTTCCCTCGTCCCCCGGTGCTGCTGGTCCGTGCCCACCCCTCGGAGCCCCCCACAGAGGTGTCTGAGCAGGGGGGGAGCACCTTGCGGCCCCCCCCCCAGCGCTGTGCCGGGTGCATGGTGCGTGTGGGCTGGGTGCCGGCACCCCCGTACCTGACGTCCGGGCTGTACAGGGCCAGCCTGAGCAAGTACAGCACAGCGCTGCCCAGTCCAACACTGATGAAGCCAATGAGGGGAACGAGCTGCAGAGGGAGAGAGAGAAAAATGAAAAATACCCCAATAAAATGAATATTTATCAGGCCGACTGGAGAGTGAAAGGGAGAGCTGACACACTGGGAGATTTACAGGGGAAATATGGCAGAGCAATCCTGTAGCTGGGCTGCAGTACACAGTGTAGCTGTCAGCTTGAGTGACTGAATTAAAAGAGGGAGAGAAAAATCGGCTCATGTTGGAGAGGAATTGGGTTTAGAATGAGAAATCACTTCCCCACTGCCGGCCCGGCCCCGTGCTCACCGGCATAGCTGAGGGTACCCGCACCTCGCTGGCGGTGCCCCCCAGGACGTGGGGTCCCTTCGGTCTGCAGGCAGGGCACGGACCCCCACCCCAGCAAGCTACCCCCCCCCCGCAGGTCCAGCACCCGGTGTCCTCCTGTCCCCTGTCCCTGCCAAGCACAGGACAGCCGGGGCTGCATCCCCTGCTGCCGCTGAGGTGCCGCATTCACCGCGCTGTGCTGCTGGGTGCAAGGCAGGGCTCGCAGAAGCGGTAACAGCACGGGGAGGGGGGCACTCAGCCACCCCCTCGGTGCTGCCCTGGCCACCATGGCGGGGGTCGCTGCAAGCAGCCCCCCCCAAAGCAGGGCTTTCATCTCGCCACTGCAGGGTGAGCGGCTCCATCTCCTCGTCTCCGCTCCCCCCTCCTCGCGCTGCCAATCCCCGGTGCCCAGGGGGACGCGGCCTCAATCGGAGCTGAGGCGCAGCAGCTCTGACCTCCCCCAAATTGCTGTGGCCCCCGCGCCAGGGAAGACGGTCGGAACGTAATGAACCTCCCGCCAACCTGTGCCCCTGGGAAGGCAAACACGGCCGGCGCCTCGCCGTGCCCATTAGTGGCAGCGCGGGAGCGGGGGCCGGCGGTGCACAGCGAGCGCCTCGCGCTCGGCGCGGTTTGCATTGCCAGCACCTGAGCTCTTGGGTTATATCTGCAGTGCCGTTTGGCAGCTCGAGCTCTCAGTGAGTGTCTCCGAACCCCCACCCGCCCACCCACTGTGCGTGACTCAGTTTCCCCACCTGGATGAGGCTGGGGGGTTGGCGGGGGGGGGGGGGGGGATTCCAAAACACAAAAAGCAGGATCCAGCTGAACCTCCCTGGGCTGTTCTCCACCAAGCACCCCCACAGGGAAGGTGTCTCGTGGGGAAGGCACCTTGACATAAAATGTCTCCCGCTCCCCACAGGCTCCCTGCCTGCCCCTCGGTCCTAGCTGGCCACCCCGCACCCTTCCCAGTGCCCCTGCACGGCCCCCATCCTGCTCTGCAGCGCCAAAGCCCAAGCCAAGCAGCACGCCGCGCTCTCGCCCGGCAGATGCCGGTGCCGATTCGGGAGGTTAGAGGCATCAGCAGATAATGATCTTTTGCGCTGTGTGCGGCCAGGTGCCAAGAGGATCTGGCAGTAGCCACTACCCAGCCGCGCCGGCTAATCAAGGAGAACTCCACAGCGCCGAGAATTGCAGTGTCTGTTGGAGGAGATTCGGGGCGACGGATCCGTCTCACCATCTGCTGCTGACACCTTCTGGGTAATTAATGCCTGGGAAGAATTAAAGGTAGGGGGAGCAGGGGGACCAGGCTTGTGGCAGGCAAGGGGGCTACAGAGTTCTGGGAACAGCCTCCTCCATGCACATGGAAATAAATAAGACGTTGCGAGTTTGACCTTAAGCATACAGAGAGTTAAAATGCTGCTTGTGGGCATGCATTTGTGGGGCTCGGCTGCCCAGGAGCGTTTGCCCCTTAACCCTAACGGTGGGAGCCGCAGATGGCCATGTCCAGAGTGAGGCACGTGTGCCCCAGGACCTCGTGCACCCCCCAGCCCTGCCACAGCCACCACCCGCACCTCGCCGTGAGCCTGTGGAGAGCCAGAGCCAGCACTGACAGAGCGGGGACCTGGCCCTCGTCCCACCACGCTGGCTGCAAAAGCAACGGGAAGGAGAAAGCAAATGTGTGCAGGCGCCAGGTGAGGCGAGGGCGCTGGGCTGAGCGGCTCGTGCCAGGGGTTCTTCGCACCAGCCCCAGCACCTGGGGCAGGTCCGCATGCAAAGGCGAGCAGCCGGAGTGGTGCCCGGTGGTGTGGGCAGCGTGCCCGTGGCGCTTCTCCTGCCAGGGCTCCCGTACCTCACCGGTACCGGGCTCCTTGGGCACGGCAAGGCCGCCGCTCGCTGCCAGGCGGGTGGGCAGTGGGGGGGGGGGCTCTGCTGCAAGGTGAGAGCCCCGATGTACCTGCCCGGGGGGTCACTTGTGAAGAACGACGTCTCAGAAACTGCCACAGCAACTCGTGCTGGCGCCAGCCCCGCGGGACGGCTGCAGGTGCTTCAGGCACGGGCATCCAGGCCCACCGCCCCCCCCCCCGCATGCTGCTCGGGGACCCTGCTGCGCCCCCTCCAGCCATGCACAAATCTCTGCCTGACAGCTGCAGACTCCGCAGTGGGGCATGAGCAGAAAAGCCCCAAATCCCTGTCCTGCAGCTGTGCTGCGAAGCCGGCACGAGAGCCCTGGCCCTTGCTGCACACCCGCGCTTTCACGGCAGTTGCAGAATCACCCGGGCATCCTCCATCACGGGAGAGGCCCCGGCCTCCCGCGCCTCCTGCCTGGCCGCCAGCCTCCCGCCACCGGGGCCGGCCTGGTGCTCGGCCACGGCTCATCATCCTTTCCAGCCTGGCAGCTCTGCCTCCCCACAAACCCGACTGCCAAGCGCTTACGTGACTTTCAGCCCGGCGCCGGCAGCTCGTCAGCCCTGCGCGGGTCACCAGCCCCTGCCAGGATGCAGGGTGGATACTGGGGACCCTCTGGCAGGGGCGAGAGCCCTGCCCTGGGGGGACCTTCCTGGCAGGGTAGGGCCACATAACTGTGGTCCTCTTGGAGGGGCTGTAAGGTTTCGGCGGCAGGGAATGGGGAAGGCTGGAAGGACAGGAGCCGGCACATCAGACCTGGGCTGTGGGGGCTGGCCAGCGGCACGCTCAGCTTCCATTCCCACCCCCTTCCAAAGACACCCCCGGAGCAGGGAGCAGCGCCCTCCGTCCACCCACGCAGCCGCCAGTGAGCGTGGCTGGATACAAACGCCTCCACGCGCACAAAGCCCACAAAGCCCAGCCCTGCTGCACCCCAACGGCGCTGGACGCGGGTGGCTCACCCGTGGGGCACAGGCAGGACCCCCAGCACCTGCGGGATGCTGCAGGAGCCGGGCAGGCCAAGTGCAAGGGGGGCAGCGGGCGAGCGGGGAACAGCCCTGGGATGGCACGGGGAGGGCAGGGGAGGCTGAGAAGAGGCTTGGGGTGGAAGCGGAGCTGGAGAAGGGAGCAGTGGGTGGAGGAGGAATAAGGGATAAGGGGAGAAGGGTGAGGGTAGGTGCAGGGCACGCGTCCCAGGGGAGGGAAGGGAGAGATGGAGGGGTAAGGGCCAAGGGGTCTGGGAGGGGGCGAGGGGCAGAAGGATGCAGGGAATCCAGCCGGAGGGGCGGTGGGGGACTCACTCCGGGGTGCCGCTTGACGTGCCGGGAGAACATGGCTCCGAGCAGGGGGCCCTTCATGGCAAGGGAGCGGGGCCGGAGGTCTGGCTGTGGTGTGAGGCTCCGAGTGCTGGCCGAGGCTGGAGGAGGGCAGGACACACGGGGAGGCGTCTGCAGCAGGGCTGGGAGGGACGGGGCGGGACGGGGATCCCAGCCCAGGGGCAGCAAGCTGGAAGCGGGCAGCTGAGCATCCACTGTGGAGCCCCAGCCACGCTCTGCCCCTTCCAGCAACTCCTGTACTGGGTTACTGACCAGCCTTGGGTCTGGGTTCTCCGCAACACCCCCTAGGTGCCCTCCCCCAGCACTTGTGCCTCAGTTTCCCCGTCTGGATGAGGGGCCAGCCCCTCTCCTCCGCATACAAAGCCCTCCCAGGTTGCTCGGCACCTTTGTGCTAGGGCGAAAGATGAGTTGTGTGATTTGTTATGACAACTTCTCCGATGTTTGCTGCCTCCCCTCAGCACCCCCCGCCACCCTCCCCTTTATGATAAATGACATAACACCCAATTTACATTTAGCAATGCAAATCTCCCTGGCAGTAACAGATGCTGCTGTGCATATGGAAACCAGTTATTTGTACCCACTGGCTCTTAACAAAAGACTGGGGAGATCGGCGGAGCAGGCAGCCCAGCGCAGCAGGCAGGGACGTCGCATCCATCCCCATGGCTGCTGGCCGCATCCTGCCCTGCAGCGGCTGAGCCCCGCGGCTCCTCGGGGCACAGAGCACGTGGCAGTGTCCCTTCTGCATGTGATGGGCGCGGGCTGATCCCCGACATGCACCCCCTTCTGATGGGGGCCAGCACCCCCATATCCCCCAGCCCAGCCGGTGCACGCACAGAGCTCTGCTGCCACCCCTCCGCACAGCCCAGCTCCGCCGCGTCCACTCCATCCTCGCCTCCTTTCTCTCAGCAAAGTCTAAAAGGACAAAGGGGAGAAACTTCTCTGGAGCATGTGGAAATAAATAAACAAGCCCTGAATCACAGCCAGCAGCGCCGTGTTGAGGCCTTTGTTGATATAATTAGAGTTTTGAAATGGGATTGATTAAGTGCCACTCCCCAAGACAGAGTGCATCCTGCCCTCGGCAGAGGAGCGCGCGCGTCCTTCGCTGCCTTCCTCTGCCAGCGACTGCTGCGGCGCAGGGGGGGTGGCAGGGGGTGCGGGCGTGTGCGCGGGCAGGGTCGGGGCAGAGCTGTGCGGGAGGGCTTGTGGTGGGGCACATGCACACACGTTGCAAGGGTGGCACCGCCGGGATCCCCTTGGCGGGGGGAGGCACTCGGCGGGGTGTCAAGCGGGCACGTAGCAGCGTTGGGACGCTGGTGGGTCCTGACCCCATCGGAGCCAGGCCTGCTCTGGAGCACCCCGCGAGCTCTGCGCTCCCTGCAGACAAGCCCAGGACTTCCCCTGGAGAAGCAGTGGGATTCCCTGCCTGCAAAGCCCAGCTGCCTCCGTGCTCATTAATGATTATAATTAAGAGACCATTTAATTCCGTGCCGCACTTCTCTCTTCCATGGTGATTAGAGCTCGTGCCCTGCTGCTCGGGCACTCTCCTGGGTGCTGCAAACCCACCCCTGTGACAGCGGCCATCTCAAGGGGCTCGGCCCTGCCGAGAGCTGGAAGGATGCCAGCACGCCCCCCCCCAGGAGGGAGACACCATAAATCCAAGCAGATAGAAACCTTCTGAGCTCTCCATGGCTGCCCCTGCCTGGCACCACGCGGAGCGGAAGGGTCCGAGCTTGGAGGGGTGGACCAAGCCCTCAGATACTTCCTCAAGAGACGAGAATTACAGAATTACAGCCCCTGCCCTCAGCGAGCGGGCACACGCAGGGGCACACACCTGCAGATGCAGAGCTGCACGGACGTGCGCTCACAGCGCCCTGTGCACAGACACCCCCCGTGCTGCTGCACCCCCCTGCCTGTGTGCACGCGTTTGTGCACAGACACACGCACACCCCTGCCCCGATCCCAACAGGTGTGCGTGACCACGGGGACACTAACACACCTGTATGGGCAGGACGTAGGCTTGCACACGCACCAACACACAATCCCACGTGTGCCAGCACGGTCCCAGACCCTATACAAGGGCTCTCCGGTACAGCCCGGTCAGGGAAAGCAGCTGAGACAAACAGGGTGGGGGGAACGGGGGGAGCCGCCAGGCCTTGGTGATGCTGCTCGCAGCTGCTGCGGCGGGTATTTTACAGCCACTCCAAAAATATTATTCAAGATGAAGGAGAATCACGGCTGCTGCAAGCGAGCGCAGGGCCGTCGCGGGGAATTTATCATCCCGAATTGGGTGCCCCCCCTGCAACGCCGCGGTGATGAAGTGCTTCATTAATGGGAGATGCTGCAGCTCGGGGCTGAACGTGCCTGCACCTGAGCGTGCTGTTTCCTCCAGCTCCCAGCCTTGGCACTCAGCCCCCCCCGGCCCCGCGTGCCTCCCCCAGCACCCAGCCAGCTCCACACCCCCTCCCCACCCCACAGCCTCCTCACTGCCCCCCTGGCCCCACTCCTGGCCCCCATTTTTTGCTCCCCAGGCAGACCCCCCACGCCCTGCAAAGAGCAGACCCCAGACCTCCTGTGGGGGTGACACAGGGTTGCACCCTCCCCAGGAATAGGGTCATACCCCTCTGATAATTAGGCCCTTCCCCTTTTTAGGGGGGCTGGATGGAGCCACACGGCGCTGCTCGTGCCAAAGCTGTAAATCTCCCTGGCTTTTGGCCGGGGCGCAATGGAAACCATCATAAAAAATTCATATCATCTAAAGCAAACAAACAATAAACAAACAGCCAATAATTAAATGGTGAATTAACGGGATATATTTCATAGCCCCACAGAGGCGCGCTGCAGGACAAGCCTCAGCACGGGCAGAAGGGGCTGGGTGCTGGGGGTCCCAGACCCTTGCAGGGAGAGGAGGCGGCCGGCGGGGCAGGGACGGGAACAGGTTGAGGGGACTGGCAAGGGGGGGGTGTGGGGGGGGACAGGGCCTGAAGGAGCAGCTCCACAAAGGGCATCGCCGCCAGCGCTGTTGCGACACGTCATGGTGGACTGCACAGCCAGGTAACGGTGGGGCAACCTCGCCCCTTCCTCCCTGCCGCGCCGGGATTGTCCCACATCTCCTCCTGTTGAGTGCGATGTCATGCCCGTGCCGTGATGCCACTGATCTCTAGGACATCATGACCCCCCCCTCCCCCCCCTTCTTGCTCCCCCACGTGCTTGCCCTGGCTGCAGCGTGCCTCCGAGCACGCCTGTCTGCCAGCACCCAGGGCTGGCCCCGGTGCCATCCATCACCCAACACAGGCACACATCATTTATAGCTGGCACCTTCATTTACAGGGCTATTATCATCCTAATTCCCTCCATTAATCACGGGGCACTGCGTGATGAGTACCAGGAAAGCCGATCCCTGACCCACAACTGCTGCAGGATTGGGGGGGCACCACCCTAATAACTTGGGACCCCAAACCCCCCAAGATATTGCGAGCGCCAGCTGAGACAAACCCCCTCCTTGTCCCCAGAGACCCAGCCATGGGCCTGCAGGGTGCAGCCGGGGTGCTGAGGGGGCGTCCAGCGCCGCCGGCAGGGGCTGCAGGATGGCAGTGGGCAGGTTGCCGCTTCCCTGGCTGCCGGAGGCGTTTCCTGGAACCGACCCTGCGATTAACCACCGCCTTGGCCTTGTCCTGCGATATCGATTTTTATTTTCTTTCTTTTTGTTTATTTTTTTTTTCTTTCCGTAATTCTCTGAAGAAAAGCCCGAGCCCAGAGCTGTGATTTCCAAAGCCTGTTTTATAAATAACCGGGGTCGCCAGCTGCCAATTGCCGTAACGCCGCCTCGATGCAATTTAATGAACATCATAGCCTCTTCCTTCGCCGTCACAAAGACACCGGTGGGGGCCGGAGCCGCGCCAAGCAGCGGCGCACGCGGCCGAGGCGTGCACGGTGCTGCGCAGCGTGCCCGGCCCACGCACGGGGACACGCGTGTGCCCAACCCGACCCCCGCGGCGTCCCCGCCGAGCTGCTGCCGACCCACGCGGGACCGCGGCACGGGCACGACCCCGACCCCTGCCCCCCCCGGGCGCGCGCCCCGGGGCCGGGTGCCCTTGCACGAGCAGCCCACGCGTGTCCGCGGCCCCGCTGCCCGCCGGGGGGCGTCCCGGGCCCGCCGGGGGTCCTGCGGCGCCCTCTCGTGGCGCACGGCTCCAAGGACCCGACCCCCCCCGAGCCCCCCCCGAGTGATGCCAGCGACGCCCCAGTCAATTCCCATCCCCGCCAGGACACGGCGCGAAGGCGACAAACCGCGGCTGCTGCTCCGCAGCCCCAGCGCCTCATTTTTCTTGCTGAACTCCGTAATAAGAAATCGATGGCAGACGCTGCGCTCCTGACGCGTCTCTGCCGGGACGGGCGGCATCGGGTCCTTGACACCCCCCCCCCCCCCCACCTCTCCCCCCAGCTCTCCGATCCCCCCGCTGAACGCCCCGTTCTTGCCGGGAGCCTCAGGGCTCCTCGCACCCACGCGCCCTGGGTGCATTCGGTGCTGCGTGCGGTGCACGGGGCCGAGCCGGCTCCCGCCCGCAGAGCAGAGCCCCGGGCAGTGCTTCGGGCAGGTGCACCCCGTCCTTCTGCGGCCTTTAGGGCGCCTCTGGGTCCCTGAAATATCTCGGGGGGGGGGCAAACTCCCACCTTCAGGGTCTGCCTGGCACACAGACACCCACCTGGATCCTCACCCAGCCCCGCATCGCCAGCCGGGCAGGTGGGGAGCACCCAGGCGTCCTGTGGGTGTAAATCGGGGGGTGGGTGGGGGGTGATGTTGCAGAACTAGGGGGGGACTCAGGGCTGGGGGGGTGCAGAGCTGCTGTCACATGGCAGCTCCAGCAGCTGCAGAAGGGCCTGGGCTGGGGAGAGCCGCTCCAATTAGCTGTAATCGCGCTTCCCCGCGGTGCCTGACACCGAAAAACCTACATAATTACCAGCAGCGACAGGGAAGGCAGGACCAGGCGCTCGTGCTTAATTGAGTGTTTACAGCCCTGTGGATGGGCGGGGGGGGGGGGGGTGGGTGGCAATAACAGCTCTACAGAAAAGCTGCACCCCCTCCCCAAACCAGACAGAGATGTCCGGGGGGGGGGGAGCAGCAACGAAAGGCCTCATCCCTCCATGGCGGGGTCTGCTCCGTTCCCGCTCCCCTCCCCAGGGTGCCCCCGTCCCTGTCCCCCCGTAGCCCCCGCCACTGCTGCGGAGCTCGTGGTTGACTTGCAAATGCAGCCGCAGGAGATGGAGGTCTCGCTCCTGTCAGCCAGGCTGAAATCCCGAGGGCCAGCGATGGGGTCACCGTGACCAGACGTGCCCCAGCAGACAGGGACGGGGCAGGGGACGCGGCTGCCACGGGTCTGGGACGATCCCAGACTGACGGCCCCGCTTCGGGGGCTGGAAGGCGTGCGGCAGGCAGGGATGACCTGTGGAGCAGAGGCAGACACCAGCTCCCATCCTGCAGCTGCCTGGACGACGCCAGCCTGCCCACGCCGTGCCGCCCCCCAGCCCCAGCAGACAAAGCTCCTGCCCACCTGTTTTTGCCTGGTTAATTTTTCATGAGCGTGCTGATAATTCTGCTCCTTGCGCTGCCACGGACCCCATACCAATGAGCTGCGGAGCTCCCCCAGGCCCAGCAACGCCAGAACTGGGGGCGGCCGGGACTGGAATTTGCTGACGGGGGCATGGCCTGGGCTCCCCCCGCTGTGCCCACTCCCTGCCGGGCCGGGGGCTCCAAAGGAACGCGCTCCTGCACGGCAAGCACAGGGGCCACACGCACGCGGATGTGTAAGGAGCCATGCACAGAAGTAGGTGTGCGAGGACTCGCACGGGACCATGCATGGCAATGTGCGCACAGGAGCCTGCTGATATGAGTGCATGCGTGCGTACATCACACACCCGTGTCCGTGTCGTGTCGCACCCCGTTTCCCCCCACCCCCGGGTCTTGCAGCATCTCCCACCCTGGAGATGCAGGAACCGGCCCCTTTGTGCCCTTCGCCCTCCTGCCGTTGCCAGAAACCAGGCATGGGATGGGGCGGTGGGGCCAGACAAGCGCTGCCCTCCCTGTCCTGCAGCTAGGAACAGCCATGGGATCAGGCGGGGGGGGGGGGGGGGGATGCACCACCCCCCCCCCGCACCCAGGAAGGGCGCGGGGCTGACCCCAGGCGTCTGAGCCCTGTACTGGGGTCTTGTGGGGCCAGGACAGGGGCCTGGGGCAGAGCCCCAGAGAGGGCACGGGGGGGCAGACGGCTTCCCACCGTACCAAGTCCTGCCCTGTTCGTCCGTCTGCCACTTTCTGATGTGCCCAACTAGAATCGCTAATTCCGATGAACCCAGGCTAGATTAATTTTAATTTCCCCATGCAAATCAGTGCTAATTAGGATGGATTTAGTTCACATCACAGGGGCTGTGGGGACGGAAGCTGCACACGGTCGTCACTCCCCAGCTGGGCTTTGGGGTGTTTCAGCCTCGTCTGAGGACTGCGGAGGACGGACCCCGCGGTCTGGAGGTCAGGGCTGGGGGCAGCCGGGGGGGCAGGGGCTGCTCTGAAATGCCAGGTCCCGCTGACGGTGCTCAGCACCCCAGCACCAGCCAGAATCCCTCTGCCAGCCCTCGTCAGGGACATCCCCCAGCTGGAGGCAAATCTGTGCCCCACTGCAGCTCATCCCTGCCCTTGGTTAATGCCCAGGTGGGTTTTACTGCACCACCGAGGCCATGAGCAGAGCCGATGGCGCAAACGTGAGTTTGGGGCCACTGGACTGGGCCCACCAGGGGCTGTGAACAAGGAGCCACGCGCTTGCATGGCTCCGAGTGAGGCGGCAACGTGGGGTGGCCGGGGGTCCCCGGGGACCCCTCCTCACCAGCATCCTTTTCCGTGCAGACCCAGGGCTCCTTGGCGGGCTGCGGGCCCTGCAGCAGGCATGTGCTGCTCCCAGCAGGACCAGATCATCCCTGGATGCCTGGAGTCTGCTCTGCTGTGGGCAGGGGGCAGCGCATTGTCCCCTCCAGCTCGTTCAGATTCTTCCTGTGCCTTCTGCCTTGCCAAATATTTAACTAATTAACGCTGCCTGCAGGCTCCTGTTTATGCAGCTTGTTGTTGAGCCGAGGAGCACTCCCGGATGCCTCAGCGCGAAGAGGGTGCAAACTGCAGCCAGGACCAGGGGCGCGAGGCTCAGCCTCCAGCCCTCTCACCTGGGCTCTCCCCACCTCGGAGAGCCCCCACATTGCATGGGGCAGCCCGCGCCGGCACCCTGCGCACCCAGAGCAGGGGCGGGGGGGGAGGAACCTCCCGGCTGCGTCCCGCAGCCCCGGCTTTACTCCATCTGGCCCTCAGCGGGGCGTTCTCGGCCCTAGGAGCCTTTTTGCCAGCCCCCAGGCGAGGAAAAGCAGCGCAAGCAGCCCCTCCATGGTTCCCTGTCTCCAGGGGGTGCAGCCTCAGCCCCTGGGCTGGGGGTAAAACAGCATCGGGATGCCCCAGTCCCATCAGCTCCAGCACGGTGGACACAGGTGCCAGAGTAGGAACCTGTGCTCCCAGTGGTGACTGGGGGCTGAGCTGGGGGCACAGCATGGGGCAGAGGTGGAGGCTGAGGGGGGCAGCAGGATGAGCCCCGCCAGGGGCACCGTGCAAACACCCAAGCCGTCCAGGCAGGCTGAGGCCAGAGCGGCTGCGACAAACAGCCAGAGGCAGCGCCTGCCTCCTGCCCTCATTAAATCCCCCCTAACGAGCTCAGCACCAAGCCCTGGGGCCTGGCTGGACTCAGAGCCGGTCATTACTGCTGACAAGGAGCTGTCAGAGTGGGAGCTGTGGCCCGCAACCTCCCCCCTGCACAGGAACGTAGCCGGGGGACACCCCAGGGCAGGGAGCACCCCAGGGCCGGAGACGCCCCCTCCTTTGGAGACCAGCAGGGTCCCCACAGCCCTCAATGACACACGTCCTGCGTGGGTCGCGGCACTCAGGTAGCAGAGAGCCTTGGCGGGGGGGGGCCCAGGTCTGTCCCAGCAGCACAGCTGGGCTGGGGGGACACCGGGAAAGGAGGGATGGGAGAAAACCCCGAGGAGATGTGTTGGGCTGGGTGGGAGACGGCGGGGCCCGGGCTCTGACCCCAAGCAGAAGGGGGCTTTGGGCAGGAGAGCAAGGCTGTGGGGCAGGGCTGCTGCTCAGCACTGCGTTTTCCTCTCCATCCTCCTCTCCCTGGGCTTGCCGGGAGCGGGGGAGATGCAGGAGGCTGCCGAGCGCAGCGCACCCCGCTCGAATCCCACAGCGGAGCTGCTCCTTCCTGGGAGCACCCTGGCACAGATAAGGAGCCCGGGGTGATCCCTGGGGCACGTTTAATCTGGGACAGGACAGTTACTGGATAAATACCATGAATATGTAAATTGCATTTATGCTGATTTATGTCAGCGTGCGTGTGTGCGTGTGGGGGGGGCAGGTGGGGAGGGGAGAGGAGGCAGTTTGGTTTAGTTAATGCATTTTTTTTCTGCCTCAGGATTGAGAACAACCTCTGACCGTCGCATCAGCCCAGCTGGAGGAGAAGGTTCAGGCAGAGCCACACATGTGGGGGGCACCGGGGGCCAGGCCCCCTGCATGGGGACAAGCGGTGGGCAGGCCGTGGGGTGCCCACGCAGCCCCAGGACCCCCGCTTCCAGCCGCGCTGCCTGGGGCTCGCTGCCTGCGGGATGGCGCACGGGGGCCCCCATCCCCTCCCTGCCGGTGCTGCTCTCCTGGGGTGATGTATGGATCCAGCACGAGAGCAGCGGTACTTCAATTAATTTCTGAGCCTCGCAAGGACTCCTGACCTTTTGTGAGCCGTACAGAGAAATTGAGGTGATTAATCTGCCAGGTCAGGGTGGCTCCTCCGCTCTGACATTCCCCACGCGGGGTGGGGTGGGGTGGGGAGCAGACCCCTTCGTATAACCTAGCTGCAGAGGGTTTAGCGAGGGGACACTGGCTGTCCCCCCACCAGCAGGGTCACTGCCCCTGTGTGTCACAGCTGGGTCCCGACCAGGCTGCGAGCTAATGGGGAGCACGAGCGCACCCTGACCTTGTGCCTTGCAGCCGCAGCGCGTCGCGAGAACCCCGGCCGGTGTGCGCGGCCAGTGGGTGAGTGTGGCCCGCGGGGCACCTGGCAGCACCCATCCCTCCCGTGCAGGATGGCCGTGGCACCCAGCCCCTTGCCCCGCTGGGTGCCGACAGCCCCTCAGCCCTCCCCTCCTCTGCCTGCTCCCTGCCTCGCTCTTGCCGGGGACCGGCACCCCCGGGCCCGGAGCGGCTGCGGGGAGCACCTGGGCAGCCGGGATGCACATGTGGTGCTGGGGGGGGGGGGGGGAATCACCTTTTAATTTCATATTAACTGCTGATCAATCCAATTAGATCCTGCACGTAATGAAGGCCATCTGCTCGGGAGGTGGGGCCCCAGCTCTGCCTCCCCACCCCAAAGCGTGCGCAGCCTCCCGGGAAGTCCATGGCTGCTGGCAGGGAAGGGGCCTGGGGGTAGGTTGGGGGGGGGCGATGAAAAGGGTTTTACCCAATTTTCCAGATGACTCTAATTAAGTTGTTCTCTTCAGCTGTTAAATTAGCTGGAGCCCTACCCCTTCCCTCGGTGGTTCCCCCCTTCTCCTCCCTACTTCCCAGATGCAGCAAATCGGCTTCCAGCCCTCCTCAGCACCCTCCCCCCCCGCGGGGCCCTGCAAATAAATAAATAGACAGTCCCAGTAAAATTAACCGTATGAGAAGCCGCAAATGAGGTGGAAAATTTTAATGGTTCCGCATTTAAAAGCTGCCTGGCAGAGACGAGATGAGCAGGGAGGAAACAGTCCTGGGGGCTGTGTGCTGCCCCCCAGGCACGCTGTGGTGTGCGGCAGCCCCTGACCCCCCCCACCCCCCCCTCCCTTTTCATCATTCCCTGCTGCCCACGGACCTCCAGTATACCCAGTATGCCCAGTGTATCTCCCGGCTGGCTCCTGGGACACTCGAACTGGGGGACAGGGAGTCTGTGCCCGATACCAACCTGGCCCCAGCCTGCTGGGTAACAAGAACAAATGCCCCTGGGGCTGGGGGCTGCCACCCCCTCCTGGGGGCCCGACACCGAGCACTGGGGTGCAGGACCCGAGGGACGGCGGTGCCTTGCTTTGGGGCTGCTTCCAGCAGTGGTGGCGCAGCTGAAGGCAGTGGGGGCCCTGCTGTGTGACCCGGGACCCCCTGCAGACATAGGAGTGGGGGGCAGCGGTGGGGGTCTCGGGGAGCCCCCGGGGGGCAGCACCGGGGCTGCTTTGCCCTTGGACCCTCGCATGGTTGCTCCCCGCAGCACTGGGCTGGGGCTACCCCGCGAACCACCACGAGGCAGCGCCACTGCAGTTGAGGTTTTTTTGCATACATTTACATAAATTTGCATTCACATGCATGGGGGAACGTCGTGCAGCAGCAGCGCCCCCCCCCCCCAGCCCCGAGGCAGGGCCGGGGCAGCTGCACGGGGCCCGCAGAGGCTGGTGCTGGGAGCCTTGCCAAGGGGCCCCAGTGGCCCTGTCCCCATCCCTGTCCCCATGGGTGCTGTGACCGCGGTTGGCCCTACCCCAGTCCTCGTAGTGGACCCCCTGAGTGCTGCCCCCTGAGGGGCCAAGGCCACGGGGGCCTGGACGGAGCCCCCCCGTCCGCCACCCTGGGCGGGCACCTGTTCCTGGCTCGGTGCTTGCCCCACGGTTCCAAGGACTTGACCCGTCCCTGGCACTGTCACCTGTCACCCACGGCCCCTATTCGGGCCCCGCTGGGCCCGACGCCAGCACTCGGCCCCGGCCCTGTGCAGGCCAGGGGAACGCGGGGCCCCTGCCGAGACTGGGCCAGCTCGGTGCACGTGTGGAGCACCCTCGGGTGCCAGGGCTCCACCAGAAGAGCTGGGGGCGGAGGGGGCCTGGGTGGGGGGCCTGGGGGAGGCTGGGCTGTAGCTCCAGGCACACACATGGGGCAGGAATGTGCCGCACAGGACGTCACGCGTGGGCCGCGCAGGAAAGCATTACCGCAGCCCCTTCCGCAGCACCGCCGCGGTGAACCCCCCCCCCCAAGGACATTCAAAGCGGGGAAGGCTCAGGAGCAGACATGTATTGCCAAAACACAGAACTACACAGCCCAGAGCACTGGGACAGGACCCCATTGACACCCCCGCGTCATCCACCACCCAAGGCGCAGGAGCTGGGTGGCATCCAAGCAGCCCCCTCCTTACACCCAGGGTCTCTGCGGGCACCAGAAGCCCCAGAGGGGAACAGCCCCAGAGAGGCACCTCCCGTGCCCCCGGCCTGCCCGGGCCTGGTGGAGACGGTCCCCACCGAAGGCCCCATCGCCACAGGCATCAGGGACAGGGTGCCAGCCATCCCTGCCTGGCTCCGCAGCTCCCCGCAGCCAGGGTCCCTCCGTCCCCCCTGCTGGGGGGCCCCGGGATGCTGCCCTGCTCAGATCTCCTGCAGGAAGTCCACGGGGAAGAGCCCCACTTTGCGGCCGGTGTAGACTTTGACGTAACCGTTCACCTCCTCGCCTTTCTGCACCACGATCTGGGGGGGAGATAGGGGTGCGGGTGAGGTGCGTGGGCCCTGGTCGGCAGGGGAAGGGGGTGACCCCCAGGAAGAGGGGGGCAACAGAGAGGATCCACTACAGGGGGCTGGGGGAGACGGACATCGAGGGAGGGGGGCAGTTAACGAAAGGGGACTGGGGCAGAGATGGGGGGGGGCTCAAAAAGCACCGGTTGTGACCACCTGGTCCTGCCTCACCTGATCCTTCTTGAGCGTGATCTGCCCAATTTCCCGGTTGCCCACGAAGGAGCGAGTCACCTTGTGCACCCGCTCACCGGCCCGCACCCGGATGATGAAGTTCGGGGGGAAGTAGCCAATTTTTTCACCAATCTTCCCCTGAAAGAAGTCCGTGGATGGATGTCAGGCAGGGGTTGGAGCCAATCTGTAAGACCCCCAGATTCCCTCAGCGGGCAGATTGTGCGTTGGTGAAGACACAGCAGATTTAGGGGGCTGCGTCTCCCTTGGAGTGAAATTTGCACCCCCAGTTGAGCTGTCCCTTTTCTTTAAGCCCTGCATCTCCTCCCTCTGTGCCTGCAGGATATCAGCCTTACCCGCCACCACTCCTCATTGGAGTCATCAACCACCGTGATCTTCTCCCCTGGCCTGCAAAGGGAAGGAAGGGCTTGGTGTGAGAGGGGCTGGGACCACGCTGCTATGGGAGAAAAGGAAAATTGCTCTTCCCGTGGCACAGCCTCTCAGGGCTCCATGTGAAGGATGCACACAGCTCACGGACTCATGGACAGGTCCTGTACGTGAGCAGCTCAGCCTTAAGTCTGGGGCGCAATAAATCAGTGGAACCATAAAAGAGAAACACCAGCAGCCTTAGAAATGAGGCTTGTGCCCAAAACCTGGGAGCTGAGAGAGCTGGCTCAGTGAGAGCCAGGGCTCCCCCTCGATGCTTTGCCCATTGGGGCAGAAAATCCACAGAACCCACACCAGAGCCAGTACGGCTCTAAGTTCTGCCCTCATTCAGTGGCTGAGCCCTCCGGGCTCTGAGAACCGCACTGTTGAGGTGACGACATCTCCCCCTCCCCGCTGGACACACCAACTCCTTCCCCCCATCGCCCCCGTGCCCAGGGCATGGCTGTGAACTCACGGGAAATCCAGGTCGTCTTTCTCCAAGGCTTTGAAGCGATAAAGCGCCACGAAATAGTGAGACTGCAGATAGCCACCACGCAACCCCGGCTGGGGCTTCTTGTTCTTGGGGAGCAAGAAATTGGGGTTCAGGGCTACAGGGAGACTGGGCACAGCTCCAGGGAGCCCAGCAGGGAGGGCTCAGGGCCTTTGGGGTGTAGGCTGAGGATGATGCATACCTTATCATCTGTCGTGCTCTTCTCAGCCTTCTTGTCCCCTTCAGAGGTGCCTGGAAATGGGAGGGGAGTGGTGGTGGTGACATCCCTCCCGCTGCTGCCACCCCACCCATGGCACCAGCCTCGTCTCAAGGACCTCTTATGCTCAGGAGAGCCAAGACCTGAACTGGAGACCCCTTGTCTGCAGGGCAGATCCCACCCTGGGGGGGGCCCCTTGGGTATGGTCCCCCCCGCAGCTCCTTCCCTGCCCCATGCACTCACCGCCCTCCGTTTTGCCCCCTTCTGGCTTCGTGGCCTCGGGTTCCTCATCCATCATCGCAGCCAAAGGCTGCAAGGCAGAGAGCAGTCAGCGGGCAGGGAGCTCTGGGTGGCACCGGGGCGCAGGCTGCGGGGCCAGGACCCTCGTGCCTCTGGGGCGACAGCTCAGCCCCGCACTCACGTTTTTCTTGTCTTCCTGCCCTTTCTTGCGCTCCTTGTTGGCCATAATGACGCCTGTCCGGAGGGTCTCGAACACGGGGTCGCTCCTGTTGGCTGCTGCCGGGGCACGGACGCTGTGAGAGGGGTTCGGCCGTGGGACGTGAGGAGAGGGGGCAGCCCCGGCGCGGGGACGCTACTTACAGAGCAGCTCCTTGACGCAGGCGTACTGCTGGTCACTGTACAGGGGCGAGCTGTACGCCCGGCGAAACCCTGGGGGCTGGGAGTGGTGGGGAGGTCAGAGCATCGCCACCACCCGGACCCGTGGGGGCTCGGAGGTGGACGTGGGGCCTGGAGGCAGCTCAGGGTGCTGGGCAACCCCTCAGAACCGGGAGGGCAGGGGGGTGACGGCGCCCGGGCTACGGCCGCAGGGACCCGGCCACTCGCCCCCCGCTGCGGTGCTTGGGTTTTCCCTGCGGGGAGGCGCCGCGAGCCCAGGGCTGGGGGGAGCACTCACGATTTTACCGAAGCAGCGTTGCATCTCCACGTAGGACTGGCAGTGGTGGTGGATGTTCGTTTTGCAGTTCTTGCACCTCAGGCCGAACTTGTTGTTGACTGGCCGTGGGGGGGGTGGCGGGGGGGAAAGGAGAGGCAACGTGACACTGCAGCTGTGCGAACGGCCGGGCTCGGGCCCTCGCCAGCCTTGGCCCCCAGCCCTCGCCCTGCCCGCGGCCCCCAGCCCGAGCACCCGCGGGACTCACGGACGATCATGCGGGCACAAACGTCACAGAACTTGGGCTTTTTGAAGTAATGATCCTTGAACTTGTGGGGTTTGTCATTGACAAGTTTCTGGGGCTCAGGAGGGGGCTCAGGCTCCTCCTCCTCTTCCTCCTCTTCCTCCTCCTCGTAGATGTAGTAGATGGGTCCCCCTGAGGGGCTGACCAGCTCCCCATTGGGCTGCGGCTCCGGCGCCACCTCCTCCTTGGGTTTTCGCTGGAAAAGTTGCTTCAGCTTCTGTAGCTGCTGGGACAGGAGAGGATGCATCGTGCACCGCGGGCGCAGCCGCGAGGGAGGCGGGCAGAGAAGCTGCTGCCCGGCTCTCTGCTCCCGTGCTCTGGCCCAGAGACCCCTTCTTCCCCCCTGGGTGGGGGCAGATCCCAGGCACCCTAGGGCATGGGGTCCTAGGGCCATGGGGTCCTTCTCCCAGCCCAGTGAGGTCCCCACAGAAGGAGCAGCTGTGAGCCCGTGGGGATGCAGCACTCCAAGCCGGCAAACGGCCACCTAGAGCCCCACTTGCCTTGGGGCCTGGTAGGCATTCCTGATCCCACAAAGGCTCCTGCATTCCCGATCCCACAACGGTTCCTGGGGCTGCTGCAGGGACTGTGCTGGGAAGCTGGCTTCCCCCACCTGCCCAAGCTGTCCTGCAGGTACCCACTTACCCGGCTCTTGGGTTTCCCACCTGAAGCAGGTGAAGCTGGCGGCTCTGGCACTTCCTTCTCTGTCATACTACCAGGGGAGAACAAAGACACGGTGTTGGCTGGGGCTGGCCCCACTGCAGGTCCCTGGAGGGAGCAGGAACAGCCAGACCTTGCTGGACGGGGAGCATCCCCCAAGGCAGCCTCGCCTCCTGCTTCCCTGCCTGCAGCCCCTGCCCCAGGAAGGGGCCACCTCTGCTGGGGACGAGTCCCAGGGCCCAGCACCTCCAGGGGCCCCGCTGCCGAGACCGGAGAACAGCAGGCGCTGCTCCCAGCCCAGCGCACGCAGCACTGCTGCTCGCAGGCTCAGAGACACGGTGCCAAGTGCTGCAAGCCAGACCCCGGGGCTACCTGCATGCATCACCCCTGCCCAGACATCTCCATCTCACAATTAAACTGCAAACGGTGCCACTCTTGACCCCCTGTGACAGGCGTGCCTGTTGCTCTCTCCGACATCACAGCACAGCCCCGCTTTCTCCTCCCCAGAAGCCCAGTGCTACCAAGGGGATGGGATCTCTCCTGCACCCCCCCCAAATCATTCCTGATTCCACCTCTGACAGCCAGCCCACCAGCCGCACAGCTCCTCCACCCAGACATCACCATGTTTGGCGCTACCTAACCCCGGGCTCCCCCGTACCCCCATGGAAACCCCCCCGGATGACCATTAAGGAGACAGCGATGGGGGCTGGGGGGTCCTGGGGCAAGGGGTGCTGCAGGAGCCAAGGGGCCCCGGGACCTTGCAGCGACGTGCGTGGGGCAGGGGAGGGCTCGGGGGGGTCAGCGGCCACGAGGACGGGGAGCCGTGCACTTACGCCGTGTTCGGAGCTCACGTCCCGCAACGAAAAACCCTGCAAGGGGCGGCCGGTGTCGAGAGCCTTTGGTGGCTGCGGAGCCCCCAGCCCAATGTGCTGGGTGCGCAGGGAGGGGGGCAGCCGCCCCAGTCCCGTGGAGAGCGGGAGTGACAGGCCAGAGGGGAGCCGACAGCTGAGCGCTGGCGGAGGCTGACGCCGAGAAATTGGAGCCCATGCGCGAGCCGGGAGGGGAGCGGGGTGGAGGAGCCGCCGGCTATTTGCGTTGGTGGGTTGCTGGGCGTCACAGCGGCCCACCCACCCCCTGGCATGGGGCAGCCACAGAGCCAGGGCACGTCAAGTGCTCCACCAGCCCCGCCGCGTCGATTGTTGCTGCATTCAATGCCCCTGCAGCTGGGAGAGGGAAAGGAAAGCAGGGCAGCAGCGGGTACCGGGCTCTGAGGGCTATCCCGGGCAGCAAACACTGCCGGTCTGCTCTCCACTGGGACAGAAACGTGCACAGGGAACCCATCGCTGCCTGTGCTGGGTGCTGTGGTCGTGGAGCTGAACCCCAGTGCCAAAGGCCCTGGACCTCTGTCCCCGAGAGGCTGCGGGTGGCACTGGGGCGGGGGTTGGATCCCAGCCCTTCCAGGTAGCTTTTACCTCTCCACCTGCTTGTGAAGGTAGCATCCAGGTGTGGCAAGAGGCTCCAGCTGCTGCGTGCAATGCCATGGTGAGGTTGGTGCCGGCCCAACTCCTGTACCTGCAGGGCAGGAGGGTTGCACCTAGCAGCTCAAGGGCTGCTCCCCTTTAATCCTGGTGCTCCCTGGCAGGAAATACAGCGGGGGACACCCCAAATCCCACCCCACGCAGCCGCGTGGGGCCCAGCTGCTGGGAAAAGAGGCTATGAAAATCCGAAAGGGGGACCCAGACCCAGGTCAAAGAGTGCAGTGCTCCTCTCCCAGCCTCAGCTCCCAGCCTTGGCAAGGCCACAAGCCCTTCCACACACCAAGCGTGGGGCAGGACCGGGGCAGGAACACACCCTCCTGAAAGCCAGGGAGCTCATTCTGCTCTCTGGCTGTCATCTTACCTCGAAGAAGCAAACAGAAAACCCCTAGCACTGGTACTGACAGAGAACGGTAAAGCAGCGTTAAAGTGATGGACAAGTTTTCTTTTTATATTTAAAAACAACCTCCCCCCAAACAAAAACAAAAATACCCCCCAAAATAATAACCAGATTAAATAAAATGTGCAGTGAACATACCAATCAACACCTGTATGTGCAGTTCAACACAGTGCTTAACAAAACAATATACACAGGGTAAGGTGGGTGGGCACGGGCGTCACTCCAAAAAAAGAAAAATCAATTTCTCGTCTCTTAAGTCCATATAAATATATCCAGGAAGGAGGGCGAGAAGAAGGGAGGGCAGAAAGGAAGAGAGAAGGCAGAGGGAAGTGCCCGCTGTCCAGTGTGCTCTGTGCCCATGCATGAGCCCTACTGTGAGCTGGCACGTTCCAGCACTCGCAAGTCGTAGTTCTTTTTGGCCACGCGCAGCTTGAAGCGGCTGAGGGAGTTGTTGAGGCGGAGGGAGGCGTTCTGGGCAGCCAGCGGGCTGGGGAACACGGCCACGATGGTGTATAAGGCAGCAAGGTCAGTGTGTCTGCTGTTCTCTGGAGTCCCGTTGCTGTCCCCGCCAACCCCATCTCCGCGACGCCCCTGAGTCTCTTTGAGCCACTGGATTTTGGCACCAGCCATCGCAAGCTGGGTAAAGAGCTTGTCAGCCTCTGTCCGTGTGATGCCCTCGGGCAGGTCCGTCACCTCCAGCACTCGGCCCAGCACTGCGATGGGAAGACAAGCACACGTCAGCAGCTGCGCTTCTAGGGGGGCGGCAGCACGGAGGGAGCCGATGCCTCGCCGGCTCTGGGGTTGGAGCGGTCAGTCTCTACCTCGCCCACGAAAGCAGAGCTTTACTAAGCTGCCCCCACAATAGGAATGTATTTTTTTAAGCCGGTCACTTCTTCCCCCTTAAGCCGTCCCTGCCAGCCTGGTCCCTGCAGTGCCCCATCCTGACCCTTTCTGGTCCCCTCATGGTCTGCTCCAAGAGGAGACCGCTATTTCCCAGGGCTCCAGCAGCACCGAGTCCTCCTCGCTTCCTTCGTCCGGGCTTGGCTTTACAGTTAGGGCTTTCCCAGGTGTCCTGCCCCATCTTCCGACCCTCCCTGACCGGGAGCTAGCCCAACACTCCCACCCTCTGCCCTGGGAGGGAGGAAGGCAGGCTGCGCCCGCAGACGGATGGCTGCCGCACCTTGGCGTACGCAGGCCCTGAACGTGACTTTGCCCGCTGTGCTTCCCCCGCAGGGAGCGGGATCCCCTTGTGTGGCCAGGCCAGCGTCGTGCCAAAATCTCTGCCTCTGTCCTGTGGTACCCAAACACTTCTGCTGTCTCCTGGCTCCAGCCCTGGCTTTTGGGCTTAGCGGAGGGCCGGCTGAATGGATTCTTTGCTAATATTAACGTGGCACGTAACGAACATGCCAGCTGCGGGGAGGGGGGACAGCTCTCCAGGCAAGCTGCTCTTAAAGGGCCCCCTGCAACCGGCTGCGGCTGCTGGTGACGAGGAGGGGGTGCGGGGGACGCATCCGGAGCCCCCAGAGAGCCCGCGCAAGCTCATGCCCAGCCAGCAGGGCCTGCAGCACTGCGGGGAGAAGCCAGACTCCTTCCCCGCCTGACACGAGCAAGTGGGGACTCCCGGGAGGGAAACAGGAGGGAAACGGTCCTTGGCAGCCGCTCCTGGAAGATCCCAAAGCTCTTTACAGAGGTGAGGGCTTTGCAGCTCCTGGCCCCACTGGGAAACTGAAGCATTAGAGGGAAGGGGTGCTTGGGAGGATAACGGTGGGAACAAGGTATCAGAGGTCTGGGCAGTCCCCGTCTGCTGACACAGAGGAAAAGACCCTGAGTTCTGCCTGCCAGCCCCACCTGCTCCATCATTTCAACCCTCGTGGGGGGCACCATTAGGGCCCAGGTGACCTGGTGCTCATCCCTGACTCTCAAATAGTTTTTCCCCACTCTTCTGCAAAAGCTTTGATGGGTGCAGGCAGCGTTCGTTGCAACCTGAGCAACCCCTGTCCCCTCACCTCCCTCTGGACATGGCTGAGAGGGACTGAGCATCCCCACACGGCCCAGCCAGGCCTCACACGGGCTGTGGGGCGTGCGTGGGGAGGCGGTGGGGGCAGGAACTGGTCTGTGGGACGCTGGGGTGGGCAGAGGGGGCATTCGGGATCTCTGCCAATGCCACCTACACCCGCGCAGGAGGGACCAGGCAGAGGGCAAAGGGGGAACTGCTCGAGGAAGGTCACTTGCCTACATCGCTTGTCCCAAGGTCAGTGGATGCTGACTTGAGGGCGTGTCTCTTGCTCCGGTTTCCGTGTTTCATTCCAGTCTGTCCCTTAAAGAATAAAACCAGCAGCACGTCACCCGAGAAGAAATGGTGGCCTCACAGCGCATCCCAGGGCAGCGGGTGGGCAAGACCAAATGTGGCTAGGGGGAATGGAGACACCTGGATGAAACTTGCACCCCTGGCACCTTTGGCACCATGCTTCTGAAGTTAGAGGAGCCCAGGACACAGCCTTGGTTCCAGGACACCCCCAAGGACCTGGGGCTGACACTGCTTCTAGGCAAAGCCAGGGACGAGTTGAAATTCTAAGCCCAGCGTGGTCTCCGGGGGGGCCTTGCTCTGCTCCCACAGCAGTGGAAAGGATGGATGGGGATCTGCCCCCGTTTTACCTGGTGTGTATTGTAGTTGGGCTGGTTGTGGAGCAGCGGTGGGGGACAGATAGACAAATTATACTGCAGTGGCTGGCCCAGCAACGAGTAACGCCCATCACCTACAAAATTGGAAGCAAATATCGGTAGGCGTCTAAAGAAATCACAGGAAGGACCCACCCCTGTGCTGTTCCCACTCTTTTCCCTTACATTGTGCTGGGCCCATGGGCCGGGGGAACTGTGTGAGGACCGGGAGGGAGCTCAGCCCCGTGCAGACGCTGTTGAGGTTGGTGACAGGAGACGGCGTCGGGGACTGGGTGGGCGACGTGATAGGGCTGTTCAGCTGGGTGCTGGCCTGCGGGAGGGAGAGGGTCAGACACTCCCAGCGCCTGCGACCAGTCCCGACCCTGTCTCACCACCGTGGGATGAGCCCAACCCCTTCTCCCAGCACACGCACGCAGCGTGGATGCCGGGGTCACCTCTCTCCCACCAGGCTGCTCCCAAAAGACGAGCTGCCTTCCTCCCAGTCCTCTCAATACCTGAGCACTGGTGTCTGGGTTGTACAGGTCTCCTGGCTTCTGCCCCCGCTGGTCCAGGCTGTAGTACTTACAGTGGCTCCACTGCACCACAGGGGCGTTCTGGGGGGGCTGGGGGCCATTGGGTACATTCAGCTGCATCACAACCACGCCAGGGCCTGATGGAGACACCCCTGGGGAGAGAGGACAGCAGCAGGATTGCCCCGGCTCTGCACACTGCTGCTGCTTGCTGGGGAAGAAGAGGCAGCAACTGCAGCCTTGCACTCTTCCCAGTAACACCTCCATCTTACTCTCTCCTTCACCACTCCTGCCTGTCCAGGTGGGTGGAGAGGGGCCCCACTAAAACCCTGCCAAGATCTCTGATATCATGCCTTACATCACAGAGATGACTTTTTATCCAGGAAAAATGCAAGCAGAGGGGACAAGCCGAAGACAACTTGGGTGACCTCTCTGAGCATCACACCACAACCCCAGGCAAAGGATCTGACCCCAGAGCTGGGCGCAGAGCCCACGTCTTCTGGTTCCAGCTCCAGCTCTTGCAGTAATTCACCAGGCCCCACCTCACGCCCCTGCAGCTGGGTCAGGATGCAGGGATCCAGCTCTCTCACCCCGTGAGCTGCCCTGGCGACACGAAGCCCTGCTGCCAGCAGAGGGAGTCCGCAGCCCACAGCAACTCACTACGGCTCCTACCCTGCCTGCCAAGGTTTGGGGACACCAGGCACAGGCCAGCATCAGCCTGTGAAGCCAAATCACTTCGCCACATCCTGAGGACTCACAGTGAGCCACGGGATGGGTAGCAGTAGGAGAGACTGGTCTATGAATTGGCAGCCCCTATACCCCTTTTGCCCCTAAAACCTGATCCAACCCAGGCAGAACTGATGCCAACCCTGACTGGGGACCCCTCTTACCTGAATACTGCTGCTGCATCTGGGGGGGGTTGCAGGGCGAGGGGGACTGTGGCATCTGGTACTGCTCAGAGCCGGGCGGCTGAAGGAATCCCACCGAAGGGCTGTGAAGCAGAAAGTGCTCTGAGAAGCTGCAGGGGATGGGGAAGAACCAGCGGGACTGTACGCGGAAGCAGCCCCCCCAGTACATGAGAAGCTGGAAAGCCTCTGGGGGAGCAGCACTGCATGCTGCAGGGCAGCCGTGCCCAGGAACCACTGGCTGTGGGATTTAGGACTGGGCAAGCTGAAGAGACTTTTACGGTGCCCTACCACCTCCCCTAGCTGCAGGAGTAGGATGTGGGACCCTTTTGGCAGCAGGGCCTCCCTCCCCGTGGCAGGCCAGAGATACAGAAGCTCTACCTGGTGCCGTTCTGCTGGGCAGTTGGGATGACGCTGTAGTAGATGGGTACACCCCCAGTCTGAAGCCCCCCCTGAACAGACTGGCTGGCCGGTACAAGCACTGGCTGCTGGAAGGGCTGCTGGACCACACTCTGGGACTCGTTGGCCACGGGAACCTGTGCAGGGAGGAGAGAAGCAGCTGTCTGGAATGACAGTGGCAGCAGGGAGAACTGACCCCAGAGAGACGCCCGTGAGGCCCATACGAGGTACAAGAGATCCCAGGCAGTTGTCTACTGCTGTCCGGAGCAAGCTCGCCCAGGAGAGGGCAGCCCCTCTCAGCTCTTCTTGGAACACAGTGGCCAAGGGAGCAGCAGCACGCAGTCCTTCTCAAGAGCTGCCCTACACTGGTTCAAACGTGAACGCGTCCCCCACCCTGGCTGGCAAACACGCATGATCTTCTCCAGACGAACGTGCCTGACTTTGGCTCCGTCCCTCATGCACAGGACCAGGGCACTGCAAGGCCTGCAGAGCTGAGGCCCCCTCCCCAGCAGCCCCTCGCTGAAAAGCAGCCGATGCCTACCTGGTATGAAGGCAGTGGAGTGTACTGGACCATCAGACCTTGCATCTGGCTCCCCATGCTGTTCCTCTGGCTGCTGAGGAGGCTCGGGGGCTGCGCCTGCTGCACTCCCATCATATTCTGCATCTGGCCCCCCATGCTGTTCCTCTGGCTGTTGAGGAGCCCCCCGGGGGGCTGTGCCTGCTGCACTCCCATTACACCTTGGTACGTTTGCTGCTGGTTGGACATCATTGGCTGTAAACCTGTCGGAAGAAGGTTTAAATGGAGCAGTTTTGCAGCTGGCCAAGGTAGGCAGCCTGAGACTTGGCGTATGATAGGTGAAATCCCGCTTCGGCCCCTTCTCCTACTAAACGGTGAGAAAAGGGCTTCCCTCCTGGAAGATGTTGAAAGACCTGAAGGAAGCTCCTGGCAGCACCCTGCAGCACCTCAGTGCACGCTGCGTGCTGAGAGGGAGAGAAAAGAAACAGCCCTTGCAGCCAGGCCAAGTTTCAGCTTTGCTGTGCACAGTCAAGAGGCGCTCTCTAGCCAGCAAATCCAGCAAAGAGTGGCAGAAGAGCACCTTAGGACAAGGAAGAGCACCAGAACCCAGATAGAGCACGGGAGATCCTTAAGAGCCAGCGGAGTGCCAGGGAAGGGAAATGTGCTGCTCCCTCCCCCCTTCCACCCCCATCCCTTACCAGGTTGCTGGGTTTGCTGGGGGAGCTGCTGCGTGCGCTGGGAGCTGTAGGCCACTGGGTGACTGAGAGATCGGTATTGCTGGCTGGAGTTTGGGTACTGCCCAGGAGGGTAGTAAGAAACCTGAATCTATCAAAAACAAAACAAAACAAAACAAAAAAACACGGTGATGAGAACATAAGAAGAAGTGGGACCAAGAAAGCTGGTCCCCCAGGACCAGTTTTCTCTCTCACCTGGCCTGGCTTCTGCTGAGAAAAACCAACCAGGGCTTTGGCTCTGGCCAGACGATGGCTCCTCAGGGAACCGCAGCCCCTGCCCTCCCAGCCTGCGCTTCCGAGGTTTTCCCAGCAGTGCACGAGCACAGCAGGCACAATTGTCACCACTGCTCAGGGGAACAATCCTAGAGCCATAACGCCCCGTGGGACCCCAAAGAGAGCCTAGAGGTGTCAGCCCCGAGTCTGGTCACTGTCCCTCCCCCAGTCTGAGCCAGGAACGGACGGAGGGCTCCCCAGGCAAGTGCCTTGTGAGCTCAGAGTGACAAGGGGGCCGAAATCATACTGTGCCTGGCAAGGGAGCATGTGGCCAAGTGCTCTGACCCCCGTGTACTGATCCAACACAAAGAAGCAGCAGAAAAAGAGGGGGCCCGCTCCCAAGGAGCTGTTTATTCTCCCGCCTGCTCCCCAGCAGCCCCTTGCCTGCCAGATTTGGGCTGAGGGGCACGTCCCCTCCGGGTTCGCACGTCTCCTTACTTGCTGGGGAGGCTGAATGTAGCCCTGGGGCTGCAGCACCTGCTGCGTGGGGGCCGTGTGCCCTGAGGCGGAGTAGTTGGAGGTGGGAATGGGCTGCCCAGGAGTCGCCATGATGAACCCAGTCTGCTGCGGGTGCTGGGAGATGAGGGACGACTGGAACATAGCAGAGGAAGGATCCGGTGCTTCTGTAGAGCCCTGCCGGCTGAGGCTGATCTGCCCAAAGGGGTTGCTGAGTTCGTCAGCCTGCGGTGGGGATAAGCAGGAAGGATGGAGGAGGACAGCATATAGGACGACAGCAAGTAGGACATGGCCCTACCAAGTAGGTGGCAGACGCCTTCTCCCAGCTCCGTGTGCGGGGACTCTCCCAGGAAAAATCCCCAGAACTGAGCCACAGACCAAGAGCGTTCTGCAGGACGGGGACAGGGGTATGTGGGCTGCTGGGGAGCCCGAAAGCTCAGCAGACACTGGTGCCATACATGGCCCCACACAGGCAGGAGCGGCCCCAGCCCAGATGCTGTGCCCGCAGGGCACTCCATGCCACACAGAGCGCGTCATTCCCAACGAGACAACACAGGGGCTGACCACGAACTGCAGGGCAGCTGCGGACCCCAGTGCTGGGCACAAGCAGCTCCTCCCGGTGGAGCTCTGAGCTTGGCACTTGCTCTTCCCCAGCCTCTTTCTAAGACCAGAAACTCCAGCGGTGCCCGGCACTGGTGGGTCCCACAGCCTCAGGCATCCCACTGCAGCGCAGGGCCTCCCTGAATCCCAAACCCACTGGGTGCAGTGTCTGTGACATACCTGATTAGCAAAAGCTCATACAACACAAACACAGCACACGCGTACAACAGAGGCAGTGCAGAAGAGGAAATGGGATTTGTACCAGGTTGTACTGCTGGGGTGGAGAGACCGGCAAGAGGACTTGGGGGCAGGAGCTTGGAGAATACTGAACAGGCTGCAGCGCTGGGACCGGCTGAGATCAGCAGAGAAGTGAGCAGAGGAGAGAGATTTGGGTTGGAGAAGGTGGGGGGGGGGGAAGGAAGGATAGGAAGAAGGAGAGAAAGAAGGAACAACAAGGTTAGTCAACTGAGCCGGCTGCTAACACACAGAAGTGGGCATTGCAGAGGGTTGGAAAGCACGGAGAGCAGAATGGGAGAGCATTCATCTCTCTGTGAAGACACACAGCCTGGCCAGTTGCTTTGTGGAAGCCGTGACGGCTGACTGTGTCCACAAAGCAGGTCTTGCCTGGCATGAACATGACATGAGCTTACAAAGGTCAGCTATGGCCAACAGCAGCAGCAGAGTCATTTCCCCCCAGCACAACCTTTGTGCCTCTCCCACGCCACTGCCCACTCATGTATGGCACTGACTGGCAGCTCCCTCTGCAGTGCTTCTTGGCCTCCCTTCCTAGTACCCCTGTGCTTCACTCTTGCCTTCTGCAGGGGCCCCTCTCACCTTATTGCTGCTGATGCCTGTTCATGATGCGCTCTGGGCATTGGACCTGTGATGGTCAGCACTGGGCTGTTTTTTTGAGCGTCTGATTTGCCCTTTGGTGAACCAGAAGGTGCGTGCACATGGGGAACAGTGCATCTGCAGGCTTTTCACCAACAGTCAAACACACACAAAAAAAAGCGTTTCCAGGAGCTAAACAATCAGGAGAACAGCCAAACAGCAGAAGACATAAAATAATGCCCCAGCGAGATGGAGCGGTCCTGCACAAGTTCCACAAAACCACTGCGTGTTCAAATCACCCACTCAGGGCACTGTGCTCTGCCAGCTTTAGCACTGGACTCTGGCTGCTCCTCAGGGAGACACCTTATCTCTAGAACTGAGATGTTGCCTTTGAGTCTCAGTATCCTCTGCAAACAGATCCACGTCCCTGGGGTCGGTCTAAGGGCCCAAGAACTACAGCCCCCCTCCATCCTCACTCAGCTGGCAAACGACAGCAAAGGACATGGAGAAAAACAGATCTGTTAGCATCATCTGCAGTTAAAGATACTTGAAGAGGCTTGCTTCCTCACATCAAATCCCACTGAAAACATTTGTACTTTACGCACCACTCTAAGCACGAGGGATCCTTTCTGGTGCATCATTTATAAAACTCACAGGCAGGTTGAGGTCCAGAACCTCAACCGAGGGCACTGAGGACACTTCCCATGCACATTACCCAGCTCTGCACCTATTCAACACGAGGCAGCTTTGCTATCCCAATGTGCCAGCTCCTGTGCTGTGGTTTCTTACAGCCTTGGGAACTAAGTGCGTAGGGACGACAGCCACAACTGCTTTCTCTAGGGCTCCATCTTCATAAATAGCCCCACAAGGCACTGACACATCACTTGGGTTTAACCCGGGGAGGGTCTGGAGAATACACCCAGGCCCAGGCCCAGGCCTGCCCCTCTGCAGGACATCAGGTGCCTAGCCATGGGGTCTCAGCACTGGGGAGCTCAAACCCAGCTGCAGTTTGTGTCATTCCTTACTAGGAGGGCAGCCAGTCCCAGAGTGCAACTCTGCCACTCACCGAAGGGCTACAGCTGCCTCGCTGGGAGGGCTGTTGGCAAGCCGAGATGTCGTGCATCATTTTCAGACACAGCAAGGCTCCCTGAACTTCCCCTGCTCTGCCTCCAGCTCAGGGGGGCTGTCACTCCCTTACAGGGAGCAAGTGTGAGCGCTCCCAAACCCCGCTGGGCAAATATGAGTCCAGGGCATCCTGCGGATGGATTGGCTCTGCTGGTACTGGCGTGCCTACGGAGTCTGTTGAGCCCTGGGTATCGTGCAGCAACTCACCTGCGATATCATGTGGTTACTCATGGCTGGCTGCTGCTGGGGTGCTGGTGGCAGTCCTTGGGGCTGCGGTGGCGGCTGTTGGGGTGGCGGCGGTTGAGACTGCTGGGATGTGCAGGGAAGGAGGCCACGGCTGGGCTGTGAAGAAGGGGGTTGGCTGCATGCTTCAGGGGCACCTAGTACCAGACCTTGAACAGAGAAAGGCACGGCAGGGTTGGTACCTAGGAGAGAGAGGTCACGATTTGTTGCCCGGGGTACGGGTAGGAAGTGGCAGGGGGATGGATCCTGGCACTCCCTCCTGTACTGCATCCAGATCCCATCACCTGCTGTCCAAAAGGGAGCTTCCTTCTAAAAAGCACGGGGTGAGCAGGCTGCGGGCTAAGTCACTGGTTTGACTCACATCAAACCAAGGTGTTTTGAACTTCGGGGGATCCTCAGGTGTCCTCTTCCCTGACCCCAACCTAGCACCCTCACTGCACAGGGACAGCCTGTGACCCCACTCCTCAGAGATCTTCCCCTCTAGACCCTTCACCATCTTCACAGCCCTCCTTCGGACACTCTCTAAGAGTTTTCAGTCCTTTTTATACTGAACTGCACACAGTACTCAAGATAAGGCTGCATCAGTGCAGAGCAGAGCGGGACAATCCCCTCCCGTGGCCAGCTAGCAGTGCTGAGCTTGAGGCTCCCCAGGGTATGGTTGGCCCTTTTGGCTGCCAGGGCACACTGCTGACTTGTATTCAGCTGGATGTCTACCAGAACCCCCAGATCCCTTTCTGCAGGGCTGCTCTCCAGCCTCTCGTCCCCCAGTCTGTACGCACAGCCAGGGTTGCCCTGTCCCAGGTGCAGAATCTGGCACTGGCTCTTGTTAAAACTCATGCGGTTGGTAGCTGCCCAGCCCTCTAATTTGTCAAGATCTCTCTGCAAGACCTCTCTCTACCCCTGAGGAAGTCAACAGCTCCTCCCACTTTAGTGTCACATGCACACTTACTTCGTATACCTTCAAGTCCTGCATCCAAGCAATTTAAGAAAACATTAAAGAGAACTGGCCCTAAAACGGAGCCCTGGGGAACCCCACTAGTGACTGGCTGCCAGCCTGACGTAATTCCGTTTGCTGACACTCTTTGAGCCTGATCTGTCAGCCAGCTGTACCCCCATCGTATTACATATTTATCTAGTTGTATGCTGGACATTTTGTCCAGAAGTATGTCCTGTCTTGTCTGGGATGAAGACAGACTCCAGAAACGCCATGGGACTTCTGCAGGGAAGAGAAACCAAGCAGTGCCTGACTGGTAGAGACGAGAGGTTACGAAATGAGGGAGCTGCTGAACACACTCATTCCAACTCAGTGGCATAAACCAGTCTGTGGAAAGAAGCTAGAGAGCTGTTCTCAGTCACGGCTCAGTTCTGCAGCTAGGTAAGGCCCCTGCTTGGATGCTAATGTGTTGATGAGATTTGTCCAAGTGCTCACCCAGAGCAGAGGGGATTGAAGGAATCCGTTAAATGGCGATACAGCCCTAGCACGCGCACACCCTTTGAGCAAAGGAAAGGGGGGTGGTGGCGGTGTTTGAAAGCAATTCCTTCCCTTGGGAGGAAAAATTGTTAGGAAGGATCGTGACACGCTGCAAGGCACCCAGCTGGGAAGTGCTCTCCTCACTGTTTCAGTGTTACTTTCAGAAATAAAAGGTCTTTGAAACTACTGCTCGAAGCCCAGGAGCTGTTATTTAACTAATTCTACTTCTGATCTACTGCATTTCAACAGCTAATCTTCAGTCATTCTGCTAAGGAAGCCGGTATCATCAGCCACATGGGGCGAAGAAGGAAACATTTTGCTCACAGTTGCCCAGGGGCTGAATGCTGGCATGGGAAAAGAGCCCCACAGCCCAAAGCACTTCCTCCTGCACAGAACAAGCAAAGAGGATATGGCGTTTTTTTTTTTTTCTAGTGAAAATTCAGCCCCCCGCCCCTCCCCAGGCGTTTCTAATCACTCGCCATTATATTAAGCCTGAACAGCAATTGGCTTCTGTTCTCAAGGGAGACCTGGAAGAAAAATATAGAAAGAATGAAAACCCAGATCTTCTTCTGCTTTGCTTTGCACGTGGCTGGGACAGATCTTCAAATAACTGCTCCCGTCAGCTGATGAATCAGTCTTGGAGGTGGTTGCAATAATCAGAGTTAAGGGCAGCCCTGAGCACAATGGAAACGGAGTCCCAGGAGACAATGTAGCTACCCTTCAAACTGCAGGATGAATGTCTGGTTTTCAAAGCCAGCCTGGGTGCTAGAACAGCAGCCTGGCTGCCTTTTAGATCCACCCCGTTATTCGGACAGATTGTTATGAAGCAGTCTGATCACCCACAAGCACCAATTTGCTTCTTCTCCCCAGAAAATGCCGGACAGCTCTCAAGCATCTGGGGACCCATTGCCTACCAGTGAGAAGGGAGGAAAGAAGACAGTGAGACAGCACTGGATTTTGCTCACTGACGTTGCACAGCAAGCGTAACCAGCTACCACGCTTATCCCCAGATCATTCAAATGAGAGCAAAGACCTGTGAGGCCTCTGCCACAAGTGACCTCCTTCGCAAGCAGTCAGTTGTAAATAAAGGACTCCGCTCCCCACTGCCAGTGGGCTGGTGCCCTGCCAGGAGCACCGCACATCCTCTCAAGGAGCTGCTGTCAGGTACAGGTTACTGGGGAAGTCCCACCACACCGTTCTCCACGCGCGGGCTATGCTTTGCGCTCTCTGGATGGAAAAGAACTGAGCTGAAGCAGGCGAAGAGACTTCTGACCCTAACTCCCTTTGGTGTTCCTGAAACCCTGGGCTGTATTCAAGAGCTCTTCGAGAGCTGCAGGCCCAGCACCCTGCTGTTATGTTTGCTCTCAGGAGCACGGTGAAACATTCTGGGGGAACATTGTGGGCAGATAGCAATGAACACAGCCTTTACCCGATGAGATAGACTGCATGTCTGATGAGACAAGCTAATTGGTAACGCCATTCCCTGGACCTCCTTTGCTGGAAAGCAAGGAAAAGTGCCAGATGGTTCATCCTGAGTAAGTCTTAGGGCTGTGAGGGATCGTGGGGAGGAGAAAGAAATGGGAACATAACTTGCAGCTCAGCAGGGGAGAGAAAATAACAGAAGATTGGTAGCTCGAGTCCCAGGGCGTGGGACTGCACAATTTCTTCTGTCTTGCATAACTCTGCTAAAGGGAAGTCGGGAATCTAACGGTGAGTATTGAAAAAGCAGACGATAAGCCCATTGGCGTATCCCTGCCTGGGTACCACACACATTCAGATGATGCCAACCATGTCCCATTTTAACCAGCCACTGACCACAATAGCATCACGAGCCCCATCCATCCACCCCACGTCTGCTAGGTGCCCTTTGGCAGCAGGCAGACAGGGGAACCAACCCAGTACCTGCCCGGGACGTTCTGCTGGCGGTGCTGCCTTTGGTACTCCCGATGCTGTCCCCCCGCGTCAGGATGGAGATGCCACTGAAGCTGCTGGCTTTGGTGACAGGCGGTCGCAGGTTGCGGATGGAACCATCTGAGTCTGTGCTGCTCCACGGCCGAGGCTCCAGCGACTTTATCTCGCTCTCTGTGCTGCTCTGGCGGCTGCCTGAGGCCCGGTTCAAACTGTCCCGGTTGCCCCTGCAGAGACCAGCAGTTAGACGACACCTCCAACAGAAAGGGGCAGAGGCAGGACCCACAGGCGCTGCATCCTGGCTCTCACACCAGGGCGGTGACCCCAGCCAGCAGCTGGCTCTGTGGGACAGCACCGCGTCCAGAAATCCGACAGCAGACAAACAGCCTGGCTCACAGCTGTCTTGGGCATGCACCGCGAGGACCCAGACGCTGCTGATCTCCCTTGGTGTGTGCTGAGAGCCGGCTGCTGTCTCTTTCTCCTAACCAGACTCCAGCCTGGAACAGATGCCAGCAAGGGTCAGAGCGTGATCCCTTGCTAAAGCCCTCCTTGTCGCAGAACAGAGAGCTTTACAGAGGCCTCAAGACACGGATGATCTTGCAAGACCGCTTCCTGCACCAGTCCTTGTAAGGCTCCCTGCCCAGCTGGAACATGCCAGGATATCACCGTACTCAGGGCTGTGCTCCCAGGGACCAGCCCCCCTTCGTTCCCAGCCAGGTCTGGCCAGAACAGGATTTATGGAGCATCACCAAAGCACCCCAAGCAGCGAGCCTGGTTTACCGGCCCAGCTAAGGGATATATGCATGGGTTCCTGAGCCTCCACTGAGGAGGAATGGTGAGGAAGGCAACACTGGAAGAGACGCTCATGTAAAGCCGCACACTGAGCCGGGCAGCAGCTCCAAGCGACTGTGGAAAGGAAAAGATAGGCTGGGAAGAAACTTCTAAGGTGATGTCCTGGGCTGCTGGGAACGTGTGAGAACAAAAGAGAATACCTGGCCTGGAAAAGCAACCAGTGCAATGGTTATACCACTGAACAGGTGAAGGAACTGGACTATGCAGCTTCACAGCCCAAATCACAGGTGACCCAACAAGCATCACAGTTGAGCTTGGACTCTCTTCAACCTAAACCCTGAAGGCTGCTTCTGAGCACGTTCAGAGAGGTCTGGGGGGGGAAGGGGCATGTCGTGTCTGACTTTTGAAACCCAGAACCCTCTCAAGTTGATCGCAGCTAACCTAGTTTCACAGCGATTCTGCTTCTTCTATGTCTGAACGCTCTTCAGACTCTAGGCACACCACCATACCCTTGCTCTCTCTGGCACTGCTCTGGCAGCTTCACCCGTTTCTTTCCAACAGCCTTATTACAGCCTGTGTCCGAGTGTGTCCGCCAGCAGAGAGCTCTCTTTAATCAGATCTGTGGTTCAGAAGTGTTAATACAGGACTTACAAGCAAGTGAAAGAGACAGCTGTATTTGCTCTGAAGGCTGGGCTTTGAGGGAGGTAAGTGTCTGTAGTTCGACAAGACACCAGCTCCAAGCATCACCGCTGACGGAACCCCAATCTCTTCAAGAGCGTGGTCTGTCTCCGTCATCTCAGAATGAGCCTGAGGCCCACACAGGCTCCTTCTCCTCACCAGGGGAACCACAAAGAAAGTAAGTTAATCAAGCTCTGTAGAGACTGGGCACAACAGACAGAAAAGCTCTTAGCAGAGCCCTGACTGCAGCTTGGCTTCTCCTACAGCTGCGATCACATCAGCAACTGTCGTCCTGCCACTTGCTGAGTGCCTTTTTCTACAGCCCCAGGTCTGATCTGAAAACCGTGTCCTGCCTTCAGCACTACCGCCACCAGCAGGCTCCAGCACAGCGTCCCCGTAGCTGTGCTGAGGATGCCTGATTTTCCACTACAGCATTCCTCCAAAGGCAGCCGGAGCCACAGGAAGGTTGAGAGAAGCAAAGCTGTTCCTCGCTTATATCCTCCTGTCCTGTTCTCGGAGATGCTTCATCTCCAGAGCTCTGACTGTTAAACAAGAGGGCAGAGGGCACGAGGGTCTCTCCATTTTCATCCTATCCTTTATCCATGTAGCATCGACAGCCTCCCCTGCCAGGCAGAGGGCTGTGCAAGGTGACTCTTCAGGCTCAGCCCGCCCTTCCAGCCTTCTCAGCCACAGAAAAACTACTTAATAGGGAAATGCTGCTCAAACGTGTTCCCACTGCCCTCTGCAGCATCCTCTGGTTGAAATGGATGCCCGAGATGCTTCACTGCCACCATTAAGTCATCCGGCTGTTACGGTCAGGGGACTGGGGACAACTCCACCCCATCTGGTTGCTGACCCTGTCACTGTAAGGGCAGGGGCTCTCCTACCCCTCTGGGAAACAAGAGGCAGAATAGTTTGAAAACTATTGAAATCCTCTGGCTTTCCCCTTCCTGCCATTCCCACCTTGCGCTGCTCCATTTTAATTGACGAACTGGCAAAAAAGGACTTGGAAATTGATGTTGCAAAAAATACAACTTCAATAACTTCACAAGCAGCCGTGCATGGGGCAAACTTTACTCAGCAGGACAATGTACAAAATAAATCACGCAGAGATACCTAAAAATCTGCCTCCGTTTGTGAGAACTAGAAGAAAAGCCTTCTTTGGAGATTTTGTCAGTTAACATCAGAGAAAAGCATCATTATAGAGTCATGCAGTCCTCCGTAGAGAAAGCCAGAGATACAGAAGGTGTCTGCTAAATAGTACTAACCTGCTGTCAGTGAGATATCCATTCTGGCCAGTCTGGAAGCACGGAAAAGACATGGAGACGGGAAGGAAAGAAAAGGGAGACTTAATAACTTTGAAAGCAACAAACCCAGGCAATTTCAAAGCAAAGAGGAGCAAAGCACTAACAGTATGGGACTCAGACAGAGCTGGTGTTGTGCACTAGTTGAGTGGTCACTCAGCAGTCTTGCTGAGCCTTCTGCACGCCAGATCCCATTTGGCTCTCCATCCAGGCCCACTAGGAGCCTTTCCCAATATCTGTGACCCTGAGATCTCTCAGGAATCTCCAAATCTGAGTCCTCAAATCTCTACCTCATTGCTCAAAGGCAGCGTTGATGCCTTGGTGTTGGTGCTTTGTCAGTGGAACAATCAAGGCAGGCCACACATACAGGGGTCCTTACTTGCAGGCAGTTATCAGAGCCATGAAAAACAGTCAGAGGACTCAGCCCAGTCCCCCTTGTGACAGCCAGCCCTGCCTGTGCAAGTCAGATGCAAAACACTGGCTCAGCCCATGAACACGGAGAACAGGTAGGTGTATAACCGCCCAGTGTCGTGTCACTACGGGACAGCACCTGCTCTACTCCGGGACTATAGGCAGAGCTGCTTACTAGCATGTCTGGACGGCTTTGAGTCTATCTGCAAGACAACTCTGTGACTGCAATCAGCTAGAGAGTATAACTGAAGCCTGATGGCTTGAGTAGGGACTCAGCACGGTGGCTGCCTGAACATCCTCCTTGGCAATTCCCTTTAGGTCAAAGGAAAGCATCATCCCCCAGAAACTCAGAGCAGCAGGCAAGGAGCTGGACTTTAAACTTGACCCATAGCAGATCAGTACTTGGAATTGTCCCAAGTCCATGCATTTGCCACTTGGCACAGCACAGAGAGCTGCCTCCAGCTGGCAGACAGCGCTCAGCATAGCAGGTGGAGCACAGCAGCTTCTCTGAGCCAGATGTGAGTGAGGAACACAGCTCTGCCTTAGAGGAATTCGACATAGGGACCAGAGTTCTCAAGCAAACAATAACCAAGCTGGACATCTGTAAGAAGAAAATTCAGCATGCTCTCTATATTCATCCTGTAAAGGCACAGAGCCCTGCCAGACACTCTAGGGCGAGCACTGCTTGCTCAAGAGGTCAAAGCAGCAGTACTGGAGAGAAGCTGGGATAGAAGGCTGCTGCTCCTGTCAGGTTCATTGATTGACTTGTTAGTCATTCCAGAAATGCCACTGCTTTAGCTTATAATCTTGCTGGACAGCAAGGAGCAAACCTGCCTCCTCTGTCAGTCCCCACACTTCTACTGCCAGATGAAACAGGCAATTTAGGGAAGGAGCAGACTGGGGAGTGCAGGTGTGGCTCCTCTTTCTCAGTGTCCTAGGTATCTTCGTTAGGAGCTGGAATTCACTGGTAGGTACCAGGAACAGGGTGAAATTTGTAGAAAAGGCAACGCCGAGATCTGACCTTTTAGAATATTCAAGGACACGTTCTGCTACAAAGTACCAGGAAGGTACCTGGCAAGTGAGCCATCCACGCTTACCTCTCGTGCAAATATCCGCTCCCTGACCCGCTGATACTCTTCCTCTCGCTCTTCTATAGATTTGCTCCTTCTCCCATCCTGCAAGGGGAGTCTCATCTGAAGGGACAAACACAGCTCAGTGGGTCAGCAGTTGCCAATGGGAGCAGAGGGTGTCGTCAGCTGCTGATACTTCTACATAGCAGCGTAAGTGGATGTGGATTGCGGAGTACGTGCATGGCGCCTGGATGCAATGACACAGCCCTTGCCTTTGAACATACCTCCTGGACACCTGTGTCTACGGATGAACATCCTGGAAGACTCAGTGCACTCCACCTCCTGTATCACAACAACCTCCCTCCTGATGCAGAGGACTGGCAGTGCTGCTGAGCGCAAAAACTAGAGCGTTTCACTTTGCTGATGGTTTCCTTCCAGCAGCACTGCGAGGTCCTGATGACTTCACAGCCTGACTTGCTGCAAGCCCCAGTGAGGGACGGGAAAGACACTTGGCAATGCTCAGCTCTGGGACCTTTCCAGGGAAACCTTAGCAAAAGGTTTCACCTTAAAGTCTGGCCCAGCCACCAGTCAATATTCAGGATATAGAAAGGTACCCCACATAGAACTCCCACAAATTCTTCCTGTTTTTTCACAGTATTTTGTCAAGTTTTCAGAATATATCTAGATGCTGTTGTTTGGGTAGGGTTCTGCTGCTGTTTGGGTAGAGAAGCTTCTACCAAAGGTTTCTGCAGGACACCCAAGAGGAGTTTACAGTCATCCTCATCTTAGGAAAGCCTAATCTGACTTTCACAAAGTGTGCAGGTAACTCGTTGTCATCCCTTACCTGATTATCATCTCGGTCCATGCTGGTATCATCTCGTTTTAGGATAAACCTCTGCGGGAACTCTGCATTCTTCTCATCTTTGATGTGCTCAGAGAACCTCTGCTCAGGGCTGCAGGAAGAACCAGCTCTTATTAGAAGGGTAAAAATGGGTGTAGAACTGTCTCCATAAAACCACTGCCTTGCAGGGAGCGGGGAACAGATGTTTGTTGTGTTAAATCTCCTCTGTCTAACAGCAATGAGAGCCCCTAACCCTTCTCTGAGAACTAAAGAGAGCTGGAAAGGGCTTGCAGATACATACAGTGGGGACTGGAAGAGAAGGGTTCTTTGGGCCCTTCCAGAGAAGGAACAAGCCCTTCTTATGGAGGCATTAAATGTGGTGCAAAATTCGTTCTGCTCCGGACCATGCCAGGGCTCTTGTAGTGAATGGAAGGGCAAGGGCAAGGGCAAGGAGTGCTAGCCCACGTGTCCTCTCTCCCTCCCCCTTACATGCGTGTGTTACTCGTCTTGTTGATAATGACCGCCTTCCCGGTTTGGTCAACGTTATGGTCCATGCCGAAGTAGGCAGCTACCCGGTGCAGCAGCATCCTGTGGTACGAGGTCATCTGAGGGAACTTCTTAAACTGATTGCTGGGAACAGGGAAGAAAGCAGTACAATTTAGAAGGTTTTGAAACAGACAATGATAATCAGACACCAAAACAGAGAGGGAAAGGAGAGGCCACAGAGGCCTTGAGCAGATCCCAGATCGGATCACGCCACCCATTTGAAGCAGTCGGCACTCAAGCACTGCTTCTTGCACTGAGCATCAGCGTGGGCTTACAGCTCTCTGCCAGGCAGAACTGGGCTGATTCAAGGTCTCAAGCTGAACAGGCCATTTCTGAAACCAGACCAACTTTGGCAGAAATGCACATGCTTATTTCTAAGCAGAAACGGGAGTCAGGATTAGTATGTACATTGACTTTTCTGATCCTATTAGACAAAGAATTCTGCAAGCCCTCCTGCAGACACCTATTCTATTGTAGCTTGAATATTATGTTCAGTTTTGGGCCCCTCAGCAAAAGAAAAATATTGAGTTACTCAAATATGTGCGGAGAACAACAATGAAGCTGGTGAAGGGACCAGAAAATAAGACTTACAAGGACTGACTGAGGGAACTGAAGGTGTTTAGTCTGGAGAAGAGGAGGCTGAGGGAAGACCTTATTGCTCTCTACAACCACCTGAAAGGAGGTTGCAGCGAGGAGGGTATCGGTCTCTTTTCTCAGGTGACAAGTGATAGGATGCGAGGAAACAGTCTTGAGTTGCACCAGGGACGGTTCAGATTGGATATTAAGAAGAATTTCTTCATGCAGAGGGTCGTCAAGCATTGGAATGGGCTGCCCAGGGACGTGGTGGAGACTTCATTCTTGGGGGCATTTAAGAGGTGTGTGGATAGGGCACTAAGGGACATGATTTAGTGATGGAACTCGACAGGTCTGGTTGATGGTTGGAGTCGATATCTCAAAGATCTTTTGCAACTTAGATGATTCCACGATTCTGTTCTATTCCACATTCATGGGCGAGGGGAGGTGGAAGATGTCTGAGAGAACAGTGTGTCCAAAAGACAGACTCTTCTCTCCTGGGTGACCAAGCTCCTAAACTGCAAGTAACAAACCTCTTTTGCTTGACACAAACTTGAAGATCACTTACTTGTTATCACTAATAAATTCCAGAATCTCCTGTTCTAACTTTAGCAGCATCATTCTATCCCTGTCAAAAAAAAAGGAAAAAGTCACCTTTAGAGATAGTGAAGCACAGCTTCCTCTGCGTGGTACCCGCCAGGAGCAAGCAACAGTATTAACTGAGCTTCACACATCCTCCACAGCAATGAAATAAAAAGCTCCGTATTTTTGCCTATACAGTAAATTAATTGCCAGATTTTTTTTCCAGTTTAAAGTTCTTGTTTTGCGAATAATTTTTTGTGCTTGGCTTTTGGTAATACCGAATCTCTGCTCTGCTGGAAGCTCCAGTGGTAGAGACTCCAGCTTTGCTACTCTTATGCCAGCGTTCAGCTTGAAGATGTTTATTACTGACATGGGAGCAGTTCCTTTGGAGGCTAATATTTGGCAGTCATTTTTGTAAAGGGTTTTAAGGCAATCCAGATTACTTCCTGCTTGCATTCAAACAAATTCCTCTTCCTCTTTCTCTGTCTCCATAATATACGGGCACGTTTTGACTGACTGCAGTATATGAAGTTGCAGTTGTGTTTTTTGTTTCCGCACTGCTCCAGCAAGACTCTCTGAATTCCAAAAAGTAAAACACACTTTCAAGTACTTTCCATAGTCGCTGCTTCCCTCTCCTCCCAAGATACATGCAGACATACACACAAACACCATGAGTTTAGGGTCAGTCAGAGAAGCACTGGTCACCAGGTACTCCCTCCCTTCGTTCCATCAGCAAGTTCTTTTACTGACTAGGGACCTACCTCGGGTTTTTTTTCAGTGTATTTACTAAAAATTCATGTAAATCTATTCCAGTGGAGTCTGTGTATTCCTGGCTGGAATCTGAAACAACAATAGCAGCAGAACAAATTAACAAAACACTGCAGTAGAAGAATAGGTTGAAGGGAAGAGGTACATGTCTCAGCAGTGACTCACTACATGCACGAGGATGATGTCCCCACTCGGCTGCTGCAGGAAATTCAGCCTCACTGCCAGCACTGACCATTCACAGCAGGCAGTGAGGAAGAAAGGCCCATCCTGTTACCGCACTGATTGGGTTGGGACCTGCATCACCTTGGCTAAAGTCCAGCTTCTAGCACAGACTCTGAACGCGACCTTGAGGTCACGTCTCTTGATCTGAGAAATGGGGACTGCATTCCTTGCCTCTGTGGGCAGCGGGAGGACCAGAAAGCTATGTACAGGGCACTACGAGCACAAGACCCCATTAGGAGGATGCCAAAGAGACGGAGAACACAGTTCACGAAGGGAAACCTTGCCCCTGAAGCCTGTTCAGAGCACATTCCAACCACTCAGAGCACATTCAGGATAGTCCAGACAGTTACAGGAGGCCCGTGCAAGTGTAATGTACTGTGCTTTTGTAGAAATACACAACTTCTGCACCTTTGATTCTGCAAGCTACTTAACTGGAGAGCCCCACTGGCTCAGCTCTTACCCTTTCCTCACACCCTTTTTAATTTTAGAAGTAACTGCAGAAAAAAACAGTAAACCAGTAATAGTATCTGCACCAGTGCAGACACGCTCTCTGTGCAAGGATTTAAGGTGCAATTTGCTCACCAGATCAAATGTGCATCTTTTAGCCATTTCTGTGCCCCAAAATCAAACACGCAGGATCGTACAGCACAAACTTAGCTCACCTCCTTGCAACCTCACATCTTGGCACCGGTGGCAGGTTTTCAGAAAATCAAAACTAAACTGAAACCAGGAGCCTACGCAGTGGCTCTTCCTAGTTTTGCACCTGCACATCTAAAAAGCCACCAGATCACTCTAACGACACAGGAAGCCTGCAGGTCTGTTGGGGCACACGACAATCTAGAGAAACCCTCGCCCTCCCTCACCACGCTTTGCTCCAGAAAGGATGTGATAAAGATGACACGTTCCTGTACAGTCATTAGCAGAGGTAACCCCTCTGCTTCCAGCAACCGTACCCCCGGCCAGCAGAACCCCCAAAGCGGGTAAGACCAGACTCGCTCTGTCCATAAAAGCACCTGACCTCGAGACAGCATTTTCCTTGGTGCCTTGTCTTTATTCTTGTCTTTTTCTTCTTTCTCAGCCCCATCTTTCGTGGACTTTTCCTCTTCCTTGTCAGAGGGGCAGCTAACGTGCAACTGAATGATGTCCTGGAACAAAACAAACCAGGCTGGTCTGAGTCACTCGGACCCTCCCTGGAATCACTGCCATGGTTAGAGACGTTGGCAGCTGAGAAAGGCATCAGGGAAAGGCAGGAGTTTCAGGCAGCAGATCCAAGATATTTCATAATTAGCCCAGTTCTGAGAGCAGACAAAGCAGTCTCTCTCTCCCCACCCTCCTCCCAACGAGAAGCTTTCAGCAGGATCTGATGGGACTCAACAGCATTTCCCACTGCTGAAAACCTGCCCTGCCTAGGTCAGCTCAGGGTCTAAGCCACGTGCTTCCCTGCTCGAGGCTGATAAAACTCTGTTACACTTGGGGCTCAGGAGTACCCGAGGTGAGTTAGGTCTTGCACCATTACAAGTGATTCCTTGTAAGAGAAGAACTGTGACTGTATGCATACAAGCAGTGCTCATGAGCACGACCGCTTCCTTCAAAACCTGGGAACTCGTGGGGACTTCTTGGCTCTCAGAGGTACAAGCCCAGTGTAAGACATCGCCTCCAGCATGAAGGGGATTTTCTGGGCTTCTACAATCCAGTTTGTCTGATTTTAGGCCTACCTGGGACTCCAGCAGGCCATCTACAAAGGGGCTAGATGATTCTTCACATACAGCCAAACTTCTGACCAGCTTAAGCTTCGAATTAGACTGGAAAAGGAAAAGAAAGAGTACAGTTAAGACATCTCAGTCAGAAAGCACGCTTAAAAGTTCATGCTGCTGCATTACAAAGCCACTCCTGCAGTCAGTGTTGATTAAACTGCTGAGAAGGAGGTGCACGGACACATTCTGCCTTATGCATGGAAGGGGCAGGACTTGGAATCGCAGTCTGTGTGTGTGCTGCACAGAGTCCTGCCTTCTAAGACCAAACAGAACCACTAGAATACTTTTTCTGTGACCCTGTAGGTCACAAAAGCAGCACATTGCCTTCATACATTACCTTAATTAAAACCAGACATAACCATTACTACAAATTTAACTGGTCTCCCCTCTCTCCCATGCCTCAGTGCATAACATGTCTTCATTCGGGTTTGAATTCTGGGAAAGAGGGGGAAAAAAAAAGGAGAAAGAGGAAGAAGAGAGACCTTCACCCTCCCAATCACGGTTTTAAAATCAAGCCCTGAACAACCTCATAGCTGACCCTGTTTGGACTTGGAGGTTGCTCTAGATGAATCCTAGCTGGACTAGATGGATGGCTGAATTATGCTACGTTTTATAAGTGCCAGTTCTGGAAAATTCACGGGCACTTTTGATAACCTGGCTCAGTAGTTACTATTGAATTCAAATTTTGCAAATAAAAACTGGGGTTAATACTAGGAAAGTGGAAGAATATAAAGAACCCAATGGCTGCATTTTACCCCCAGATTTTGCCTTTAAAAACATTCTACAACAATGGTGTCCTGGTGCTTGTTACTAGCAAAAATTTCAGATGCTAACTTGCATGTAAGAGCAAACTCGCACTGTAAGAGCAAATGCAGTATTCCCTGAAGAAACCGGGCTCTAGGTGAAACCAGTTACACTTTAACTCTTTTCTTAACAAGAGGGTGTAACAGGCAAGTGCGCTGCCCTGTCCCTCCGATGAAATCTCCGGATTTCCTTTCTGGCATTTCAGAGTGTGAGGAGGGCACCGGTATGGCCATTAGGAGCAGCAAACAGTTCCCCCACGGGTAAGTGTGTGTTAGAGAGGAGCACTCACGCTCCAGCGGGTGGAAAGGCACTGTCCTGAACCATCATGTGCTGTGTGTTGATTATGAAGACAGAGGAGACCTGAGAGAACTGTTTCAGGGCTGGGATCACGGCTTGGCTCAGAATGGACAGAGCAAGAAAGGGATGGCAGCATATCCCATACCTTGGCTCTTTTTCTGGCATGTCCGTGACTTGATGTCCGCCTCTGTAGAGAAAGAATAGAGAAGGCAAGAAGCTTAATCTGAATGCATACAGAAAAGGTATTTGTTGTTTGAGGCAGCACAACACCGAGCATGTAAAATGACTCCGAAGAAAATCTCTACCCGGCAGCAGTGGCAGGTTGTGCAGACCTGGAGAGCTGAGCTGTCCCGTCAGCCCCCAGGTGAGCAAAACCTGCTTAAGAAACTTCACATGGCTCAGCCCCACGTGGATCTGCTTCTGGAAGAACCCGCACAACAGAATGATCGCAGGCCACGCGTGTGAAGGTGCACGACGCAATTCTAAGTGGGAAAATCAGGAGTCTTCTACCAGTGCTGAGACGGGAAGGAGACTTTAGCGTGGTGGATCGTGATGGAGATGCTGCTGCTCTGATTCAGACTGAGTAATTGGTTATCGCTGCCTTCTAAGGAACCCTTCCCCACTATCACAAAGCGACTGAAGTCGGGCTCTTTCTGAGCCTCACTGGTGCCTGCCCAAGCAGTGGCTGACCAAACCTGGCAGCAGCCACCAGCTTTAAATGCAGAAGCATTCAGCAGGTTGGGGAGAGTGGACATTTCTTCCAGCTCCACACTAAGCTGAAAGAACACGTGACAGGACAGCAAAGCAGCAGGGAAGAGTGCCAGCGCTCTCCAAATAATGCTTGCAGGTTTTTTTTTTTTTTTCCTTGCTGAAATGAAACCCCAAAACATTCATTTCCTATTTGGGCATTTTTTAGCAGCAGCAAAGCAATGGCCAAGCAGCATTCCTGAAACTGAGCTCTCACTGGGATGCCTCCACTTCACATTAAGTCATTAATTCATCTTTAGGTCAAAGAAAGGAGGTTATAGACAAGGGGCTGGAGTCTGGGGACTGAGTACAGTGCCCTCGGGAGCAGACCAGTCTCATTTTCTCCCTGGCTCCAAGAACATGTAAATTATTCCATCCAAAGCAGAACGGATTCAGCCAAAGAGAGCAGCCTGTGAAATACACCGTCTGTACAGCGTGGTATCACCTTGGGACACGGTGGTAGAGGTTCAGGGGTGGAAACTGGCTTGTGTTTGCCACTAAAGGGGTCGCAGCTCCGCAAGCTGTCAGAGGAGATCGCCCCCGGTCCGCATGCTTACCTGAGATTCCTGACGCACGCTGATCTCCTCCCCATCCTTCTCCACCTCCTCCTTGCTCAGTGACCTGGATACACATTTGGTTTTGTTCACAGATTCCTCGACCACTTTTTTTTCGGACTCCTTCATTATTTCCAGAGACTCCTGCGTTGTGTTGCTATTTGACATCTTCAGAGCCCTACAGCGTAGCAGTGGGCACCTGCCAGAAGAGGTGACAGAACGGGTAGAAGGGGGTCAGGCGGTGGAGAGGTTTCCATTATAGCGCCAACTCCTGCACACACAGGTTGTAACTTCCTTGTAACTCATCTGGTGTACTCCAAACCGAGCATCCTAATGGCAGCCCCCCCATTCATCCCCTGGGAGGCAGCCCCTGCTCCGAGGAGACCTTGCAGGAGCTCCACTATTTTTCCCTGGACTCTGAAGACATCAGCAGGGCTGAACAAAGACCCTGAGATACGCAGAGGTCCCTATCCTGCCCTTTAAGCTCTTTGATGTGAGGGAGAGGCTAAGGGTAGAGCTCCCGCTAACGAACACGCAGAAGCAGGGAATCCAGAAGGTGAAATAAACTCAGGCAATGGGAGGACGGGTGCTCTGTCCCGGGACAAACAACAACAACAAATCGGCATTGTTTTTTCCCAATCCCAGCCCAGTCCGTCTTGCAATTAGTCGCATTTTCAGTGAGAAAACAGCCTTGTACCGAAGAGCTAACTCTGGTTCTTCCGGGGAAACAAAGCGACACCTGATGTCTAGCTGCCTGTGGTTAGCTACTGCAGGCAAAGCGGGAGCCAACGTTAAGAGGAAAACATAATGCTTCCTAACGAAGTTATAGTTAATTGCACCCCTTTGATTAGCAGGAGCACAGCCAGCCCCTGCACGGAGTGAGCAGGAGCAGACGAGGCAGGTGCCCCTGCCTGACGGCACCGCTATCAGGGGGAAGGGACACGACACACACCCGCTGCTCGCATCTCCTCCAGCACCGAGAACCACGCTTGTGCAGACGGCGACGGCGCAGGGCCCAGCGCCCGGGGGGTGCCGGATGAAGGGGCTGGGAAAGGGAAAGACGAAGGCAGGCCCCCCGAGACAGGGCTCCAGAAAGGAAAGCAGAAGCCTAAATTTCAGAGAGGCTCAAACAAAAGGCCTGGGCGCTGGAGAACACAGCTGATGTTTATCAACTTGTTTTATTAATTGCTTTGGCAGAACAAGGCTGAAAGAGCGTCAGATTTCACAAAGATTTATTAACTCTTGGCTCCGCACGGGAACTGCTAATATTCATTAACTAATTCAACCTCACTCCCTTTTAATTTGTGGGAATGCTGAACATAAAACATGTTTTACTTTTAGTGCAGCTACTGGAATAATTTCCAGTTCCAGCCACCGAAAGCTGGAGTGCAAGCGACTGCTTTCAGCTCGCGGATCCCTAGGGGGATTGGAAACCAACTCCTTGAGGCATCCGGGGCAGAAGCTGTCACGGGTGACGCCGCCGCACCTCACAGGCAAACCCGCACGGCAGAAACCACAGCATCGGCCGGCGAGAGCACCTGGGAGTCCTCGGCCCTGGATCCCGCGCTCATCCCAAGCGAGGAGATGCGACAGGACACTGAGAAACGGAGGAAGCCGCAGGCGCCCGAGCCTCCTTTCACACCTACCATCTCCGACGTCAGGCTTACGATGAGCTCAAGGCTCCTCGCTGCTCCGGCAGTAAGACTCATTGCTGTCAGCTCAGAGTCGCAGGGGGGAGAACGGGGAAAGGGAAAAGTTACTTAACCCAGGGCTGTGATGAGTCGGCAGCACCTTCAGGGTGCGTGGGAAGAAACCCCACTGACCCCAAAAGATGGATGGAAAAGGGTGCAGGGACAGCAAGGAATGCCGCAGGGCTGAAGCTGACGAGGTTGCGCTGCCTGCTTTATGTACAGGCATCAGGCATTTCACGGCAGACACCTACCTGCAGGAGGCTGACTGGGGATACCACGGGCACGATTACGGCACGGGGACGCATCCCCACCCTGTAATAAAACGGGGAGGGGGGCAGCACCGCAGCCTGCCGGTTCTTGTGCTGCACGGATCATTTGTTGCTCCCTGCCCCTTCCTGGCACGGCCCCGCGGCACAGGGTACGGCACCACCGCCGATCCCGCTGGCAGACGCTCCCGGAGCAACCCTGCGGGAAGGGGCTTCCCTCTGGAGCCACTCCGTCCTCCTCCAGCTGCCAGGGTCTGCTCTGCGCCCCAAGCACGGCCGGGAGAAGCCGCCAGCACCCGCGGCAAGCAGAGCGCGAGGACGGGGAGCCCCCGCCTGCGGGCACGGCTCTCTGCTGCCAAGCACTTCTTCCAAGCTCAGGATCGGTGCACCCCTAAGAGCAGGAAATCGGGGAAGGGGGGCAGGAGACCTGCGCGGAAGAACAAGGAGCTCACAGACAAGATCAAAAGGAAGAGGAAGGTCAATGAAATGTTGAGAAAGGGCCTGTCCTCTCGGGAGGAGTATAGGAATGTTGTCAGGGCCTGCAGGGATGCAACGAGGAAGGCTAAAGCCCAGCTGGAGATGAAGCTTGCAAAAGAGATAAAGGATAATACGAAGATTTTTTTTTAAGTAAGTAAACAGTAAAAGGAAGACTAGAGATAATGTGGGTCCCCTGCTGAACGAGGGGGGCGTCCAGGTAATGGGGGATGCTGAGAAGGTGGAGATATTGAATGCCTTCTTTGCTTCGGTCTTTGCTTCGAAGACTGCCCCCCAGGACTCCTGGACCCTGGAGGGAGGAGAAAGAGGCTGGGAAATGGAGAGCTCCCCTCTGTTTGAGGGAGTGGTTCAGAAGCATCTGAGTGGGATCAACGCACGCAAATCCATGGACCCCGATAGGATGCATCCACGTGTGCTGAGGGAGCTGGCGGAGGTGATCGCTGAACCGCTATCATCTTTGAGTGGTCTTGGAGAACAGGAGAGGTGCCTGAAGACTGGAGGATAGCCAATGTCACTCCGGTCTTCAGAAAGGGCAAGGAGGATCCGGGAAACTACAGGCCAGTCAGTCTCACCTCTGTCCCTGGAGAGGTGATGGAACAGCTTGCTCTGGATGCCATCTCCAAGCAATTGGAAGAGAAGAAGGTTATGAGGAGTCAGCATGGACTCACCAAGGGGAAATCGTGCTCGACCAACCTCGTTGCCTTCTATGATGGCATCACCAGCTGGGTAGATGGGGGGAGAGCAGCGGATGCTGCTAGCAAAGCTGAGAAAGTGTAGGATAGACGAAGGACCTGGGGGTCCTGGTGGACGACAGGTTGGCCACGAGCCAGCAGTGTGCCCCGGTGGCCAAGAGGGCCAATGGGATCCTGGCGTGCATTGGAAGGAGCATGGCCAGCAGGTCCAGGGAGGTGATCCTCCCCCTCTACTCCGCCCTGGTCAGGCCTCACCTGGAGTACTGTGTCCAGTTCTGGGCTCCCCGGTACAAAGAAGACAGGGATCTCCTGGAAAGAGTCCAGTGGAGGGCAACAAAGATGAGACGGGGCCTGGGGCATCTCCCCTGTGAGGAAAGGCTGAGGGACCTGGGGCTGTTCGGCCTGGAGAAAAGAAGACTCAGAGGGGATGTTAGCAATGTTTATAAATATGTGAAGTGTGGGAGACGGAGGGGTTTGGCCAACCTCTTTTCAGTGGTTTGTGGGGACAGGACAAGGGGCAATGGCCACAAAATGGAGCCCAGGAAGTTCCGCACCAACATGCAGAAGAACTTCACGGTGACGGAGCGCTGGGACAGGCTGCCCAGGGAGGCTGTGGGGTCTCCTCCTCTGCAGATATTCAAGACCCATCTGGAGGCCTACCTGGGCAGCCTGCTGTAGGGAACCTGCTCTGGCAGGGGGGCTGGACCCGGTGATCTCTGGAGGTCCCTCCCAATCCCTACAATTCTGTGATTCCGTAATTTCTACCCCCACATCGGGCACCTCAGAAGGTGCTCAGCATTCACGAAGGGCAATGGGATCTTTTCTCGTCATACTGCAATGCAACTTCAGCATCACAAGAGAAAAAATCATCCGTTTTCCTCACCCCAAAAGAAGACTCAGAGACGCTGAACAGACATTTGTACGCTGCCCCCTCCTGAGAAACCTTCTGTCCCTGACAGCAGTGCTCCAAAAATTCAAGGAAGAGGTGTTGCGTGCTGCTAGTGCTTCTCAATTGCAATGCCTGCAAGAAGAGGTTTCCTCTCTGTGTGAATGAATCAGCCCTGCTCCCCCAGGACAGCCGTGGGACGCAGCGAGGGGGCGGCAGACACGAGCTGCAGCGACAGACAGCAGCTTGCAGGGGAAGGGGAAGTTCAGAGGGCTCGGTGGGGTGGGCGGGACGGAGCCGAGCTTCGCCAGGGAGACGAAAAGATTACGTAGATGCAGCATCAGGGAAGCCACAAAATCTGGGTCAGAGCAGAGACCAACAGAGCCACAGAAGGCGAGCGAGCTGCCGCTAGGTTTTGCTTGGGGTCTGGCGGCCGGCAGAGCCAGCAGGTGAGTCGCGGTGGCGAGCGCTGCGCGCCAAGGCCAGCCCGAGGGCAGCCACGAGGGATTTCCATCCTCGCCTCCACCCCGAAAGGGGAACGCTGAACTCTACCTCCGCTGCCTCCTGGCTACGTGCGGGCTGCAGCTGCCAAGCCGTGACAACGCAAGCAGCAGCTGGCCCTGGTTAGGCAGGAATGAAGGCAAGAGACCTCTGCATTTATGGTGGAGTGGGTCCAGAAGCAGAGCTGGGAAGGGCAGGAAGCCTACGGCTAGCTGACCCCCTTCCTGGCCTTGCTTCTCTGAGCGCAGACGCTGCTGCGAGCTAAATGAGGGCGTAAAGGCGGCATACGGCTGCTTGACTGCAGTCCGGCGCTGCAGGACAGAGGCACCCAAGGGAGCTTCTCCCACCCCACGAGAGGGTTAAGCTACCTCTGGTCTTGGAAAAAAAGGAAAATAAGCAAGAGTGAGCTCCACTCTCTCAGTTCCTGCCGAACCCACGGCCCCAGGGTCAAGCCTGCATGCTTACAGGCTTCCCCACGTGCTTCAGAGATGAGAGGCTTGACTCATATCCCCCCACCTCTCCCCTGGGGGGGGGCTCATCTTTGTTTTCTGCGGCTCATTCCAAGAAGCACTCCACAGGGCAGAGCGCAGCCTTAGGGGACAGGCCCAGCCCAAGCCATCTCCACGTGCCCCACGCACGCAACACGGAGCTCCCACGCCGGGGAAGGAAGGTTTCTCGCGGCCAGCAAGAAACCCCGACGCAGCCCCCGGAGGCTCGGCTCTCCGCGTCCTCGCGCTGGTTCTAAACACGAAGGCGGCATGCTTAGGAACAGACCAGCTCCAATCGCAACGCTAAGCAGAGCTGAAGCGCTCTGAGGACTCAGAAACAAACACCCTGAGGCTGGTGGGTGACTCACTGGTGGGCAGGACGGTCCCCGCCAGCGCCGACGGATGACCCAAGTCATTCTCAGCCCCCCGATGGATGACCCAAGTCATTCTCAGCCCCGGGAGCTCGGCAGGAAGGGCTAGCCGGGGCAGCTGGTGCTGCTGGAAACCAGAGGCAGCGAACTTGGGGGGAAGGGGGGAGCAAGGACCCTCTTCCAGCACCCCCAGGAGGCTGCTGGCGAGCCCCGAACAGCACCGAGAGCCTCCCGCAAGGTTAACTGAGGATGCTCAAAGGAGGATGCTCAAACGAGGATGCTCAAACGAGGACGCTTCCCTGGTGGGTTTGCTCATTGGCTTCCAGGTCCCCCAGTGAGGAGCGCGGCTCCGTGGCAACCAGCGCTGTCACCACCAGCAACCAGCCAGGTCCGGGGGTGAACCGGGACCCCCCCAGCGCAGCGGCTGCCGTAGGAGGGGGCCGTGCCTTGAAGGCGCTGAATCCTCCCCAGCTGCCCCCAGCCCGCGCCCGGCCTCCGTCCTCCTGCTTCCCCGGGCACGGCACGCAGGGAAGTTCCCGCGGCATCCAAGCGCGCTCCCGGCTGCGGCAAGAGGCTGTTAGGGGAAAAAAAAATAAATAAAGGCTTTGCTAGCAGGACCCGCGAAGGCTGTGCAGCTGCTGAAACATCACCTGCCGGGGCTGCTCGGCCAAACGAAAGCCCCCAGCTTTTCCTTTTTTTTTTGCTGAACGGGGATGCCTAGCAGCCCCCCAAGGGGCTGGAGCCTCAGTTCAAAAGCAAAATGGTGAAGGGGCTTTCACCCCCCCCCCCCCGCCAGGGATCGGCTCTGGCGAGGAGGAGACTTGCTTCGGGAGAAGGTCCCGAAGCCTTAACCGGGAACAGGCAGAAGCTGCGAGCGTCTCAGCTGACGGAGCGGCCTCTCCAGAGCCCTCTCCACCAGCTGCGGCGAGGGGCTTCGGTCTGCACGCCCTCACAGCCCCCCCAAACCAAAGCGAGACGCACACACCGCCATGCAGGAGGGCCAGCTGTATTCGGCTGCACAGCGCCCAGGCTCCCCGTGCTTAGTCACCGCTCTCAGTCTCAATCTCCACCCCCACATTACATCAAAGAGGTGAAACTGTGATGCAGATGGAAGGTTTGGACTTGAAGTGGAAAGTAGGCGGGGGGGGGAAATAGCCTTGAGTGAACCAGGAGGCAGGAAATGCAGGTGAGACAAAACCCCCTAGGGTTATAACCCGTAACCTCTAGGTTATTCTGCAGGATATCAGCACGTCCCAAATACCTCCAGGGTGGGTTAGAAGATGCCCGCTGAGTGGCCTTCATCCCCAGACGAGGAGGAAACGTGTCTGCTGAGCAAACGCCTGCGGCAGCTTCATGCACCGTGGGCCCTCCTGGCTGCTCTGGTAGCAGGAGAACCCGGCTGCCGGAGGAGAACTGTCCCGCAGGGACCCGTGGCCTGGGAAGAGGCCAGAGCCCGCTCAGGCCCCACGTCACTTGTAAGGCCTTTGAAGGGCCGCTCACCAGCCTCCACAGGTGCTCAGGAAACCATCATCACCAGGGCAGCGCTTCCCAGGTACGTGGTCCGTGCGTGGACTGCGTTACGCGGAATAATTCAGAGCACCAGACAGCTCCAGGAAAATAGAGTTAGCTTGTTACCTCCCTCGATCAACGCAAACACAACATCAGGACAGGTGTCAGGCCGCTGCTCCTGTCCTCTGAGTGTGACGCGGCTGGTGGCAGGGCTGCCAAAATGCTCTTCCTGCGACACGCACGCATCAGACGCGCCAGAGCAAGGGGTGCTGAGCGCCGCAGCCTTCGGGACTGCGCCGCCCTGGGCAGGGCGGACACCCACCCCACCGCACTCAGGAACTGCTACTGAAACGCTTCCTTCCCAGATGCAGTGGAGCAGTTTTCACTGAAAAGGAGTAGTTCAGCAAGAGACTGAACAAAACCCACCACTTAAACGAACGCACGAGGCAGGCCGGCAGCAGCGAAGGCAGCGCACGGCAGAGGCAGTCGCCTGCCATGCAGCTGAGCTCCAGGCAGCAAGAGGGCTCCACCACACACGTTCTGCTGCTACCAACAATTAGGGGAAAAAAAAAAGCCACTTTGACTGAAGGCCCGGCTGCTTTTTCATCACACAATCTCCACAGGAAGAGCAGCACCGGGGGCTGACAATGAAAGTTCATCGGATCATTTAAGGGGAGCACCACGGTGCCCTGGGCAGGCAGCACACGGAAGGAAGGCAGAGTCCTTCTGGGAGCGGAAGAGATGTTCTCTCTCTTCCCCGTGAGGGAAGGAAACAGAAGATGCTATTGAACTGTCTTCTAAAACCCGAACAAGCCCAGCCACCTACCCAATGCCTCCCCGCGCTGCACAGGGGACTGTGCGGTTTTTAATCTGGCACCTGCCACGTTCAGATCCGGCTCCGTGTGGAACGAAAAACTCCCGGTAGAACACTTTGCGCCTGTCTCGGGAAAGAATAATTAAGAGCAGAACAATCTGCCTCTTCCCCCTGCAGATCCCAGATGTTCTCACTCGAGACAGGGCTTTGCTTCGTACCCCGGACGGCCACACCTGGCTGCGTGCAACGGGAATTGCTGGCTCCCGCGGCAGAAGGCTGCGTTCCAGTGGCAAGGAAGACGTAACCACCATTTGTAGCTTCGAGCTCCTTCAGGAGGGCAGGAGAGGGACCCAGCGTGTCCGGCCACGCCAGGCACAAGGCTTGGAAACACCCAGGCCACACGAACCAACACGTAGGGGAGAAATATCGGTTCATTAACAGATTCTCTTCGTTTGCCAGGCGCACGAAGGTGGCGATGCCTGCTGCCCCACCCAGTCAGCTGAGGGATGAGGGGGCTCAGACGAAGAAAAGCAGCAAAACAAGCGAAGAATTCTCCCCCCCCTGCTCACCCCATACCCAAAAACTGCTGCTGGGGTGCAGGAGCAGCAGGAAGAGTTGTCACACGCTTGACGGGTAACTCCGACGCAGAGCTGAGGGATGTGTTCAGAGAACCCAGCTCGATTACCTGCAATATTCAGGCCCTTTCTTTTCACTCCCAAAGCAGCCTAGACGCCACGCAAGATCGGAGCTCCCATCTAATTTCTGCTGTAAAAAGCTGATGACACAAAGATGGCAATCAATGGATTCACGCGCTCTGGAGACATCCCGGGGAAGATAATTCAGTTCAGAGCTGAAGCCAGAGGCTGTAAAGATCCCCAGATCCCTCCAAAAGCCTCCCCCTACCCTGACTGTGCTTACTGCTCAACTTGTGGTGCGTGTTTCCTTTTTAAAGCAAGAAAATGGTGGCGTTGGGGAGGGATCTCGTGAAGACGCAACCAGGCAATCGAGACAAGTTTTCAGACCCTCAAGAGCCCTAGATGGAAACGTCGGACTCCATCACCAAACCGGTACATTCCTGGCTGCTCCACAGCACTTCGGGGTGCAAAAATTTCTTAAGCACTTGAACTCAACGGGTAAAATTTGCTTACGCCTAATTTGCAGGTGTGGAAAAGGCGACGCAGAGAATTCCTGCTGCAGTTCCTAGATGCCCGTATCCCTAGGGGGCATCGTCCCACGACAGGTCGGACAGAGGAGAAAGGAACCTACTGCACAAACACCTTGGGAGAGTCTGCAAAGAACTGAGTTCAAATGGTACTGAAGAAAGTGGGGGGTTTAAACAGTCTCAGAGACTTAAAAGTTGTCTTAGCCCAAAGTTGACAGCTATAGCAGCCATCTTCAGACTTTCTGCTCTCCCCTCTGTTAGTCTAAGGAAATACTGTTTATTTAATGTTTAAAAAAGAAACAAAAACAACAACAAAAAAGAAAACAGTGATGCTGTTCTTCTTTTCCTTTTCAGTTTATTTTGGGAGCTGCAGTGAAGCCACGTGAGAACCCTCTCACCCCTTTGTTTATAAAATCTGGGGGGAGAAAAAAACAGCCGATAGTTAAAGAGTGAAAGGATCACAGAAGCCATCAGTATAAACATTTCTTGAGAAGGCAGGGCTCAAATTCAATCCAAATGTACATTTACAGTGCTGGAAATGTTTGTGGGCTTGCCGAGGGTCCCTAGGCAGGATGGTGAGAAAAAGAAAAGAAATCTGAGACGAGAATCCCCTGTCAGAGAGTTCCCTTCTCCATTTCACACCGGTCTTCCCTTCCCCATCACGAGCTATTCCTGCATTCATCCGAAGACCAGGGAACTGCTCCCATGACGTCAAAGCAGTTTCCCAGCAACGATTAATGAGGGCTGTCCACCACAGGGGTTTCCTGAAAAGCTAGCAAGGAATTATCCACCTACTTTCTGCAGCGTCAAGATGCAACAGGACAGCAGAGAACAGGGATTTCTGTTAACCCTGCCGGGGCTCAGAAGCAGGACTCTGGCTCAGTTCCCACTGCCACACATCACAAATCTCCTGGAGAGCCCCAAACGCAATTCCTGCCAAACAAACACGCTCGTGGGGAGCTATCACACCAGGCAGGCAACGCGTGCAGCTGCAGGAGGTGGCACCCAGGCTCAGGAGAGGTGTGCGACATGAGAAATAAACCCCTTACCCTCTTGCCTGCACACTCCTCACGTGCCTTGCCCGTGCCAGTCAGAAGCAGGAGCCTAAACATTAGGAAGCTGGCTGAGAGCAAGGTATTCCCCAGTCCAGCTTGCCATCCTCGAGCTGACCCGGGCTGGCAAAGCAGATCCTTGAGCTTTACAACCAGACCTAAATCGTTCCAGCTCCTGGCAAACCTCCTCGGGAGAAGAAGGGCTTCCCTCCCTCTCCTTTCTGTTTCCAAGGCTGATGCTCCTGCTTATTAGCGTGCAGGTAGAGGATCCTGAGGCATCTGAGACACTAAACAGCCAGCAGGTACAGAGCAAATAGACTCTGTGGCTGCTTCCCATGCAAGATCCAAATTGATGTGATCACCAGTCAAGGGGGGGGAGTGATGTTACAAGTCAACACCATGTTTTGGCTGCCAGCTGTGAGAGCTGGACTTGACGGCGAAGCAGGAGTCCGACGGGCAGGTGAGGTATCCACCTTCCCACTTACCTACAGCCCAAGCCTTCAGCAAAAGGAACTCAGGTGCTGCTGCTGCTTGCAGGTCCTCAAGCTACAGGTGATGCTTCCAATTTAAAAAAAAAAAAAGGCATTTTCAAGAGATGAAGGGAAACGAAACAGGTCCAATGCACCAAAATAAAGATCTTGCAGTACCGTAACTGGCTAATACACCACAACCAAGAAAACCAGTTCCTAGCACTAAATATCAAAGGACACATTATTCCTACTCTTTTTTTTCTTAAGCAAGAGTGGATGATGAGCATGTGCGAGAAGGAGGTAAAGGGAATCCAAATTCCTGATTCCACTAAAGCCAAATCCAATTTACTGAGACGTTTTCAAATAAAAGATGGGGTTAATATCTGCACGTGAATACAAACACAGCATACGTAGTCCCACAGAGCACTAAATTGCATGAACTAAGCTAAGAATTTCACGTGGCACGTAGCCAATTAACGAGCAGTCCACTTCTGTTATCAACTAGCCAGCTTCAAACAAGTAAAGCCTCGAAAATATAACCTGGCAGAACAGCAGGGAATATTTCGTCTTTGTAAAATGACCAGAAACTACCCAGGAGCAAGCTGCATAACCACCAAGCTAAGACTCAGGGAGTACCCACGAGACCGTCACGGGGAACTCCTTAATGACACGGAAGAGCACAGTGTGCTTATCAGGGATTCCCCCATCTCCCGGAGGTGCCTTCTCAGCATCACAGAAAGAGGAAGGAGAAAGCTCAGCGCATGTTAGCGAGCCCTGAATGGCTCAGAGAGCCACATATTCGTTTCAGTATGGCATCTTTTTAAATTAACCCCATCAAGCAGCAGAAACGCAGTCACTTACCAGAGATGAATGATGTCAGGTCCCCATCCCTGAAACACTTGCTTGCTTTTATACCTATGCTGTATTTTGCACGGTGGGGGTGAGGGGAGAGGAAAAGAAAAGTCTCTGGTCAATCTTTCTCAAGCCCAAAATAATTGGAGACTTAATTCCAAAAATAAACTCACCCCGGTGGTTCTGCACTCTCAGCAGGTCATCTATTTCCTAATCTCGATGGAGACTTCATCGCCACAAGCCGTTTGAGAGGAATTTTGCCAAGGTAATTTTGCTTCTTAGAAGACCCCGCCAGCTCTCACCCCTGAATGAAATGCTAGCAATCTCTGCTGCTGCTACAGCAAGCTAATTGCTCTGACAAGCAGCTCTGAAGCAAAGCAGAGCCCAGCTGTTCAGAGGGATGTCACAGAGAGCTCTGCCAATAGCCACATGCACACCCCCCTCCTGCTCTCATTCAAATACTTCAATGGAACTGCCTCCGCAAAGCCCTGAGAAGGCTTTAAAGACACAGCAGCCTTGTTCTGCCAGGCACTGGAGCAACACAAATGTAGGTGCGGGAGCAGAGGGAGCACAGGAAGCCTAACCACCTTCCAGCAGGATTGCAGTGCACGGACGGGACGACACTTTGGGGAACCCCTGACGCGTACCGAGGTAGGTTACAGGCGGCCTTGCTTCACCGCTAACCTTGGGGCCACGAACGTTTCCAGGGGGTCAGCTTTTTGAATGCTTCCATTTCAATGCAGTTATTCTCCCTTGCTCGTTTTGTCAGTACTTAATCGCTAATAAGACAGGAAATGGGAAATGCAAATGACCCTAGAGAGGTTTTAAACTACTCACTTGCTTAAACTTTCCCCAGAAAGGGGTTTTCCATCCCAGACCCGAAGACCTTGCAGACATGCAGGCCGCAGGCAGGGCCCCTCGCCACGTGTCACAGCTTGCTCTCAAGCACCCGGGGCAGCCTGGCCGAGCCTCTCGGCCCAGCAGGGATGGGGACGGTCCCTGCAACTCCCTGACCCTCACCAGGCTCCCGAGTCACCTCCTGGGTTATGGAGATCTGACTACAGCTCTGAACACCGGCCTAACAGCAGCCACCCGCCCCAAACTCTCCTCCTTCGTGGCAGCGGTGCCTGCCCCAGGCGAGGTGCAGCCAGGGCCAGAGGGAACGTGCTCCTGCAGGGCCTCGCCAGCTCCGCGTGCGACCAGGTCAGGCAGCAGCTGGCCTCAAGGAGCCTCCTCGCTCAGAAGCAGAGCGAGGAGCAGCAGGGCTCACCCGGCGGCTGTCTGTAGACAAAGGAGGTGAAGACGGGAAGGCAGGACCAGCCCCAGGCTCAGGGAGGCAGACAGGCTCAAGTGAGACAGCTGCAAGGTGGTCGGGAGGCAGTTTGAACCGACAGCTTCCATTAAAACCAGAAGCAACCACGAAGGAGCGTAGTGCTGTGCTGGTCAACCCTCTTCAGGACTCATCTCTACCACTTTTGTTCAGTTAATACAGTTTCTTCCAAGTGATGCCCCGTCACAGGCAAAAAAAAAACAGTCCAATGCTTTTTAAAAAGAACAGACAGCAGAAACCCAACACATTTCAGCTCCGTGGCAAACTAAGGTTCCAGCCTGCACAGCAGCCCTGCCCTGCAAAGCACCTAAGTTTCAGCGTATACGTGAGATTGTCTTCGCCGTTTCAAAGCCTCCTGAGCCAAGCCTGCCATGCCCGGGCGCAGAGCAGATGCCTTCTCCTTCGTGCTGAAGCTGCTGTGATGCTGCCTGCAGGCAGCAGCTCCCTGCCCACAGCAGTACTGACACTGAGAGGTGTTCTCACGGCTAAAACCAGAAGAGAAAGCAATGACAGAGAGGCAAGACAAAGAGGAGGTAATGAGACAACAGTCACTTGGGATGCTCTTGACTGTTTTCAAGAGCAGAGCCACAATTACCCAGTCCCTGCCTTGGCAAAACACAAAGGCTTCATGGACGTTATGAGATCTCCCCACCAGGTGTGAAACAAGGGACTGAAGTTTACGCCTTCTGTTCCTGGCCACTTCAAGATTTCTTTTCTCCCAGCTCTGATCTCTTAAAACGAAGGCACCCGTCCGAGGAAACGGAACCACGATCTCCCAAGCTCCTTGGGAAACAGCCACCGCTGTCTGAGCTGTGCAGGCTTGCAGGACGAGGGCCTTCAGCTGAGCTCGTGGGCTCTGCCAGGAGTGCAACTTCTCGGTCTGCTGCACAGCCAGCGCTGAGAGGTAGCGAGTGGCCGTCTTTGCACCAGCTCCACGACTGCTCCCCAGAAGCCAGGCTGGATGTTCCCATCTCCGCGGCAGAAAGCCTGTGCTTGGAAGGACTCTCTGCAGCACCTGAACCCAGCAAAGCTGTAAGGCTTGGAGATTAGATGAGCAACGTGACATCAGGGGATTTTCCCCACGTTTAACTTGTCTGTTCTGGGGTTGTTCCTTCCTGTCTCCCAGCACCCAACCAGTCCCCTGCAGTTTCAGACCTGAAGTCCACAGCCCTGAAGAAGCTCCAGCAGCTCCTCTGCAAATGAAGAAGCCACAGAGGAGCTCAGGTCGGCGAGCAGTGCTCCAGCATGCCTTGCTCAGGCCAAGGATCTTGGCTCCACAGAGAGAACCTTAAAATCTCCACTAAACCTCGCGAAAGCAAACCAAAAGCTTTATTTCACTAAGGCATATCTACGGTCTGATGCATACTGACTCAGGACCGTTAAGGACAGGCAGGTGCCCTCTACTCTGGAAGTCTGCAGTCGCAAGATGAGTACTGTAAAAGGAGGCAGCTTCAGATGCTGCTCTTCCCTACCGGGTCTTCCGATGCTGTTCTTCCCTCCTACCAGCTCTTCCGATTTTCCAAGGACCCCAGCCTCCTGCTTCAACCCTGTTGTCAGCTCTGAACGGTGCTGTTAAAGCAGCATGAAAAGAAGCTCCATAACCTGAGCCTGAAAACCTGGTCCCTAGCACTTAGAGGCCTGGCAGATGGCTGAGCAAGAACAGATTCCAGAGCAAGAAAAGCCTTCCAGCTCTAGGACACAAGCACCTGCCCCAGGCAGCGGACGCAGCCTCCTGGGGGCTCAGCCAGCCCTTCGTTAATATGGGTTGGCAGCATTTTGCCTTCAAGAAGCAAGCGTGTGAGAGGATTTCCTAAGCTGCATCCTTCTCCTCAGATGGGGAGACAGCATATCCCGGGTGGGAGGATGAGGAGAAGGAAGCGTGAGTCAGCCCCACCAGCAGCCTCGGCTGCCGCAGACTGGATAAAGCCCTACAGAGACTTCGCTGCCTTCTGCCTTTTGCACCTGAGAGTCGTTTGCTCAGGTACCGTGCGTGTGCGTGCAGCGAAACTAGGTCAGGGAAAGCGGGGCACAGAAAAGATGCCGCAGCTCTGGGTGTCGCCCGTGCTCGCGGCTTGCAGGGAAGCTGCGTATGCTGAACACGGTAACGTCGCGGAGCAAACGCCAGCAACACGGGCGCAGAACAACGGCACGACACGCTACCTCCCTCCCTGGCAGACACGTACCAAGCGAGCCTACGCTCCACTTTTCCCAGGCTGGTTGCTGCTGAGAGAAGACTCGTCAATTAGGTAGCGGATATAATCTCATCACGAGGGGAGGGGGAAAAAAAAAACCCAACACCTCCAGACTTGTGACACGGATGCGGTGGGATGGCATCGCTGCAAACCCACAGCACCAGCCCCGGACAGGGCTCCCCCCTGCGACAGACGTGCTCCAGGCAGCGTCGGGAGCCGACGGCAGCTGCAAGGGGAGAGGAGCATCACTGATGGCCGGGCGCATCGGGTACCCACCTGGACCAGAACGCCCCTCTGCGGAGAGGGGGAGCAGCGCTGCGTGGCGGCGAGGGAGGCAGGAGGGCTGCATCGCGGGCTGTTCGCGTTGGAACCGACCTCGGTCGCTGCAGCACGCTGCAAGAGGAGAGGTTTCCAAACCTGGGTGCCTAACACGAACCAAGTGCTGCCAGGTATACACCAAGCATCTGAGCTCAGGCCACGGGCTTGCCTTTTTTTTTTTTTTTTTAAATGCAGGAGCGTGCATGCAGCAAAAAGGATTTCTTGGTGTTTGGAGCCAGGAAGTGGGAAGGATGAGAACTGCAGCACACTGCTGACAGCAGCTACCTCCTCTAACGCGCCCCAAGAAAACAGCTCCGTGGACAGCCAGAAGCAGAGCCGTGGAGAAACTGAAAGTGGAGGCCAGCAGAATCCCCGCAGCTGGGACTGAAGGATGGATGTGCTGCTCTTAGCCTTTTTCAGGGGGCTCATGAACAGAAGGGAAAGAGACCAGCCAGAATTCCTACCTGGTCCTACAACCAGCGTATATTTCTTATAGGGCCCAAGGTCTCTGCAGCAGAGACCACAATAAGGGAGTGAGTGGTAGTGAAGAAAAATCAAAAAGTCCCTGCAGAGCAGAGGAGAGGCCACCCTCCAAATTCCCCTCAAGTCAGAATCGTGAGGGGTTGACACTTCTGAGAGGGACAGGGAAACCCAGGCTGTTAGGAACTTCGAATGGCTTCTGTACCAGATGGGAAACAAATCCAAATTAGGGCCAAAGAATAAGATCCAAGAGGCAAGGCCTGCCCTATCCTCAGCTCACCCACTGCTGGAAATCCAAATCTCTCCAGGTGCTGCACAAACACCAGAGCGCAGAATGAAGGCACGCACCACTCCTACACACCCAGGACCCTACAGCAGTGCAAGGACCGGGTGGAGCTCCTGAAGGTACAATACACAATAACGACCATTTGGAGAGACTTTCTTGGCCTAAGAGAAGAATTCGGAAAATAGACCGTATGTAGGCTGCAGATTGTCCCCTGCTCAACTGCTCCCAGGAACGTGCTCCAGACGCCTGAGGCCCAAGGTCCAGGGCTCTGGAAGCAGGGAGGGAGGCCAGGAAGGCAGCGGCAGCGTGGCTCTGTCCTCCAACGAGATCCTTCCCTCCTGTTGCCTGACTTCAGGGAGGGCATCCTCCCCCTTCCCAGCTCCATTTGGAAGAAAGTTCAGAAGCAGCAGGTATGGAAAGCAGCTAAATCCATCGGCTCTGATGGACAGAAAGTCAAAGGGATATCAGAGATGGAGGAAGGGGGAGAAAAACGATAGCAGGAGAAAATACCAATGCTGAGAGACCCTCCGGGAAAGTCAGAGGAAGGGGCGAGCTAAGTTTAGTGAGTAGCTGGAAAAATCCTTCCGAGATGAAACATCCTGCCCTCCTGCTCCTTTTAAAGCCTGTACTGCCATCTCTGCTGGAAAAGGGTCCCTGTACCATGCATGGCAGAGAAAACAGAAGTCTTAAATTAAAACAAACAAACAAACAAACACGATTTTCCCTAAGTAAAAAAATAAAAAATCAAAGCACCCCACCACCAAGCAGCTTTAAGCCAGCCTCAGCCATGCCCAGTCTCTGATGCTGTTTTCTTCTCCACCCTTGTGTGCCCAGGCTGAAGCCAGTCTCCAGGCATTAAAAAGGAAAACTTATACTATTTTTTTATTTTTTTTTTTTAAAAAAAGGGATCTTCCATTCAAATCCGGCTCAGCTGAGGATGTGTTATCATGGCAACCATCCCCTCCCTGTCTACCCCAGCAAGGAGAGCATTACCCACGCAGATCCGAACGATCCCGCGCTAGCACACGGACTGCAGCCAAGCCCCACCACCCCACGCCGCCCCTCCAAGCCGAGGCCAGCGCGATTTGACATGAACCAGATCTGTCAATGGCCCAAGACAGACACGTGGGCAATCATGAGCAGTGCAAAAGGCGTAGCACACTCCATTCAGCTCCAAACACTGATAAATAATTCAGGAAGAGAAATGCCGCAATACAGAGCAGAGCACGGTTTAAAAATAGAACATGTGCTGATGCCAGAGGAACGGAGGGAGAGGAAAGCAGAGAGGTGGCACGAACCGAAGCCTGCGTGGCAACAAGCCGGGGGCTGGCGGGCGCTGCAGCCCCCTCGCTCAATGCGCTGATCCCAGCAGATGTTTATTTGCTCCCCCTTGCAATTAGGAATCCCAAACTCTTATTCACATGGCACCAGCGTGCAGGGCTACCTCTTCCGGATCGCAGCCCTGCAGCGATGCACGTACCCAAGAAAAGAGAAAAAGCCTTCCCGCTGGAAAGCCAGCGGCGAGGACAGGGCTGAGGTGTGCCCGGCGGACACCAGCGATGCTCAGCTTTATGCGGTCCGGCGCTCTCGGCAGGGTGCAGGTAGATGCTAGAGGCTTTTCTCTATGCAGCCGGTCTCCTAAATTCAGCCGCCTCGCGTTCAGACGCTTCCACCCATCCTACATACCATCCATCACCAGCCAACTGTCCCATGTTTGACGCACATTTTTGTGACACGCTGCGCAGCATATCACCACCGCCACCGCCCTTTTAGGGTGAAAGAGCTCAAGCAGCCACTGCCTCGTCTCCGAACTCCACCGCCCTTCCCGCGCTGGTAACTGCGCAGAGCACCCCTCCGCGCCGACTTCGCACATTCACCTGTCCCAGCACATCTGCAGTTTAGGTGTACGCTCCTTTTTCACAACAGGAGCGATGTCAGTAGTACCGGAAACGTCATTATCAGATTAAAGAATTTCCCCTTCCAGCTGCAGACCCAAACGCATTTCACATTTACTATCGGCTACGAAGAAGCCTTGGTCGCAGACAGGGCCCCTTTATCCCGCTTTGCCACAGGCGGCTCTCCAGAAAAGAGGGGCCGTTCCAGGCTCTGCAGAACCTGCGAAATACTCTGACAGATGGCCGCTTTTTTCTCTCCTCAGAGTTTCAAAAAATAACACCAAAAAGACACCAATCTCTCCCTGCCTCCTCGCGAAGGCGAACAACATCAGCTTCCCAAGTATTTATAAAGCAGGAAGCTGCCATTAATAAGAAAAAGCAGATTTTTTTTTTATAGGGAAAAATAATATGCTATCATGTACAGCTAATTCAAAACCTAATAAATCTGTAGGCAGAAGAAGCTTCCTGTAAATATTTCAGGTTCTCTTCCCCCCCCCCCCCCCAAATATCCAAAAAAACTGAAAGCATAAAAAATGAGTGGAAAAAAAAAAAGTTAAAAGGCCACTGAGAGGAAGTTCAAAAGACAGACCTAGATGACTACTTGTAAAAACCTCAGTCTTAAACAGGAAGCCATAAACAAACGGCCCCTTAGGTTCAAGCAAAGATCTCCCAAAACGTATTTTGCCCTGAATTTGAGCTGAAGCGAACAAAGCCATATTGCTCAGCCCTAATCAACGGAGCACTGCAAAGCAGAGTGCCCCTGCTTCCCCGAAATGCCATATTCATGGAAATCCTGCCCAAAACTAAGCACGCTGCCTTCCCGGCCCCCTTACCTTACCACAGGTCACACAATCGCGTTCCGCCTGAGATGTGAGCTGCTGGAAAGGGGCTTGAAGGGGAGGGAAACGGCCACGGGCCCATTGCAGCTGAAGAATCATTGAATCGTTAAGGTTGGAAAAGACCTTCAGGATCATCTGGTCCAACCACGACCCTACTACCACCATCACCCACTAAACCACGTCCCTAAGCACCACCTCCAACTTTTCCTTGAACACCCCCAGGGACGGTGACTCCACCGCCCCCCTGGGCGGCCCCGTTCCAACCCCTGACTGCTCTTCCCGAGAAGAAATGTCTCCTCGTTTCCAACCTAGACCTCCCCTGGCTCAACTCGAGGCCATTCCCTCTAGGCCTATCGACGTTTACCTGTGAGAAGAGGCTGAACCCCAGCTCCCCACACTTTCCTTTCGGGTAGAGAGCAACCAGGTCTCCCTCCCCTGAGCCTCCTCTTCCCCAGACCGAACAACCCCAGTTCCCTCAGCCGCTCCTCACGGAATGGCTCGGCTTGGAAGGGACCTCACGCATCTCACGGTTCCAGCCCCCCTGCCATGGACAGGGATGCCACCCTCTGGATCAGGTTGCCCAGGGCCTCATCCAACCTGGCCTTGAACACCCCCAGGGATGGGGCACCCACAATTTCTTCCAGCGCCTCACCACCCTCTGAACGAAAAATTTCCTCCTGACCTCTAATCGAAATCTCCCCTCTTTTAATCCAAAACCCTTCCCCCTTATCCCATCAATATCTACCCGAGTAAAGAGTCCTTCTTCACCCTTTTTATAAGACCCCTAAGAGCTGGGGTCTCCCTCAGCAGAAGCGCCCCCGCTCTTGACAAAACCACGCGCTGCCATTTCCAGCGGGCAGGCCCCAGCCAAGGCTGAGCGCCGGGGACCCGCGTTTACGAGGCAAACCCACTGCTGGCACGTTCGGTCTGACATCAGCCCAAACTCCCTGCCTCGCCTCAGCCGGAGAGGAGGCTTTCGTAGCCCTATTTCCATGATTTTCCTGGGTTACTTTAGCCGCCGACACTGCTGTGGGGTTTCTCTCCACAACACACAACCCCACAACTCCTCAAGGAGTTGTTGCAAAGCGTTCCCTCCCCAAAATCGCTGTTTTTACTAGTCTGTGGGATCCAGGCCCAAAATTATTATAGAGAGTAAGAGCAACAGACCGCGGCCTACCAAGAGCATGGGAGTGCTATAGGGGCATGGGAGTGCTATAGGTTTAAATTCTGGGAAGTTTGTAACTCTGGCAGACGCCAAGCCTAGAGCAAAGGCTCCTCTTCTAATCAGGAAACCGATCTGAGAGGACACAAGCACGCAACTCGGGAGTGAAAGCTGCAAATCCCTTCTCATCGCGCAGCCGATCCCCCTCCCAGTGAGGACGACCACGACTTCCTAGAGCAGGCAGGCGGAGGAGATGCTGACAGCTTTTCTAGCAGAGCTTCTCCTCCCAAACCGCTCCCCCAAAACACACTGAGAATTCGGTAACTGTCCACAGTCTGCACCTTTGCGCCTGTTGTTAAAGTGTAACTTTAACTCATATGTAACTTTGAAGTTATATTTTAAATTAAGGATGCGTTTGATGGAGAAAAGAAAATAAGAGCAGGCAGTAATCATTCTTCAAAGCAAGTTCAGAAGAAGCCTCACGTTATCCAATTTTTCTAGATAAGTAACGAAGCAAGTATTGTATCACATCAATAGCAGCAGCGGGCATTTCCCAGGCAGCCACAAAACTCAAAAGCCATGTCCTCAAAAGTACATGAAACTGAAGCCAAGAAAAATAAGCTCAGTCAATTAAAAAAACAAACACACAAAAGCACTAAAAAAAACCAACAGCAAAACAGCATTTTCACCTTCGGCAGAGCCAGGTACCCTGCTCACTTCAAGAGGAGCGGCAGGGCTGTGCCCTGCAGTTCCAGCAGGATGAATCTTAAGGATTGCCAGGTTCGAGCTCTCTGTCCACAGCCAGCGGGGTTGTAAGATGTTGTTCTTTGCTGGGCCAAGCAGAAGGGCTTTGCGACACCTCCCAGCCACGAGCCATAAGGCTTGCCAAGATCAACTCGATCATAACATGCTGTTATCAGGATGCTTTTGAGGGAGGGAGGGAGGGTAGTTAAAGCTTACACAACTACGCCAACAGTATTTGCGTTCGTATCTTATTCGTCCAACTCACATTTGAACACAATGGACCCAGCGAAGGTACTCTGAGGGAACAGTTAAAACCTCAAAAAAGCCTTCTGACAGTTGACCAGCTAGAGAGAGCCTGTTAATGCTCCCACTAGTGGCCAGACGGACTCATGAGATCAATCCTTCGCACAGAACCCATCCGCAGGACGCCGCTCGTTAGGAAGCCAGGCTGACCAGCTCTGCCGCTGACCAGACAGTTCGTTTGTTCGTACAATTACGTTGGCACAACCCCGAACACGGAGTCAGCGATAGGTCAGAGGTTTCCTTTTCGGAGCAGCTCTAATAAGAGCTCCTACCATAAGCAGCAGCTGTATCGGATGAAGCCCATTTGTACCAATATGAGCACGGCATCAGGCAAGAGTGCGGAGCTGCTTTCACTCTACCGGCAGAGCACAGTCAGACTGCTCAGGCTGCTACAAGCCCACACAATCATCGCGGCTGAAAGCTGGTATATCTGCCACTTCCCCAGAGTCAGGGAGCTACGTGCTGGGGAGGCCACCTCCAAAAGGTGCCCAACGCCCAGGGCTTCGTGTACACCCAGAGAGCCTGCTGCCGTCAGCCCCGTGCCCCTGCGCAAAGGAGCCCAAACCATCTCAGTCCCAGGTCCAAACCTGACGCGGGAGAACAACACAGCAAGGAGCAGACGCTCAGCTTTCGGGCTTCTGTAACTTTAAAGGTGGAAAGAAGCTTTAAGGTTTGAACAACCTCACCCGGCTGCAGGCACAGGATCCAGACCACCCCTCTGCATTTTCCCCATGTTCTAGATCTTCATTCTGCTTCCTTCCTCTCTTTCCTAGTAAGGAACCACGACAGAAGGACTGGGCTCCGAAGTACCTGCTCATTTTGGTTTGCCCATGGGGAAAGAGACAGGGTAGGATCCTGTTTTCTAATAGACAGCATACCTGAAGCTTCCCCAAAGAGGTCAGTCTCTGAGATACAGGGAACACCTTCCATAATAAAGCAGCTCTTGTGTCTAAACTCAGCTCAGAAGAAATTAGTTTCTCAAAGAAAAGGATGTCAAAGCAATATAAGAATTTTATAACTTCATTAAAAAAAAATATAAGAGAGCTGGCATAAAGAGTAGGCTGCATCTGCCCACACTCAATAATCATCACAGAAATTCACTGGGAGGCAGCAGTGACTCAGTCTGCACTACACAAAGACAGCTTGTGCTCGCAATACATAATGAAACTGGGCTTTATAGACGACCATAAATCTGCATGCGCCCCATTGACAACACACATGCAAGGGAATCCCAGCACTGACAGACATGGGCTTGGAATTATCAGCCCTTCCTCTCGCTGCTACCCTAACAGATAATCTCAAAGCTTTCCCCCACCTCTTCCCACGCTAGGAGATGGATTTCACAGAATCACAGAATGGCTCGTGTTGGAAAGGACCTCAAAGATCATCTTCTTCCAACCCCTCTGCCACGGGCAGAGATGCCACCCTCCAGATCAGGTTGCCCAGGGCCTCATCTAACCTGGCCTTGAACCCCTCCAGGGACAGGGCACCCACAACCTCTCTGGGCAACCTGTTCCAGCGCCTCGCCACCTCTGAACGAAGAATTTCCTCTTAACCCCTAGTCTAAATCTCCCCTCTTTTAATTCAAAACCATTCCCCCTCGTCCTGTCAATATCTGATTGAGCAAAGAGCTGCACTCCATCGTTTTGATAAGCCCCCTTTAAGTACTGAAAGGTTGCAATGAGGTCCCCCAGAGCCTTCTCTTCTGGAGGCTGAGCTCCCCCAGCGCTCTCAGCCTTTCTTTACCATAGAGGTGCTCCACCCCCTGATCATCTTTGTGGCCCTCCTCTGGACCTGTTCTAATAGCCCCACGTCGTTCTTGTGCTGGGGGCACCAGAGCTGGATGCAGCACTCCAAACGAGGCCTCCAAGAGCAGAGCAGAGGGGGACAATCAACTCCTTCCCCTGCTGGCCACCCCTCTGTTGATGCAGCCCAGGATGCAGTTGGCCTTCTGGGCTGCAAGCACGCACTGCCCGCTCACATCGAGCTTTTCATCCACCAGAACCCCCAAGTCCTTCTCTGCAGGGCTGCTCTTACTGAGTTCTTCACCCAGTCTGACCCCATGTCCAGGATTGCCCCTAGATTTCTCCTAGAGGAGAAGTGCTCTGTTGCACCCACTGCTCACGCCGCCAGGAGGCCATGCCCAGCTGTACCCATGAGCCAACAAGCCCTGGTACACCGACTCCTGCTTCCTTTCTAAACAGCAGCGATAGTTCCCCTTTTTATAAAGGGGCAATAATAATCAAAACAGTAAGAAGACAGACAAAAAAGGGCAAAAAGCTGAAGTGCTCAAGTCAAAACACACGGAGAGCCAACCTCGCGCGTTAGCAGCCCATCGAGGTCGCCCAGGTCTGACAGCAGCACAGCTCCACACCTGCTTTTCACAGACAGGAGGGTCCGAGCTGCAAAATTCCTGTGATATGATTCAGAAGGAAGAAATGACATCAAGTCATCAGTACAACCTCTCGTCTCAAACCAAGCGGTTGGGCAGCTGGCACTGGGAACAGGCATGTACATTGTTCTGCTTGTGTGTTGAATTTCGATTTAATAAAACCAGTTGGGCAGCAGACAAGAGCTTATATGAGGCTACCTCCCTCCTCTACTGCTTGGGGAGACTGCATATTGTCTACCTGGATGCTCACTAAAGTCCCCAGAAATCTGTTTTGCCACAGCTCTACTTGGGCTAAATTTAGCAGAATAATGGAAGTCGTTGGGAGGTATGCAATTGATTTAGATATCTGCACTTTAATGCTGCCAGGCAGCTCGTTTCTGCGTGATCCCCAAGTATCTGGAAAGAAAGGACATCCCGAAAAACATCAGGACATACACTGGACTATCAGTGGATCTAGGAGCTGATGATCCACGTTACAAGACCGCCAGGAGCTTGAATTAGCCAAGTCTCTACAGTGGTGCCCGAGCAGGCGTGGAACACAACAGTGTTTGGATGTTGTAATAATGCATGGCTTTGTTATGGAACAACGCTGAGCAGCAACACCTCTTTCGCCAGCGCTTTTGCTTGTTAAACAAGTCAAAAGTATTTTGAATGCCTTACGACTGCTGAACGTAAGCGTGGTAGTAAGTCTCTGCTGCTTGTTTTCCACAGTCACCGTGCTTGGTCCTCAGAGCTGGGGTACCTTAACAGAGATACAAAGCAAAACTTCTTTGCTAGCAGAAGGTAAAGAGTGGCATTAATTACCTCTAATTCACAACTCACAGGTAAGCCAGAGAGCTTGCCTTTAGTTGTTAAAAAAAAAAAAAAAAAAGCATTGCAAACACCCTTTCTACCTTACCTGAAGTACTGGGAAGGATCAGCTCAAATGAATGTCTGCACTGATGTAAACCAGGCAAAACTAGCTGCTTGCTGGGGACAGGGACTATCCAAACACCAACTCTTTGTACTCCATTGCAGAGAGGAAGGGGACCTACAAATTACATCAGCTCAAAACTTCCTCCCACAGCCCGAGCTCCAGCAGCAGCGCGGACGTGGCTCTGCCAGCTGGAGGTGCTGCACCCACCCCTGAGGCCCACTGAAACCAGCGGCGCCCAGCACAGGGCACCCAGATATCCAGGGCTGTCAGCACCTCTGCAAGAAAGAAACCACAGTACGCTGCCAAAAATACAGAGCATCAAAATAAGCGTATCGCTCTAAAAGAACCTATTCCACTCACATTAACTTCCAGAAACGCACACTTCAAAAAAACTGCAACGGGCACTTGGAAAAGCCACCAGCAAATGCAGCCGTTTGGTCGAATCTGGTCCCAGGAAGAGGAAGCCGTGCTAACAGCTCACTCAGGCAGAGGCGGTGATCGGGGAGCAGGACTCTGGGCTCTTCTCAAGCACAGTCGCTTCAGTGCCGTGCCATGAGCTCCCGAACAGTACGGCAGCACCACTCACTCACCTCATCTCCCCGGGCAACTGTTGTTCCTAAGGAACTGGAATCCTCAGGCGAAAGAAACCAGGAGAAGGACAGCATGTTATTATTAGATCGGTATCGACGTAAGCTGGAAACAGAACCCAAACCCCAAACTAGCCAATTCTACTTATTCGAAACTTCGGCCTCAGTTCGCAAGCCGCAAGCATAGCATCAGCTGAAGCACCCCTCTCACTGGCCACGGACCCAGGAGCATCAGTCATCACTGCCACTCATTTCTCCGACCTCTCCAAGTCTTTAAGATACGCTGCCCTTTAAGATACGCTACCAAAGCATGTAATTAAAAAAAAAGGGGAAAAAGAAAAAGATCCAGACCAAACGTAAAAGTCATTTGGGTTACAGCACTTACTTCCTCCCAGGATTACACTTCCCTGCCAGGGCTACGTCAGCAGCAAAGAGCCACAGATGCCTTCTGCCTTTTATTAGGTTTAGGGGCTGAAGAACAAGTTGTAAGTTCTGACCCTGCAGCTGCCTCTTCTCAAAAAAAGAAAAAAAAATCAAGTTCTTCAATTAGTATCAATATAGTTGAAGCTTACCATTAAGTGATACATAATGAGGTGAAACACACTGCGTATGTGCATACACACTAGCAAACATCTGTGCTGGGATTACCTTGATGCATTCTTCACACTTTTCAAACAACTCTTTGCATGACAGATTCACACTTTTCAAACAACCCATTTTGGCATGAAAGCATTCTCTGTTCCCCCACCTGACTCTACGCAGGAATTACGCCATGACAAAATGACTTAGACTTAACATTTCTCCAATACACTAATTCTTTTCTTTATCTGTCACCATCTACCACAGAGAGAAAGACAAGAAATAAAATTTAAAGTAGGTAGATGGGAAAGCTGGAACACAGCGGGTGAAATCCAAACCCCACTTTAATCGGAGAAAGCTTTGGTTCATACATCGCCTTCACAAATAACTGGAGAGCAGGGTAGTGCAGGTGAAGACAACAGAAAAATGTTTAAGCACCGAACGGAAGGTAAGCCTGGAACCAATCCTCCAGGTTATCATTACTAGTTCATTAAGTGGGTGATTTATACACCTTCCCCCTGAAAACAGAGCTTTAGAATAGAAACACTGACACAATCTTAAATTTAGCAACACAAATGGCATCACTACTATAAGGGGAACTTGATGCATCTGCACTCTGACAAGAGGATAGGATATCAGGGGCAGAACAAGAGGCGCTGCAGGATGTCTGGAGGAAGGGGTTTGGGGATCTGACGCGGGCACGCTGCCCTGCACCGCTCCTCAGGCACCCCTCAACAAGCGAGCCTGCCTGTCCCCCGACCAACTCCTGGCACTTCTCCTTCCCCCCTAAGTCAGTTGACCCCTCTATTCCCTCCAAGCCTTTCTCAAGGCTCGTTGCAGACGACCTGAGAGGACTACGACAGGGACAGGCGGAAGCGACGAATACTCCTTCAGCTGCTGTGAGACCGAGCGACGCTGCTGCCCCTTCTCCTGGCACTGCCTCCTCCAAGCAGCGGCAGAATCCCAGGTCCTTACGCAAGCGTCTCCCAGCCACAGGGGAAGTGACTGCACGTCATTTTGTAAGTTCTCTGGGACTTTGCTCGCTTTCTGTATAAATCCACGTTACTTTAGGAAGCGTTAGTTTACTCACAGCCCTCGGCTTTTACTCAACTAAAACAAGACATGCAAAGTCACACGAGTTTAACTCAACAGGTGACTTAACACCTGATGTTCGCCAAGTCAGCGCGGTTTCGGACACGTGCGATGCCCCCCTCCATGCCTCGTTTGCTGGGTTTAGCTCCTCCTCGTCACACAAGCCCCAAAACCACATGAAACACTACGATGTTCAAACCAGCTGCCTCACGTTTCTAGTTCAGCGCGGCACAGGGCAGGCAAAATACCCTGGGACTGCTCTCGGCCACAAGACGACCTCGAAAACTTAAGCCCAGCGTAAACAACTGTAACCCACTCACCTAGCAGTGAGCCTGCGGGAAGCCCGGAGCAACGGTCTGAGAAATGCAGTATTTGCCCCAAGAACGGATTAACTTTAATCGTCAGCGTAGCATATAGCCCTGCACTCCACAGAGCAGGCTGCTGAAAAAGCCCCTAGGTAATGCCGGGCCCAGAAAACTTGAGCTCATTTAATGTAAGCACCGTGCCTGGGTAAATCGGATTGTGGCTGAGACCCCAAGAGACCCCACCGAATGAGGACGTGGACAGACTGGCTTCCTCTGCCACCTCACCGAGACGATCCACAGGTACGTGATTCTACAGCTGCAGCTCACAGGTGTGAGAGGACACCGGGTGCTGCAAGACGCATTACGCCCTGGTGAGCAGCACCCGCTTCTTCTAGCCCAACAGCTAGCACCCCGGGAGACTGCAGATCCTGTCCCAAAACAGCAAGCCACAATAAAGATGCCTGGTGAGAAATAAAAGGAAATTAGTTCCTTTAATTCCAGTCCACCGAACATCCTACCGACCCAGAGACCTGACCCTCACAGGTCACGCAGCCGAACCTCGAAGCAGCACTCGACTAACTCCATCTCTGGATGGAGAGAAGCCCAGCTACAGCTACACCACAGAATATAGCTTCTCAGTTTTGGTCTGAGGACGATGTGAGCAATCACGGCCAGTAAGACCCACCAAAGAGGAAGACGGTGCCACAAACTGAGGCCTGATATTGTTAAATCGCTCCAGGTTTCATCACGCTCATGCTACGCAGGTAGCTCGAACTGGCCCTCAGGAACCACTGGGGAAAAACTGCAAAGCCTGACGGCTTAAGGGGTCAGTTGGCTCCAGATCCTACTCACCTCCAGGTCACCAGTCCCCAGCCAGTCCCCACTCCTGAGCAGGGGTAGAGATCAGAGAACGGACCATATCCAAGTGATGTTTCTCCTTCACAACTGGCATGAGTTGAGTTGGGAGTCTTAATCCAGCTCCTCAAAAGCCAGGTGGCTGTCTCCAGCAAAGCAGCATCACTGCAAGCAACCTGTTGAGATCCATCCTCACTTGTGCAATCCCTGGAGGCTGAAGTAATGGTTTACTATCCAGTGAAGCTGCCATCAAACATCACACTGTGCCAGCTTGCTGGACAGAGAAAAAAATAATCAGTCTAATGTCTTTCCTCATCATCTAGACTCTCGAAAAATACCCTCATATTTGCAAATATACACATACACACACACTGGAATAAGCTTCCGAAGTTTCTGTGTACATAGAATCCACCCTTATATTCCAAGGAAACAGGAATGAACAGGGGGAAGTCTTTAGAAATAAATGTTTAATAGCGCGTTGAAAATACAAAGAGCTGTGGATGGGAGAAGCGAGACCCTACGAGAACATCTGTTGGGGAAAAAATTCAGCAAGCCAACTGCAAACTACTGAATTGTCATTCAGTAAGGAAGGAAGATTACTGCAAGTATCCTTGGTACGATTTAACGGAGAATTTCTAGCGTGAATTCAAGGAGAAGGACACAGAGGTTACGCCAGTCAGCCTTAGTAGCCTACAGGTGTCAAACAGGACAGAAAAACAGAGCAAAAGGAATCGGAACTACCCAAAGTTACTACAGGGAACCAGACCCCCAGGTCTCAAAGGGAGATGGAGAACAGGTCGAAGCAAGAGGTGAGGCGAGATTCTCAGCAAGTACCAGTGAGAGAAAACCAAACTGAGACCAGCCACACATGGAGTTTCTTTGCATGCTGTCAGCGGGAAAAGGAACACCAAGACAAAGACTTGGAACCAGCAAGGGCGCAGCATTTTGCTCTGTACGTGGGCAGGCGTTTGCTTTTGACGAGCAGATGAGGTCCTGCAACACACTTCCACTGCTCCTCATGCAGATGGAAGAAAACAATTCTTGTACATGGCAATGACATGGGATATCTGCGGACTACGTCCCGCTCTCCTCTCGAGTATTTTCCTTTTAACACCAGCCAGTGTCCCCAGCACGGCTGGCAGGTAAGGGCAGCTCTGCTGCTGCTATTCCCCAGGTTTTGAAGCAGCAGCCACAAAACTCTGCCAAAGGGTTTCCCTCCCTTTTGCTACCGTTAGGATATAATTCTTCAGCCTATCCTTTGTTTGGTGATAAACAGACACCAAAGCCTGGCAATGTTTCCAGCTCCCCAAGCAGGTTATCTTCCTTTACCAGCACTTCTTTTCAGTACTCTTCTTCCGCTTTTTAAACTTTGACTTTGCTCCACAACCGAAGACAGACAGTAATCTGCATCTACTCAGCAACACGGGCAGGACTAAGGCTAGCTTTGTGTTTCCAGCTCCCGTCACATCTGAATCCTCTTCAGCTGTGGTTCAGATTCTGATGGATCACTTGAACAAACAGAGGCTGCAGAAGCAGCAGAAACAATAATAAACTCAGGGTTTCTTTCTATTCACAATTCCAGTGGCATCCTTGAGCTCCAGGAAAAATAAAGCCTTATCCTGGAGAGTTGGAAGCTCTGCACTTAAGCAGCTTCTGCCAGAGGCTGGCTTGGTGTTCCTGACACTGAAGCTCATTCCCTTACAAACCCTACTACTAAGGCACACCTACTTGAGTTATCAGCATAAATGATTAGAAATATGCCTTTTTTCCACTCCCCCCAGGCCTCTTTTGACAGCACTGAAGCCTCACAAAAGACAGAAAAGTATACAGAGAGCAGGCAGGGCAGACACAGTTGAGCTCAGGCCAGTTCAGAGTCTCTGCAGCCTAACAGCTGATCACTAACAGAGCGATCCATAACAAAAGTGACAGCAGAAACCCATTAGGGTTTGCAGACCTCCCTCTATAAACCAGGCATCAACTGGCTAGAGCCTTGCCTATCGACCAGGTGTTGGCACAGGTTGGATTCTCTTCTGAAAGGCACACACCCTTCTTGTGGCTTCTGAAAGAGAAGTTATCAAGCCCCTTATAAGACCAGAGACCAGTGCAGCAGCATAGACCCAGGCTCAGCTTCTTAAACAGAAAGAGGCCAGAAGGAACAATAACTGGAAAAGGTCGCTATCCATGAAAGATATAATACAGAACGCAAGGAACTAAAGGACGTAAGGAAAGGGATGAAAAAGCGGTTCACAAAATGGGGGACAGAAGAGAGGTAGCAGCCCCCCCCCCCGTTACATCCACTTCCACACCACGCGAGGAGCTCACGGGGGCCACCTCCGAGCCCGTTTCAGGGGGACGAAGGGGCCCGCTGGGCGCAGCACCCACTTACCTGGGAGACCCGCGGCCGGAACGCCGCCCCGGCAGGAGCCGGCGGCAACCCCGACGCCCGGGGGTTTTCGGAAGAACCGAACCCCGGCGCCTCCCGGCACAACGCACGGCGAGGGTTTACCCCCGCCACGCGACAGAGGCCGTGGAGCCACCGCACCACTCCCCGGGTAACCCCCAGCGCACCCTCCTCAGAGCCCCCCAGCACCCCAGCGGCTCCCCGCTCCCTACCGGCAGGGGGCCGTTAACGCTCCAGGGCCGGGTTTCGAGGCGAAGGCTCCGCCGCCGCGGGCCGGGATCCCCTCCCCGTGCTCCCGGGCCACCGAACCGGGCGGCCCGCGGCCATGGCGGCGCCGGGCCCCGCTCACCTGTTGCTGCTCCGCCTCCACCGGGAGCCGCCGCGGCCCCGGGCCGGGCGGAACCGCGCTGCCGGTGCTCCGCCGGCTGCTCCCGGTGGCGGGGACCCGGCGGGGAACGGGAGGGCGCCGCCGGGGCTCGCCCTGGAGGCTGGAGACCCGCGGCCGGGCCGGTCCCGGGGGCAGCGAGAGGGGGACCGGCCCAACGCCCCGACGGCTCCGATCCCGGTCTCGGTCCCGGTCTCGGCCCGGGCCCCGGTCCCGCTCCCTGTCTCGCCCCGCTCCGAGCCCCACGCCCCGGTCTCGCTCCCGCTCCCGGCCTCCCGTCTCCCCCCCGTCCCCCCGCACTCACCGGGCCGGGCCGGGCCCTGCGCCGCCGGGCCGGGGCCGGGGCCGGGGCCGGGGCCGGGGCTGCTGCCGCCGCCGCCGCCACCCCGGGGCCGGGCCTGGGCCAGCGCGGGCCGCCCGGGCGGGGCGGCGGAGCGGGAGGGGGGAGCGGGGCGAGCGGCGCGGGGGAGGCGGGGCGGGACCGGAACGGGAAGGGAGGGGGAGGGGCGGGCGGAGGGGCGGGGAGGGGAGGGGAGGGGACGGAGGGCGGGCCCCTTACGCGCCGCGTCACCGCCCCGTGCGTGCCGCGTCACCGCGGCGCTCCCGCCGGGCCGCCGTTGTCATGGCAACCGGGGCGGCGGCGCCCCCTGGTGCGGGGGAGGCCTGGAGGGGGCGGGGCCCCAGCGGAGGGGGCGGGGCGAGGAGCGGGGGCGGGGCTGCCCTGACGGCCCCGCCCCCTCGCGCCCGGTGGCCCCGCCCCTCCTGGCTGGGGGCGGGCCCCACGCGAAGGCCCAACCCCCCCCCCCCCAACCCCGGTCTATCCGGGGGTCTCCGCGCTGCCCAGTGAAGGCCCCCCCCAGCTGCCCAGAGCCCCCCCGGCTGCCCAGGACCCCCCCCCCAGCTGCCCAGAGCCTCACCGGCTGCCCAGGACCCCCCCCTCGTCTGCCCAGAGCCCCCCCGGCTGCCCAGGACCCCCCCCCCAGCTGCCCAGAGCCCCCCCGGCTGCCCAGGACCCCCCCCTCGTCTGCCCAGAGCCCCCCCGGCTGCCCAGGAACCCCCGAGGTGCCCAGGCCCCCCTTCAGCTGCCCAGGAGTCCCCCTCGTCTGCCCAGAGCCCCCCCTGGCTGCCCAGTGAGCCCCCCCCCCACTGCTCAGGGTCCCCCCAGCTGCCCACAACCCCCCCCCAGCTGCCCACAACCCCCCCCCAACTGCCCAAGAGCCCCCCCCCGACTGCCCAGAGCCTCTCCCCCCGCTGTCCAGGGATGCCCCCTGGCTGCCCAGGATCTCCCCTGGATTCCGTGAGCAGCGCCCCACTGCCTGGTGAGGGCCCCCCTGTGTGCCCAGAGACGCCCCCCCCCCAGCTGCCCAGCAGCCCCACACCGCAGGGACCCCCCCGTCTCCCCTCAGCACACGTGGAGACCCCCACTCACGGGTGGGCTGCCACAGCTTGGGGACCCCCCCCCCAGCAGTACCCCAGGGCACCGTCACGGGCCTGGCCCGGTGCCCCCCATTCACAGCCCCAAACCCCAGCTCCGAGCGGGCGCTGGCGCCCCGGGTGCACGGGCCGAGCACCCACCGCTCGGGTCCACCTTAACCCTGGGGAGAGCAGCACCCGCGGCTGCCCCGTGCCCAGGAAAGGCTCCTGTGGGATCACAGGGGCGTTTATCTCGCCCGGGATCAGCCAATATTTGTGGTCACATCGGGAAAACAAGCCCTTCCTGCCGGGTCCAGCACCACTGCCCTACCGCCGCTCTCCCGGCCCCGGCTCTGCTGTCCCAGTTTGACTTGGGCTTATCGGGACGGCTCAAGGAACCCGGTGTGCTGGGACCCCCGAACTGTCAGCTGCCGGCACCGGGGATGACGGCCGCGGTGGCTTTCCTGCTCCTGAGCCTTCTGAGGATGGCAGCTGCCAAGGGCGTGTGGTGCCCAGCCTGTGGGCTGGCGGCCCTGGCCCCTGCCACGCAGCGGGACATCCTCATCGCGCTGGCGAAGCAGAGCATCCTCTCCAAGCTCCGCTTGCCGGACAGGCCCAACATCACCCAGCCCACGTCCCGGGGCGCCCTGCTGACCGCTCTCCGCAGGATGCGGGTGCAGCGCGCCGACGCGCCCGTCGCCCCAGGGGTGCTCCGTGCCAGCGGCGGCCCTTACCCACGCCCTGTGCCGGGCGTGCAGCACTACGAGATCCTGAGCTTTGCCGAGTCAGGTGTGTGCAGAACCCCCGGGCCCTCTGGGCGTGGTGGGACGGGACCCCACGGGTGGGGGGCATGGTGGGATGCGGGGAAGGCGCTGAGAGGTTTCCTCCTGGGCACGGGTACCTTGAGAGCCCCGCGCAGGGGCGCTGAGCGCCTGCAGGCACTAACGGGCCGGCACCAAGATGCTCCGTGGCCAGAACCTTTGCACCCACGTCCTGAGCTTGCCCCGAGCAGCTCACCCCTCACCACGGGGAGGGGAAGCACCGTGGAGACCCCAGGGCTCCTCTCAGCGTTTTGTGGGGGCAAGGGGATGGGTGGGAGCAAGGACAGGCTGCGGGGTCTCGTTAAGTCGTTGTCCGTTTCTGTCGGACCTTCCCCGCTTGTGCTGGAGGTGGGTGGGTCAGGCGGCCAGGTCAACCAAAGCGTGATTTCGGGCCCCGGTTCCCCAGCAGCTCCTCATCTGGGGAGTCAACTCCAAAGCCCGTCTGCTCCCCGCGGTGTTCTTGCTACCCGAAGTGGTGGGCTGCCGCGTGGCGCTCCGGAATCAGCTGCCTTCCTGGGCAGAGAGAGCTCCACAGAACATGCTCGGGGGTCCTTTACAGGCATCACTGGAAAAGCGGGGCCCTGTACCCCCACTCCCAGGCAAATGCGGCCTTTGGAAAGAGGCAGAATAGGCCCCGCACCCCGCAGAGCATCCTCCTGAGCTGTCACTGCCCAGACCAAGCTGCTGCTCGGTGAGGTGCTGGGGGGAGCATGCACCCCTTGCAGGCCTCTGTGTGTTTTGCATGGCTGCTGTGGGATCTTGGGGGCTTGCTTGAAGACCCCTGGGAACAATGCTCCTCCATGGCACATTATGTTCCTGCACGTGAGGGCAATGCGGAGATGTCTCCCAGCTCAGCAGAACATCTGCTGGAAACGAGGGAGCAGGCATGAGCCACGGGCCTGGGTCCAACCTCTTGCCCTGCTGTGCTGTGCCAGACCGCAGAGGAGGGCATTCGTCGCTCCCCCTCCTTTGTGGGGAAGCCCGGCAGCCCCAAAATGCTGCTGCTGGTGAGTGGGACGCGCAGGAGCAGGCGGTGGTTCCAGCCATGGAAAGTAGAGGTGGTGCCGGTGGCCCGAGTCGGCATGACCGCCTTAAATCCGGGGCTGGTTTACACAGCCAGATAACCTTCTCCAAAACCCTCAGCAGCTTCCCTGACAAGGGGGATCTCAGGGCAGAGAAGGTGGAGCCAGGCCGGGTTGCTGCATTAAGCACCAGGCCCAGATGCTGCTACTTCAGAGCAGCAGCAGCAGGAGAAGCAAAGCGTGCTGGAAAGCGGGGGCCCCTTGACACCCGCGTGTCCTGCTTGCTGCTCCCTGGTTTAGACGTGCCTCCCGTCTGCTCTGCCTTGGTGCTCCCAGGCTGGGAGGGCCTCCTCCCCGTCACCTCCTGACTCTGCTTTTGGTCCTGCGCACAGGGTCCTCTACTTCCCGCAGAACCCTCCTGCATTTCCACTTCGCCCCGGAGCTTGGTGGGAGCACCGAGATCCTGCAAGCCAACCTCTACCTGTTCTGGGCATCCCCTGGCCCCGGGACACACCAGGTCACGGTGAAGCTTTTGCAGCCAGACCTGACGGGGCTGAACACGACGACGGTCAGCAAGACGTGGCTGGAGGTGCAGAGGGCTGGCTGGGCCACGCTGGATGTGGGCCGAGCTGTCCAGAGCCTCTTCAGCCAAGGGAGCCAGAGGCTGACCGTGGAGCTGGAAATGGTTGAGGACTCCGGGCCTCCCCTTCTGGCTGGCCACAGCGATTCCCACTGGCCGTTTGTGGCAGCCCAGGCCCGGGACAGGACGCCCCATCGGGTCCAGCGGCGCGGCATTGACTGTAGTGGGGACTCGCGGATGTGCTGCCGCAAGGAATTCTTCGTGGACTTCAAGGAGATCGGCTGGGAGGACTGGATCATCCAGCCAGAGGGATATCACATGAACTACTGCGCGGGGCTCTGCCCCTTGCACATGGCTGGGATCCCCGGCCTCGCTGCCTCCTTCCACACAGCCGTCCTCAACCTCATCAAAGCCAACAACGCAGACGCAGCCGTGGACTCCTGCTGCGTGCCCACGCAGCGCCGCCCCCTCTCTCTGCTCTACTATGACCGGGACAGCAACATCGTCAAGACCGACATCCCCGACATGATCGTTGATGCCTGCGGCTGTACCTAACCTGCCACAGGAGGAGGCCTGGGGGCAAGATGGGTGCTGTGCGGGACTCTCCTCCTCCCAGCTCCTCCTTGGCAGTGCAAGAGCTGCTGCCAGGCATGAGCCCTGCCAAGGCACTTTCTCCTCCCGAGGCTGAAGCGTCAGGGCGGTGCTGAATCTGCAAGTCCTCTCCGCCCTGTCCTCCTGCACACCTCTTTCCCCCTTCAGATCTGCCCGTGGATTCCTCTCAGCCCCTGTGCCATGGCCTCTCAGCCCTGCTTCTGCTGGAATCCAGACCTCCCTGCCCAAATCCCCTGCTGAGCACCCTGATCCGGGGTGGCTCAGGGCATCCCAGCCTCCCCAGCGCTGCTCCCCCAACCCAGGCCATGTTGTGGTGCTTCAACTCGAACGTGTGGTCCTCTGGTCATGGGCATCAGCCAGGCCACCTCCTGCTACTGGGGGAGCCGAGGAGCTGAGAATAAGCTGGGAGCTGGCGAGGTGAGAGAGGAGAGAGATGCTGCAGAGCCCCATGCAGCAGCTGGACGTGAGGGTGTTAGGGGTGAGGGAGGGGGAACTGGTGCTATTGGGAGGAAAGTGTCAATAAATGACTCCCAGCCATAGCGTGTGCGTGTCCGTGGGTGCACGTGCCTGTGCCCTGCCATCAGCCAGCTCACCTTCCCTCTGCCCCCAGGCTGCAAGGCGATGGATATGCCCTAGCGCAGACAGCCCCACGATGGCACAAAACCGACCCACGCTGCCATGCACAGTCCCCTTCTGAACACCTGCCTGGCCATAAAAGCCGGGCAGTGGGGCCGGGCACCCACCGATGGGACTCGCCATGCCCAGAGGCTGTAATCCTGCTGGCCCCCACAGCTCTCAGGCTCCCTGTTCCTTGGCTGCCTTTCCTGGGGGGGTGCAGAATCCCTGTCCTATCTCAGATCCAGATCCTATCTCAGATCCTATCAGATCCAGAGCACGGGGTGGGACCCCAGCCATGGGGTGTTTGTGATTCCCACCAGGGAAGGCACCATTTGGCCAAATGTCCCATTCCACCAAAACCATCTGCATTCGGCCATTATTGTCCCAATTCAGGACGAAACGGAGCAACACTTCCCTCTTAAAGTGGGTGGAGATGGCCAGAGCCACGATGCCCATGACGCCCAGCCTCGCCTACAGCCCCACACCAGTTCCCTTCCTGGGAGCAGCCTCTTGGCACATCTCTGGCCTCCGGCCTTATGGCTGCCCGCCCTGCCCCGTGCCAGCCTGGCTGGCAGCGCCGCGGGACACGTCGGTGCCGTGAGAGCCGGGGGCAAAGGGCGGCTTTGACACATTGGCCCCGTTACGTAATCTCGCGTTCGGGTTTCTCCACTGCTCCACACGTGTCCCCCGTGTGCGAGGGCCGAGAGGACAGGGAGAGGGTGCTGAGGTGGGAGAGGGCAGCTCGTGGGGGCAGACCCCGGGGAGGTGTCCGCAGCCAGCTGGGACAGAGCAGAGCCACCGCAGCCCTGTGACCAGCCACGCAGGCACTGACCCCACCACCCCAGCAGCTGGAGACAACCGAACCGGGGGGGAAGAGGAGCAGTGGAGGGAGGGGGGACCAGGCTGAGGTGGTCGGGGCTGTGAGCGGCCCTGTCTGGAGCCGGAGCTGGGCTGCAGGCTGTTGCAGAGCACCTGTGGTGCTGTGAGCAGAGGTGGAACAGCCACGAGCAGGAAACGGTGCTTGCCTGCGGGGCTCACGTCCTGGGGTGGGTGCTCTCACTGAGCTGCTGGGGCAGGGACCCGCGTCTCCCCATCAGGTCGCAGGAGCACGGTGCTGAGGGCAGGGCTCCCAGGCCCCAGCGTCTCCGGGCTTCAGCCCTGAAGGGTTCTTGCTGACCCAGCTGCTGCACGGGCAGGGTGGAAGACTCGGGGATCAATACTGTCTGGGACCCAAGGCCAGTTGCGCAAACCCAAAGAGGATTTGGTGTTTGTTTTTTTGTTTTCTGTGTTTTTTTTTCCTCCTTCTTTTTCAATGCCTCTTTTCACTGTCTGTATTTATTTAACAAACAGCTTTCCTGGGGCCAGTGCTGAGCTCTCTAGGCTGCAGCAGGCTGGGGCAGAAAGGGGCTGAGGTGCGGGGCAGGAGGAGATGTTGACTGCAGCCCTGTGGCCCTGCAGCTGCCTGGGCTCAGGGATGCACGAGCCAAAGACCCTCGGCTGAGCTCTGAGGTACCACAAGCCTCTTGTGGGGTTGGGGTGCCCTTGGTTCCCCTCCTTGACCCAGCAACATGCTCCCCACGGGGCTCAGAGCAGAGAGGGCTGGCATGCATTGCCATGCGGTAGCCCCCTCTCCAGCCCAGCTCCTGTTCCCCAGTTCTTCCCTTTGCTGGGCTGCATGCGTGCTTTGGACATGGCAGGACACACGCTGGGGTCCTCCTGCCAGCCCTGTGGGACTACTGCCTACCCCCTGGGTCCAAACGTTGTCCCCGTGCCAACTCCTGCTGCTGGGGTGCTGTGCCCCATGGTAACAGTGGGGTCCTGCTGGTTGGGGGGGCCTGGGTACCCTCAGCAGCTCCCCCGAGAGGGTCCCTGGCCTCTGAGGCCCTTCCCTGCCCCTGGCAGTTTGAGCCCAGGGCAGAATGCGTTGTCCTAGGGGTTTGCCAGCCACCTGACCACATTTTCCCCAACCTCTCCGAGTCAGAGGTTCCCCAGCTGAGTGGGGCTTGGGGCCCGCACCCCCTGCTCTCCTTCCCATGCATGCAGCCTGTCCCCCCCTCTGGGCACACAGGATGCCCAGCTGCAGCCCACAGCCCCGTCCCCACGTGAGGGTGACCAAGGCTGGGGGATCCCCCAGTGGCAGCACCATGGGGTGAGCTCCCCCCACAGCTGGGGGGGGGCTGGCAGAGGGCAGGAGCCCCCATCCCTGTCTCTCTCTGCAGCCAGGCCCCAGTGCACATGAGGATCCCCGCATCCACCCCTGAGGCCGGTGGTCCTGGCAGCACCCGTGCGTTTAAAGCCCTAAAAAGCCGCGTGTGAAAAAGCCACTGACTGGGCCTCACCACAGCCCCGACATTTTGCAGGTCTATTCCTCCTCTGCGAAAGAAACCTTGGTCTGAGCGTGGGCGCAGAGCAGCGTCCAGCCGGGGAGCAGAACAGAAACCCCACGAGCAGCAGGGTGCAGCTTCCCTGGCTGGTAGGAGGGACGAGGGGCACGAGGGGGATGCTCACACCGCTGGGGCCCCTCGCCCCATGCTGTGACACTGAGCTCCTGCCGGGGCTCCCCGTCCACGGGGGGGGGTCTCTGGAGGAGCTATCTTCAGCAGGCAAGCCCAGGTGCCTGGAGGCACTGCTGTGCTCGTCCTGCTGCTTCCTGGGGGCACAAACCCAGCAGGAGCCCCTTCCCTGCAGCCCCCCCAAGGCTGGCCCAGCACCGCAGAGGCCGTGCAGCCGGCCTCGACCCAGCACGGGCGCTGTGCCCTCGGGCTGTGCCAAGCCCGGTGCAGAGGTGCCGTCCCCCTGGGCCTCCGCTCTGCTGAGGGGACGGGGGTGCGTGGCTGTGGCCGGTGGCTCCTGCAAGGAGCCTTTGCCAGTATCAACAGACCCTGAAGCAGCGGGCCAGGCGCGCCGCGCCAGCTGGGTATCTCTTGGCAGCGCCCGGCTCGCAGGGGAGGGGTGGGAATTCCTGAAAGCCTCCGGCGTTGCCTTGAAAAGGTTTAATCTTTAATTCGCCGCCTCGCACGGGCACTTGCCGGCCCGCGGCGCTGGCTCGGAGGCACCGGGTGAGCCTCGAGCATCGCCGGGGCCTCTCAGGCGCTGTTGGGGCCCGCGCCGAGCTCCCGGGAACCCAGACCCCGGCGGTCGGACCCCGGCCGCCGCAGGCAGGGCCCGGCCGGCGGGAGGCGCCCGCGGGCCGCGAGAGGCGCGGCCGGTACCGGGGGTCCGGGCCTGGTCCCTCCCGCTCGCCCCTCGGCCCGGGGGGGACCCGGCAGTGAGGGAAAGGGGGCCGCCGAGCCCCGGCCCCGGGCCCTGGTGTTGCTGGAGCCGGCTCTTCCCGGCCCCGCTGGCAGGGCCCCAGCCCGGGGGCGCCTGTCTGGTGCAGGCCCTCAAGCCCGGGGTACGGCGGTGTCATACAGTCATTAAGGTCATTAAGGTTGGAAAAGCCCTCCCAGATCACCTGGTCCAACCGTCCCCCTACCACCGATATCACCCACTGAACCATGTCCCCAAGCACCGGCTCCAACCTTTCCTTAAACGCTCCCAGGGACGGTGACGCCACCACCTCCCCGGGCAGCCTGTTCCAAAGCGTGACTACTCTTTCTGAGAAGAAATGTCTCCTAATTTCTAACCTAAACCTCCCCTGGCGCAAGTTGAGGCTGTCCCCTCGCCCTGTCCCAGCTGATGCCTTTGGAACCGCCTTCAAGGCTCGCTGCGATGCCTTGTGCCACCAGCCCTGCGGGTGCTGCCCCGAGCCGCCAGCCTGGGCACTGGCTTGCAGCCTGTGGGGAGGGAGCTTCTCTGTGATGGAGCCATGGCCCCAGACCCATGGTCCTGGCTGGATTTGGCATTGCCTTGGCTGGGATCGGTGGGCAGAGCCATGCAGAAACAGGCACAACAGCAGGAGCCATGTTCGGGCACCGGTGCGTGAGCTCGTGGGGGGTCCCCGCTCACCCCAGCCATTTGGCACCTGTAGGTCAGGTTGGCAGGTGCCACCCTTGCCCCACCGGACACGAGGTCGGAGGCCCAGAAGCCATGTGTGCAGCGAGTGCTGGGCCCGGGGGGACCTGGGCGGGTATTTTGGTCAGGCTGGTCCCTTGTCTTTGCTTTCTGGGAACTGCTTAATCAACAACACACTTACGCAATGGGTGCAAGAACCGCTCACAGCTCCGTGCTGACCCCTGGCCTAGATCTGGCGGTCCAGAGTGTGGGAGGGGGCACGTGGCTGCAGTGCGAGGGAGCGGGGCAGGCTGGATGCTCTTGCTAAGCTGGAGGGAAACGGGTGCTTATGGGAGCAGCTGCATGGGGTTGGCTAATCCTGAAGGATCCTGGTAGGTTCGAAGGGATTCATCCCTTTGGGCACATCTTGCTCCCCAGCCTGGAAAGGAAGGTGGGTTAGAAAGCAATTCACTCTCTTTGCCCAACTCTTTGTCTCCCCTGTTTCGTGCTGTGCCACAGCCCCGACCCTGGCTCTGTGGATCTGGCAGGGAAGGAGGAATTCAGGAAGGCATTGTGCCTCAGTTTCCCTTTCCTGTGTGTGTGAAGAAGTGGTGTGGCGGCAGGGAGGTGGTGGTGACACAGAGGCTTCAATGATCCCCTGGTCTGTGGCCACCTGCCTGGTACCTGAGCCAGCGCCTGTCAGTGGGACCGTGGGGATGTCGCCATGTGGGGACTGTCAGCCACAGGGACCCAGTTCTCCCCGTGAGCTGAAGGCAGCAGCAGCCCGGCCCTGCAGTGAATTAAACCTGTCCTGACAGCCCAAAAGGAAATGCTCCACTTCCAGCACAGGTACATGGACACGAGGTGCATGTGAGAGCGTGTCCACAAACTGAGTGCGTCCCCTAGCATGCGGGAGGCAGACTGAGCGCATGTGTGCAAGGGAGCATGCAGCTGGGTATGTACCGCAGAGCAATCTGTGCAAGCGAGTGCGTGCAACAAAGCAGGCATGTTTGTGGGCATATGCATGTGTGCAGAGGGGGAAACTTGCTGACATGTGCTTTGTGTGCAAGCAGGAGTGACAGCATCACGTGTATGTGACTCTGTGCATCACCAGTGCCCCTGTGTCAGAGCCTGGGTGGAAGAAGCACACGCACAGCCCTGCCGGTACCCAGGCAGTGCTGGCTGCCTGCTGCCTGCAGCCGTGGCTCACAGCCCCTGTGGGAGCCGTGCTCCCAGGCCATGCTGTGCCCACTCTTTCCTCCCTGTTGACATTCCTGGGCTATTCTGGGAGCTGCCAGCAGGCTCAGCCAGCTGAGAACTTTGCCCCTTGCACTGTGGTTGCATCATCTCCGGTGGGTGCTTTTTCCCAGACAGCCCACTCTGTTTACACGTCACCTCTGTGCTTGGCCAGAGGCAGGGGCTCTGTGTGGTCAAGACCTTGGAGTCAGTGCTGCATGGCACAGCGGGTGCAGGACATGGCCGAAGGCCTGGCTGGGTTTCAGGTTCCCAGTGCACCCCGCGGGTTCCCTGCTCTGGCAGAAGGGTGCTGGGCTCTCCTGCTGCCCCCGCAACATCTCACCTTGAACCGACTTGAGTGGTTTCTACAAGACTGTGCCCTGCACTCAGGCTGTGCGCGCTGCTCTGAGCGCAGCACCTGGGGCTGGGAATCTGAAGACCATCGCCAGGTTGCTGTGACGCTCCCTGCCACCTCGTTAACCTGCAGTACATACAGACATCCGTTTAGATTTGTGGGGAGGGGGGTGCACAGCATGCACCTGCCCTGCCCTGCGGCTGGCTCTGCCCAGCTCCGTCCTGGGGTGAGTCTGAAGAAAAGAAGGGGTTGTGTCTTGCAGTAGACTAGATGATCTTCAGAGGTCCCTTTCAACCTCAGACGTTCTGTGAAAAGGCTGAGACCCGTCCCGTCCCCCCCCCCAGCTCATCCTATGGGCAGGGTGCAAAAGCCCAGAGATGCGAGCAGTGCCCAGGAGCTGCAGGAGTTGCTCTGGGCACCCTGCAGGGTGCTCGGTCAGCAACGAACCGCCCTGGCCCTGCCGGGGTGGCTGCGGGGTGTGGGGGGAGCAATGCCCGGGGCGTGGGGACAGCTCTGTGGGCTCTGGGGGCAGGCAGGTGGGGCTGGGATCAGTCCTGCAGAAACACCACTCCTCCACCTGGGCAGGATTCACCCCAGCCCTCACTTGCAGGTGTTGGGCCACGCAGAGGAGCTCAGCACCCTGGGCCCCTGGGGTGGGGGGGCTGGCCGGACCCCTCGGCACCCTGGGCAGACGGTGGGGCGAGCTGCGGGCGTGCAGATCCCAAGTTCCTACAGGGAGTGCAACTCCCTTGTGCACACTCAGGCCCCCCGTGCACACCCCCCCTGCGTGCAGCCGCTCGTGGCTGGCCCCCGCGGTGCCCCCCGTGGGTCGGGGGCTGCAGCCGCCCCCCCGGGAGCCCCGCGGCCGACCCGGGGACCCCTCTCGCGGGGACGCGGGGGGCGTCCCGGTGCTCTCGAAGCCCCTTCCCTCGCACCGCAAGGCATCGTCCCCCCCTTACCCCTGCCGCGGGGGGGGGCTAATCCCGGTAATCCCCCGCCCCGGCCGCAGCCCGACGGGACGGGCAGGTGAGCCGGCCAATGGCGGGGGGACACCGGGCCCGCCCCCGGCTGCAGGTGCCCAAAGCGGGCGGGCGGCTCCGCACCACTCGTGGTGCCGTCCCGGTCCCGGTCCCGGTCCCATCGGTGCCGATGGCGACGCGGGGCGCGGGTCCGTGGCTGCTGCTGGCGGCGGTGCTGTGCGCGGCGGCGGAGCCCCGGTGCCCGTCGTGCGGTGCCGGTGCGGAGCGGCGGCTGCTGGAGGAGGCGGCCAAGCGGCAGCTCCTGGAGAAGCTGCGGCTCCGGGAGCGGCCGAGGCTCGCCCACGCCGTGCCCCGAGCCGCCGTGGCCCGCGCCGTGCGGCGCCTGCAAGCGGCCGGTGCTCGCCGGGGCCCCGACGCCGAGGAGCGGGGCTACGAGATCATCAGCTTCGCCGAGCCAGGTGGGTGCCAGGGCTCCCCGGGGACCCGTAGCGATCCCCGGGGGGTTCAGCCCGGCCGCCGAGGAGCGGGCATCCCGGCTGGGCTGCGGCCGGTGGCGGCCCGGGGGAGGTCCCCGGGTCTGCGCGACGCCCGGGGCACGGTGCCCCCAGCCCTGGGGCTGGTCCCTGTCCTGGGGAGCCCCGGGGGGGGGTGTGTGTGTGCAGCCTGCGACCCTCGGGGGACTGCGGAGCCACTGCTGGCCACCCACTCGCAGCGAGGTGGGGGTCCCAGAGCCAAGCAGCCGGTAACGGGATTGTTCCTTCGGGCACCTGCCGTGTGCCGGGGGGCTCCCGGAGCTGCTGGTGAGACGTGGCCCCTCTCTCGCTGCTGCGTTGGCTGCTCAGGTCCTTGTGCCTGTAGTGCTGCAGTGCCCGGCCCCTTCCTGACGATCAGGGTGCCCAGGTAGTGGGACTGGGGGGCTGCAGGGACCCTCCAGCCTTGCCCTGTGTGGCAAAGGAAGGGCCAGGTGAGAGCAGGTCCCTGTTGCCCCCTTCTGTGTCCTTTCTGCCAGGCAGGGTGGGACAGGCCCTCGTTGCACACACACACAGGCAGCCTTCCCGGGGAGCATCCCCAGGGAAGGGAGGGACAGACCCTGTGTGGAGGGAAGGAGTTTTATAGGTCTTCCCCAAAAAGAAGTCAGAAGATCAGCCCTAATGATGCTGCTGCAGCCTCACCTCCCCCAGCATCCTCCTTCAGCGTTCACCTTCTCTCCCCTCTCTCCCCTCAGAGCCCACGTCTCCCTCTGGCATGGGGCTGCAGTTCCAGTTCACTCGCACGCAAGACCAGGACGTTCACATCCTGCAAGCTCAACTTTGGCTCTACCTGCAAGTTCCCCGAGACTCGGTAGCCAACCTTACCCTGAGCATCTTTCTGGCCGGTGGGGATGGCGACGCGGTGGGGGGAAATCGCACGTTGCTGAGTGAGCGTCGACTGAGCGCCAAGGGCAGCGGCTGGCGCACCTTCTCCCTCATGCCTGCCCTGCAGAGTTTCTTTAGGGGAGAACACAGGACCCTGCGGCTGGAACTGGAAAGCCGTGGGGACAGGGGTGATGTGGTGGCCATAGTCAATGCCACCCAGTCCCACCAGCCCTTCTTGGTGGCCGAGGCAAAGGTGCGGGAGCTGGGACACCGTGTGGCCAAGCGCAGCCTCCGCTGCAGCCAGAACTCCAACCTCTGCTGCCGCAAGGACTACTACGTGGATTTCCGCGACATTGGTTGGAACGACTGGATCATTAAGCCTGAGGGCTACCAGATAAACTACTGTGTGGGCCAGTGCCCTCTGCACGTGGCAGGCAGCCCTGGGATGGCATCTTCCTTCCATACAGCCGTCTTCAACCTCGTCAAAGCTAACAACATCCAGGCATCGGGGCACTCCTGCTGTGTGCCCACGCGACGCCGGCCTCTCTCTGTCCTCTACTTCGATCGCAACAGCAACATTGTCAAGACTGACATTCCTGACATGATTGTTGATGCCTGTGGCTGTAGCTAGGGCTGGGGGAGCACTTCTGGGTTCCCCCTCCTCCAGGGCTGTCTCTCTGGTGGGGACTGCGCGGGGAGAAGTTCCCTGGGGCTGCAGGCTGACTGCGGCGCAATGGGGAGCGTGGCGTGGGATGGGGAATGAGTCTGTTCCCTCAAAGCGGAGAAACTTGAGGGGACAAGAGGCAGTCCTGCTTTTCTCCCCCACTATAGCAAATCTCGCATCAAATCTGCGCTATTGTTGGGGACAGGGGAGTGAGGCACAAATAAGAGGCTGGAAAGCAGAGGATGAAGGGTATGGCTTTGCCAAGGACCCCAAAACCACAACGGCAAGATGCAGTCCTCTGCTCCCAGGAGGATACGCAGCTGTGAAGGATGGCCTTGCTTCCTGGCCAGGTCCCATGCACTTCCCCCCTCATTCCCCTGGGCTTTGAACTTTTCTTCCCTGCTGCCCACCCCACCAGTCAGGTTTCTTCCAGCCCAGTGCCTCCTTACAGGGAGGTCTGTGTCAGACTTTGCCTTTAAGGCTGTATTAAAGGTGCAGATTTTTTTTTTTTCTTTTGTACCTCTAGTTTTGCAGCTATTACTACTTTATCATAGAGGTTTCTGCAGCAATTGGGACTCCCTGGTGCTCTGTCCTGTCTACCCACATCTCTGTTGAAGATCCTACTCTGCCTTTGTCTTCCTGGTGCTCATGTATGCAATGCACCCACGTGCTCTGTGCTTTTAATTTATTTTAATACTTTGGTGCAGCTTTCCCAATAAATGGGTGGAAACACAATGTCCAGGCTCTGACTGCTTCCTCCTGGCACCACCAGGGTGAGGGAAATGGCCCTACTTGACCAGAAGGTCCAACCCCTGGCCCTGGGCTTGCTCAGCTCTGATCTGGCTCTGGCTGGGAGGATGTCGGGTGCTGGGGGTGTTGGAGCAGTGCACGGGCTGTAAACTGCTGCAACCGGGGGCAGCACTGCTGTGTTGGGAGCCAGGGGGGCCTTCGCTGCTTCTGGGGCTCCCTGGGTGCCGTGGGGTGTTGGACAGAGACTGTGAGCGGGGCCGTGCAGGGGGCTCTTCCCCCATGAGTGCCTGTGGCAGGGGGACCCAGGAGCAGGGCAGGGGCTGGGAACCATATAGCACCTCACTGTGGGGACTAAAGGGGGGTGGCCTGTAGCATGAGCATCACAGGAACAATTTCCCAGCAGAGGAGGTAGAGCTGGGGGGCCATACCCCCCCAAAGGTGCTGTTTTCCACACAGATCAAACCCGAGAGGAGCTCAACATAGCACAGCTCTGGGAGCTCTGGCCCTGGGAGGATGACCTCAGATGGCAAGCCACAGCCTCCCCCCCAAAATCCTGTGACCCCACTGCAAATACCAGAAGCCCCCACCCTAATCACCTCTCACTGACCCCCCCCAGTTGCACCCAGCCCAGTCCCCTCTCACAGGCACCCTAAACCCTAGCCAGTGACCCCGTTCCCAACCCATAGCAGCCGGTCACTGGGGCTGGTGATGCACAAGCCGGTGGCTGATGGGGGTTCTCCTGTGCCATTCGGGATGGGGGGGGCTCCTGGGATGGAAGGCAGCGCCCCCGCTCATCCCCCCAGGATCTCACATGGCTACCCTGGGTCCTTGTTGCGCAAGCACCTGCTCAAAGCTCAGTTTGGGGCTGTTTTATCTGGGGACAAACCCACTTGATCTCCCAGGCTGGCCCTGTGCTGTGCCCTGCAAGCGGACAAAGGGCAGCTTTCATCAGCCAGCTGCAGGGGGCAGCCCCCCGGGCTGTGGGGCAGCACGGCCATGGCCCACGCTCCTCAAAACGTCCCCACCCGTGGGGAAGAGCCGACAACCCCTGCAGGATGCTTCAGCCCTGCAGGCTCTCCAACAGCTCCAGTGGGCATGCGGCTCACGGAGCGATGCCCCGCGGCAGTGTCTGTGCACACGCTGCCGTGCAGATGCCAGGAGAAGCAGATGTGGGCTTCAGGGAAGCGCACGGGGACACGCGCTAAGATTTTGAGGTCTCCCTGCTCCCTCCCTGTAGCAGCGCTACGGCTCTAGCTAGCACAGCTGATGGGGGACGCCGTCCCGCAGGGATGCCAGGTATCCGGTTTTCCTTTGCCAGCAGCACAGTGCCCTCCTCGCAGCCTTGAACGCGTGCGTCCCTTGGGGGGGGGTGCGGATGCTGACTCACTGACACACTGACACGCTGACCCGCCAGCCCCGAGGCAAGGTGCTGAGCTGGCTGCAGGGGTACCATTAAGTCTTTAATCCTGCTGATCATCTGGCCCTGCGCTGAGCAGCTTTAACTTTCCTAAGCAGGAGGCCGAGATTAACTGTGGGGCGGGGGATATGGCAGGGTTGGGGTCTGGTGGCCGAGAGCTGCCGGGGGGATCTGCGTACCCATCCCTTCCACCAAGGGGGCTCAGCGCTGGTGGCAAAACCGACCTGGGCCTGCGTGGCCACACGAGTCACCCCTGGGGAAGGGGTGGGTGGCTTTGGGCAAGTCCCGAGGAGGGAGGATGTGTAGGGCCATGGAAGCGTGGGCGGGCAGGGCTGGCCCCGCGCGGTGCCCAGGCCACGGGAGGTCTTTCCTGACAGCTTAGCCAGGGTCACTCAGCTCAGAAGCAAAGCTGCTGAGCAGCTTACGCATATTACAAAACTGGCAGGCAGGCAACGCCTCTCACCTGCACCCACCACCTTGGCCCTATCTCAGGGCTGCTGCTCCGGGACTCGATGCCCCACAGCAGTCCAAGGGCACCCGAGGACCCAGATGGTGCCGGGGGCTGGGGGGCAAGAGGGGTGTACAGGCACTGCCACCTTCCCTTCGTGCTGGGACCTCCATGGGCAGCAATGCCACCACTGCTCGCCCCTCACTGGGCTGGGGGCAGCTGGCAGGAAAAGGGTTGGGGCCAGGCTTGGACAGTGCAGAGGGAAACTGATGCAAGGAGTGGTCTTTGACGAGGTGGCTGGGAACTGATGTGTCTCCTGAAGTCTCTCTTTCATGCTGTCGTCCCCACGTTGTTCCTCTGCTCTGGGGGTCCCAAGCAGTCAGCGCAGAGAGCATCTCCCAGAGCTGTGGCCGCGTGCTGTGCCGGAAAGCTGCTCCTGTGGCATGCTGGATACCGGTGCGTGATGACATGCGGGGGCACTGGGAGGACGGGCTAATGCCAAGGAACACAGAGTGCCCACAGTCGGGGTAATCCTGCTAAGAGGCTCTGAGGTCAGGCTGCGAGCATGGCAGAGCTCCCGTCACCTTCGAGGCTTGCACTGGACATGGGCGGCATTGTCCTGGAGAGTAGGACAGAGCTGGCTGCGGCTGGGGACGGCTGAGACCCAGCACAGGGTAGGAGTGGGCATGTGCCCACCCGACGACGTGCCTAGGTCTCGTTTCAGAAGACTGAGCACACGCGGGTGCTCTGGGCATGCCATCCTCCCTGCAGGATGCCTTGGGCCTGGAGCTCCCACGTGGGCTCTCCAGGCAGGGGCTCCACAGCTTTGCACCTTTGCAGCAGGACTAGGGGAAACGGGGCAGGGGCAGAGCTGCGGGAGGGAGCAGGGTTCCCAGGCACAAGCATGTCTGGGGGGTGGGGGGGGATCAACCTGTGTCCCCCCTGTGCCCTGCTGGCGTTGACACACGCTGTCACGTTCTGGCTGGGAGCAGGTGGGCAAAGGCCACTTTCCCTGAAATAGCCTCTTGCACCTAGGGCCAGTGTTGAATCACTGTGGCAACCCGCCGGCACGGTGCGGACTGACCTTCGGTGTAAAAACAAACAGCAAGGGAAAGCAGTGCTGCCAGGTGAGAAATTCACTTCCGTCTCATTGCCCCCACCCCTCTGCAACCCCAGCAGCCCCTGGGTCCTGTTCCTAGCTCTCGCTCAAGCACCCTTGTCCCCTCCTCAGTGCAGGCACCACCGCTGTGCAACGCTTCCCTGCCGTGCGTCCGGACCTGGCTACGTGCAGACCCCATGCGCTGGATGAGGCTGAGCTGGGCTGGGCTGTGCTGGGGAAGGGGCTGGCTGCGCAGACCCCTTTTGGGGCATGGGACCCATCTGAGGTGGGGGGCAGAATGCTTTGCAGCCCCCTGAGCTGCGACAGCCCCGACTCTCTGCTCGCCTTCTGCGCGGTGCCACAAAGGTGGCGTGTGACTTGACTTAGCCCCTGCAAGGACGTGCAGCCGTGATGGCGACTGGGGGGTGTATGCAAACAAAAATCACCGATGGGGGGCCCTCAAGGTGCTCTCTGCCCCCACCAGTGTGTGTTACCCTCACCCCTCCACCACCGGTACCCCAGGAACAGTCAGTGCAGTGGGAAAACTTCTGGGTGATGACTGGGAGGCTCAACTGCAGGCACCGGTGCTGCCAGAACTGCTGGGATGGGGCAGCCAGGCTACGGACCCTGCAACCAGGTGGCCAGGGAAGCTTCTGGGCTGGGAGAAGGCTGGGTGAGCCACAGACGTTGTGGCCAGATGAGGAGGGGAGACATCAGGGCAGCCCTGGGGGGATTGCTGGGCACCTCAGCGGCTCCCGGGATGGGGAGGCAGGCGGATTTCCAGGTGGCGAGGAGGGGCGCGTCCTCTGAAGCAGCTGAACTGCGCTCACTGCAAAGACCGGGGGGACGAAAGAGGTCGCGGAGCGTCGGCGCTGGAGGTAAGGTGATGCCAGGACGCAGCCTGCACCCAGCATCTCAGGGTCTTTGGGCAGAGACATAGGGCACTGCAACCCTCGGGAGGCCTGGGGAGAAAGGCTGGGTTTCCAGCTCTGCCCAGCTGCTCCCCCACAGTGGGACCCTGGTGGGAAGGGTAACGGGGGGGCTCCGCAGGCCAGGAGCGCCCCAGCTGCAGCCTCACGAAGCGGGCAAAGGTGGACAAGGCTCCTCGGCTGGAGGAAGAGCCCCCGCCCCGCTGCCCCATCCGCTGGGCCCCCTGCACCTCCGCGTAGGGGCCAGAGGAGCCTCCAGCCCCCCGTCCTCCCCAGGTGAGGTGCAATGCTGAGCCCTCGCTGTCTTGCTGGGAGGTGTCAGTTTGAGGTGTCGCCCTTCTGCCTGCTCCCTTCCTCGGGGGGTTGCCCTCTCCTGGCTGGGCTGGTAGGTGTTGGCACCCTGGCACACCGCCTCACCGGGGCCAGGTTGGGCGTTAGGGGTGTCGGCTGCTGGTGCCGCGTCCTACATGTGCATGTGCTCTGTGTGCAGGCGTGTGCTGTGCGTGCAACTGTGTGTTCATACATGCAAAAGCATGTGTGTGTGTGTGCTTCTGTGCACAAGTTTGCACAGATGCATGTGCTCAGGGGTGTCCGTGCACATGGCCCTCTGCTTGTCCCCGGTGTGCACACATTTGAGTGGCTGCACAGATGCGTGCAGGCTGCACTTGTGTAGAATCATTGAATAATTAAGGTTGGAAAAGCCCTCCAAGATCATCTGGTCCAACCATCCCCCTACCACCAATGTTCCCCACTAAACCACGTCCCTAAGCACCACCTCCAACTTTTCTGTGAACACCCCCAGGGACGGTGACTCCACCGCCTCCCTGGGCGGCCCGTTCCAACCCCTGACTGCTCTTTCTGAGAAGAAATGTCTCCTCGTTTCCAACCTAGGCCTCCCCTGGCACAACCTGAGGCACACGTGAAGGCATGTGGGTGCACACGCCTGATGTGTGTGAGCCATGCGTGTGCTCAGCCGCACATGCACACCTGCGACCACGCGTTTGCATTGGTGCATGTGTGTGTGCATGAACTTGTGTGTGCACGGACTCGTGTGCATTGCCGCACGTGCACACCGCCACATGTACACGCCTGCAACTGTGTGTTTGCATTGGTACGCGTGTGTGTGTGCACCGACTGGTGTGCGCAGACTCGTGTGCGTACAAACTTGTGTGCGTACAAACTTGTGTGTGCGCAGACGTGTGTGTGCATGGATTTGTGTGAGCACGGGCTTGTTTGTGCACAGATTCGTGTGTGCACGGACTCGTGTGCGCACGGACTCGTGTGCACGCAGGTACCGGCTTCACGGGGGGCGCGCAGGGCCGCCCTGCGGGGCCGTGCTCCTGCGGGGCGCGCCGGGGCCCCGCGCGTGTGCAAGCCCCGCGGCGGGCGCGCGTGCCCCGCGTGCGCGCGTGTGCACGATCCAGCCCGGGTTTTCGGAGCGGCTGGGACCGGCGTTGCTCCCGGCCGGGGTCTCCGTCCCGAGCGGGCTCGGCGCCGCCGCCGCCGCCCGACTTGGCGGAGCGGCTCCCCGGCGCCCCGCGACTTTTACCGGGACGCGCCGCCCCCCCGCGGGGCTCCGGCAACTCGCTCCGGCCGCCCGGGGAGGAGCGGGAGCGCGGCCGGGGAAGTGCTGGGGAAGGAGGGGGGTAGGGGCCGCCCCGTCCCGTCCCGAGCCCGGGACCCCCCTGGATGTGCCGCTGCTCGCCGGCCCCGAGCCGCAGCCGGGAGAAGGGGGAGCGTGGACCGGCGGGGGCCGCTCGGAGGTAGGAGCCGCCGGGGCCGTCGGGGGTGCTGGGGCCGCGGGCTCGGTTTGCTGGAGGTGCCGCGGGGCCGGACGGCGCCGGGTCCCCCGGGGGACCCCCGCCGGGCTCCCCGCACGGGGCACCGGGGGCGAGCCGGGGGGGGGTCGCACCGTGCTGGGGAGCGGCCGGGGCCGAGCCGGGCCGGGCGGTGCCGTGCGGCCAGCGGAGCTCCCCGGGCTCGCCGTGCTCCCCAACACGTCCAGGGGAGCTCGCACCCACTCCCGCGCCCTCGCGGCCCCACCGGGCTTCGTGCACCGGCTGGGAGGGCCCGCTTTGCCTGGCCACCCGAGCTCTGGGCGGCCCGAGCAGGGGATGCAGGGTTCCCGCGGCCCCGTCCGTGGGTGCTCTGCTGCTGCCCGGTCGAGGGCGTTGGGCTGAGAGCAGCGGCCGGGTGGAAGTTTCTGCCCCAGCCCGAGTGACGCAGCAGCTGCGGGAAGGTTCCAGGACGCGCAGGAACCACGAGCAGGGCCACCCGCATCGCTGCGGAGAGCTCCCGGCCAGCCGGAGCCTTCTTGCCCCGGGTGTGGTGGTGTACGTGGGGGGCTCCGCCAGCCGCCTTTTGGGCCTCTGCAGCCCCGGCAGGGCAAGGAAGGAGTTGGCTGGCCTGGCCCACACAGCTCGGAGAGTTCTGGGCGCCCTGGGCAAGGCTCCAAGGGGAGAAGTGTCTGGTGCTGAGCCAAGGGGGCGCAGGGGCTCCCCTGGCAGCCTGCCGGGCTGTGTGGGCAGCATCTCGCCGGGGTGAGGCCTGGGGACACCCTCTGGAGCCTCCCAGAACCCGCAGCAGAACACCCAGGCCCCGGCGCACTTGGGCTTCTGAGCCCTTGCCCCGCAGACCCTGGAGCATCACTTCTGCCCTCCCTGTGCGGCCCACAGAAGTGGCCAAGGAAGTGTCATGTGCCCGGGGAAACCCCTCTGGTTCTGCGGGGAGGGCAGAGCTGCTTTTTCACATCACTTGTGGAACACCCGGGGTCCTTGTCTGTGCACGTGCCGAACGTCCGTCAGTCCTCCCGCGCAAGGACCGCTGGTGGCTTCAGTACTCAGAGAGATGGGGCTCGGGGCAGGTGTGTTGGGTGGGCGACCTCAGCCCCAGGTCCCCCCGCAGCTAAGGACAGGCCTGAGCTCTCCGGCGGGTGGCTCCAGGCCTCACTGGTTGCCAGCCCTTTCGCCCCCGTGCTAAAGGCTCCGGGACCGCTGGGTTCAGGCGTTGTCTCTGCGTCAACCTCTGGCCGGGATCAGGAGTGCGGGGCTGGCGGAGGAGGCTGCCCAGGGCTGGGCATGGCGCAGAGGAGCGGGAGGGAACCAGCCTCCTCGTCTGCGTGAGAGGCACCTGAGCAGGACGTCGTGAGACTTGATCAGCCCAGCCTGCAGCTGAGCGTGAGCTGGCTGAACGTGTTTGGGCATAGGGCCACCTTTCTGGGGTTTAAGCAGAGCTCCCTGCAAGGCTGCCCACGTTTCTCCAAGCCCTCGGTGAGCCAGGGGTTCAGGGATGCTGAAGGCAGAGGAAATGTTTCTCCAGAGAACTGTGTTGTGGTGCCCTGGGTCAGGCCCTGCACACACAGATGAGGTCCAGATGGTCCCTAACCAGAATGGGGGGGACTCAGCGTGACAGCGACAGCCTGAGGGTTGGTTGCATCTCTCCTACGAGGACGGAGAGGCAGGCGGCTCGGTCTGAGTGGGGCTGGATGTCTGGGGCATTTGCAATGCCATGTTTGGAGTCTGGAAAACTAGAAGCTATTCCAGCCACAGCCAGGATCCTGTGCCCAGCTGCGGGGGCCCCGCCGGAGCAGCTGGACGCCCAGACACCAGAGTTTTCCCCCGCCCGGCTCTGTAGGATGTGTGCCCAAACCTGAGCTGATGGATGCAGCTTCCTGAGGGAGGAGAGCACTGGGTTTTGGTGCAGGGGCAGACTGGGGAGAAGGGAGGAGGGAGCAGACGGATGAAGTTTCTCCTTCGGAAACTCAGACCTGGGAAAACTTTTCACTGTGCGGCTCAGTCTGCTGTCTCCAGCCGAGGCAGGGGCTGCTTCTGTGGTGGACAGGGGATGATGGCAAAGGCACCTACTGTCCTTTCTGTGCTGTTGCGGGTGTCTGAAGCTGGTTTATTGATGCGTTTGTCCCTGCGTTGCGCTAGCTGGGTTGGCCCCTGCCCTCCCTTGAGCCTTTTCCAGTGCAAGTAGCATCGATGTCAGTCGTCAGGGCAAGGGGGGCAGCTGGAGGTTCAGACCCTGGGAAGGATCCACACCAGAACTCCCTGTGCCTGGCAGGACCCAGCAGCTCTGGAGCTGCCGAGGATCCTAGCACCTCTGAAGAGGGTGGCACATCCCTTGCAGGACCCCGTGCACACACACCCTCGTGCGTGTGCCAGCCCAGCTCCCGCCGTGTGCTTGAGCTCCCAGCAATGCTCATGAGTGGGCTCCGGAGGCCCCCAGGGCATGTGCTTGTCACCGTCTCCCTGGTTGCTCTGCAGGGGGGGTTGTGTCTCCCCTCCCCATACCAGGGTCTTTTCCGTCAAAAAGGTGAGCAGAAAATCGGGAGCCGGTTCGGAGCTGAAGGCCACCAGACCCCCGCGGCTGGTGTAGTTGGAGGGGGGGCAGTGAGCTGTGCTTGGCGGTGCTGGGGCTGGCTGAGATCTCCCCGGAGCAGGGAAGTTTCCATCTGGGGGTGTGCGTCAGCGTGGACACCTTGTGCCATGTGTTGTCGCGTCGGTGCAGCCTGGGAGGTGGGTGCTGAGCTTGGGCTTGGAGGGGATTTGCAGTTCACTTCTGGAGCGTGCGGAGAGTGGGTGGGCGGCTGGGCGGGAGCCACGAGGGCCCTTCCCGTGCAGAAGAGGGATGCTGTCAGGGACACACTGCATCTCGGAACGCCAGCCGCAGGGCCAGCTCGTTTTCCCTGGCCGGTGCGATTCTCCCCACCACTTCAGTGCGCTGTACAAGTGTGTACAGCCTTGCACATCCATACACCCGTACATGTAAGCAGCCTCGTATGTACACACACATATACATGCAGACGTATGTGCACCTATACACACATTCCCACACGTGATGTGGCTTTCACTAAAGGGTATTTGTGTTGATTTCTTGCCTGCCTTCTACAGCGGGCCTGTCCTTGTCTATCTCTACTGACGTACTGGAAGAGGGAATCCTCTAATGCCCAGTAGTTGGTCAGAATGAGAGTTCCTGCACCCAGAGCATTCCCTGGGGTATGTACGAGTCTGTGTGTCTGCACGCACACCCACGGATGCATGTATCGAGGGGCCTGTTTGTATATACCTGTACGTGTGTGCACATTTATCTACCTGGTCAGTCTCTTGTATCCCTGGGGCTGGAGTCTCTTTGTCTGCATGCCTCAGTTTCTCTTGATATCTTCTGGTGTTTATCAATTCCAGTGATGTGATAAATACCAAGGGTCCACTGGGTGGGTTCTTGGTAAGGACTGAGAAAAACCCCATCCTACAGAAATCCTTACAGGACCACAGCAACTGTACCCCCCTGTTCCCCATCCTTATGGCACATCAAAACCCTTCAGAAGCTGCAGAATAACAAGGCGAACAGCTGATAAAATAGCTGCCACAGATTGGGAACAAGCAGCAAAAACACAGAGTCAGGTTTCAGCTTTGCTGCATCCGGGTCTGAGACTCGTGTGTGTGTGTGTGTGTGTGTGTGTGCTTCCAGATGTAGTGCAAGCACACATCCATTTCCCACCCCTTCTCGAATTCCTGCCCCTGATCTTGGGGGGAGCAAAGCCCTGGCTGATGGCAGAGAGCGAGGCTCTGATCTGTGGGGTTGCCATGGGCAGAGCGGGGCTCTGCTCGAGGAACGGGAAGAGCAGGGGTCTGCGCCACTCACCTCCAACAGTGGCAGATACGCTGGGAGAGAAACATGCCCCAGCTTTTGGGTATGGCAGGAGGCCCCCCCCCCCCCCCCCAGCAGGGGTCTCCTGCTCCAAAGGAGTAACTTCTTAAATGCCCAAGTGCTGTGCTTACCTTACTCCACTGCTCAGCAAGCAGTTCTACAGCTTAAAGGGCACTGCTGTTGTGTATTTAATGCTTTAATGACTGCTGAAGATGTCCTGGACATCCTCCTGCCCCATTCTGAGGAATCCTGCAGAATGGAACTGTTGGGGTGGGAACAGGCTCGGTGTGAACTTCACTGGCTGCAGCAGGAGGACGGATGGCAGCGTGTCTGAGTGCCGGCCCTGTCCTACCTTCCCTCCCTGGGGAAGGCAAGGTTTCCTGTGCTGCTGCCCCTATTCTGGGGGTGTCCCTTAGTGTAACGCATGAGCGCTGTGGGCTGTGGGGTGATTCCCTGATGCTATGGGAAGGAGTTGTGCCTGGCAGGGTCTCTTACAGCTATGACTCAGAGCTGGGCTTTTATGGGTCCCACATGTTCAATTTTGCTGTTTCCCTCCAGCACTGGGAAGGGAAGGGGGAAGTATAAAAATTCCTTATAGCAGCTGCTGCCATGTCTGCACCCTCCTTACCCTCACCCCAAAACCTTGGCCCCACCCAGACCCCAGCCCAGTGAAGGCAGGGGCCAGGGAAGTGGCTTTATGGGAGCAATTTGCAGGGGCAGTACGCGCTGGGGGCCAAAGCAAACAACATACGAGCCCATGACAATTGCCTGCCTGCCCCAGGACCACCTATCAAGCGTCACCGCTCCTGCCCAGCTTGCTGTGGCTTCCTGACTTGCTCGGCTTGTGGTTGAGGGCCGGTAGCCCCTGTGTTACAGGGGAATGCGGAGCTGTGAGCTCCCACCTGCAGCCTTCCTCTGCTGCCTGCCTGTGCCCTGGGGTACAGCGGAGACTGGGCAGCCAGGGCTGCACCCCAGCTGGCCTCTCCTCCCAGAGCACACGTGTGTTAGCATGTGTTAACGTGTCTGGAGGCACGTCGGAGCATGATCAGGAATGGGTGTGGATGCATGTAGGAGTGAGGGGCTGGAGTTTTTGCACCCCCCCCCCCCCGGCACCCCCTCCATCCCTGAGAAATGACGTACGGGTGGTGGTGTACTGTGGCTTGCATAAGGCTGTGCTGCTGGAGGGATGGGTGGGCTGGGGAGGGACCTCTGGCCCTTTCTGAAAGTGGTGCAAAGGGCAGAGAAGAATTTTGGCATGGGATGGGGAGTGGGGATGTGTTACATTTTCTGAAGGCTAGAGAGGGAAAGAGGGAGAAATGAGCAGAGGATGTCCCACGTCTGTCCTGGCACAGATGCCTCTGCCCCTTTCCCTCCACACATGCGTAGCCTTTCCCCAGAGCTGGTTCCTTCTCTGCCTTATCTTCTCCAGGCGAAGGACCACCTTGGAATGAGCTTGGCAGCCCACACCAGCATGGGATCGCGACCCTGCATCGTCCCCTTTCAGACCCCCTGAACCTGAAGCAATGTGCTTTGTGGCAGCTGCGGTCCTGGGCAGATTAGCTGCCCCTTGCAGGGGTGTCTGGGCTCGCCCTAAAGGCCTGGCCTAACAGCGGGGTCGGATGCAGAGCAAGGCAGCTGAGCGGGAGGTCTGCACGTCGGTTTTGCTGGAGACAGAGATGAGAAAGCATGTGGGGCCAGGGGATGCAGCTCCCCCAGTGCAGACAAGCCTGGCCCTGGTTCAGTCCCAGAGCAGGGAAAAGGGGCTTCTTCCAGACGGGAATTTCACCCCATTTGCCCCACTGTCGATGGCATTCACCCATTTCCAGCAGCACAGTGGCACGTGGGAAGGCTGTGTGGCATGGAGGAGACGCAGTAGCTGGGGAGGAGCGCGTTAACCCTGCCAGATGCTGCCCTGGGAGGCATCTGGGACGTGTCCCCTTGGTCCTGGACTGTCGCTGGCACGAGGGAGTGTTGGCTCCCCGGCAGCCCTCTCTCTCCCAGCCTTGCTGCTGGCTTGTGTGTGCTGCAGCTCAGCCTGGCCCTCTGCCGCGTTCCCCTTCTGTGTCTGCAGAACTGCTCCGGTGGTGGCTCCATCTGAACTGCTGCCCCAGCGTGGGAGGGCAGATCTTAGGCCAGATCAATGTTTTTCATAAAACCCTCTAGGGTTAAACCAATTGGGCATGTGGCTGACCTCGAGGTCACAAGACAGCGGAGAGGAGGGCTGCAGGGTGCCGGCAAGGGCTCTGTGCCCACCCTGTCCCAGGGCTGGAGCCAACCTCGGGGGGGTGGGATGCCTAGCCCCTCTCCTGGGCCGTGCAGCGGTGATCTGGGGCATCTCCGTGCCTGAGGCCCCGCTGCTCTGCTGGAGCCCTCTGTCTGCCTCTCTCTGCTCTGGCCCTCCCTTGTTCTCTCACCCAGTGAAAGTTTGGGGTGACCGGGCCTGCAAACACGTGGCGGCTCCCCCTCAGCTGCCGTTGTGGCTCCCAACACGCACGCACGCACGGACAGACATGCACAAGCATGCGTGCAAGTGTGCGTGCAAACACATACATGTATGAGTGCTTGCACACAAGCACCTCCCTCAACCGTACACAGAAACAAAAATCCCTCCCTACATGTGCAAACGCAGATGGCCAAACCTGTGCGTTCATACAGGCAGACACACTTACAGGAGCACAGATGCCCCCACGCATACACACACAGAGCCCTCCCCCAGGCCCCCCACGCTGGGGGCTGTGCTGGGCGGGTTGATGGATTGTGCCACACACAGCTCAGCGCTGCGCTGCTGGTCTATCGGCTGGGATCTCGGCTGCATGGGCTAATCCAGCCCTGACATCACATTCCTCCACAGTGGGACTCCGGGGCTGTTAACCCTGCCAGGGCTGGGCCTGGGACAGGAGGTGCTGGGGTCGGTGCTGAGGCGCAGAGGGACGCCCACCACCCTCGTGTGCCGGGTTGGGTGGGAGCCCCCCCGGCCGCGGCGAGTGGTGCGGGCTGGGCGCCTTCTGCGCCTTGGCCCCCTGCGAGGTGAGAGCTAGGGGGGTCTGCCCTGCCGTGGGGCTACGGTGGGACACAACCCTCCTCCTCCTCCTCCTCTTCCTCCCCTCCTCTTGCCGCCGGGTTTCCTAAGGGTGTGTGATTGCCCTGCCTGTGTCTCTCCCTCCTTCCCCCGGGTCTGTGTCTGCTCCGCCACCCATCAGTGCAGGCATCCCGACTGTCATCCTGCGGTGCAAGCTCACCACGTCTCCCCTCCCTCTCTGCCTTATTCCCCCTTCTCTGTCTCCTTCCCACCCCCATTCCCCAGTGTCCTCAGCAAACTGGAGCCAGATGACAGATATCAGACGTGTTTGCAGGAAATAAAGAGGGGGGGTGGGTGGTGGTGGCCAGTCCGACCCCCTCCTGCGCGGCGTTTCTGCATCTGGAGCCAGCCCTGCTTCAACTGCTCCTGCTGCTGGCTGCGCTCCTTGTTTTCTTGGCAGAGAGGAGGAGGAATGTGTTTCAGTTTGAGTTTCTTGGCAGGAGGAGACCGAAGGAAGATTCCCCTCAATCCCGGCTGCGCCTGGCTCTCAAATTTATGCCCATAGGCTGCAACTTGGGTGGGCCGTGGCGGTGTGCGGCAGGCGGGGGAGGCAAGCGCGGTGGTGGGGGAGCCGCAGACCGGCGCCTATTGGCTCCCCGCGCCCCCGGCCCCCTCCAGCTTCCCCAGCTTGGAGGCCGCCAGGACGCAGGGAGCCCCTGCAGACGGGCTGTGGGGAGCATCCTGCAGCTGGGACCCACGGGCCCCGAGCACTTTCTCCCTTGCGTACCTCCCCGTGCCCCGTGCTGGTGATCAGCAGGGCGAACGTGGGGGATTGGAGAGAGCCGTGCCACTGCCATTGTGTCCGCCTGGCATCCGCCTGCCTCAAGTTGCCCCCAGTGGGGAGACCCTGGCCCTTGCCAGGCTGGGTCTGCTCTCCAAAGCCCTCCCTGCTGTCCAGGCCCAGGAAGGAGAGGGTGTCTTGTCATGGCAGGACCATGAGCCTCCTTCTGTACTTCGGGAATGGGGGTGATGGGGACCAGAACGCCACTGAGCCACTCCTAATTCTGCATGGTGGGTGCTGCAGGGGAGCAGAGAGGATGGTGCACGTGGCCTGGTAGCTATGGGGTGGGAGCAATGTGGCTCGTGCTGCGTGCCTGCATGTTCCCCACGTGTGGTGCTATGCTTTGTATGCATGTGCTCTGTGCGCCCACTTGCTCTGTGCATGCTTATGCAAACCTGTGCACACACGTATGTTGTCTGTGTGTGCCGTATGCGTGCACATGCAGCGCCGTGTGTGGTCCGTTGGACACGTGTTCTCTGGGCCTGTGTGTGCATAAGTATGTGTGTGCACTGTGTATTGCTCGGGTGCTGTGCGCATGGAGTTTGTGTGGCTGTCGCTCTGCACACGTGCGTACACATGATGTGTGTGCGTGTGTGTGCACGCGGGTGCAGGGCTCTAGCTGGTGCTGGGCCTGGCAGGGGCTGGCGCAGCAGGGTACAGCAGGCTGGACAAGGCTGACGGTGCACAAGGTAGATGGGATATCACAGAGGCTGTGGGTGAATTAACTGCTCTCCTGGAAGCGGTAGATGCTCCACAGATAGTGCCCCATCCTGCTGGGGCTCAGGAAGGGAGGAGCACTGTAGGTTAGGTCAGGCTGCATCCCCAGCCCAGGTGAGTGGGGAGGGGGCTGTAGGCTCACGGCCCAGGGCAGAGCCCACCATTCCATTGCTGCTGCAGCAGATGGCTGTGCCCACCTGGACAGCCATAGCCCTCCTCCCCGTTGGGCTGGAGTGACTGCATATAGTTACTGTGCTATACAGTGGCAACCTGCCTGCTCTCATACAGAGCATGGAGCTGGTGGGGTAAGACTCTGGATCTGGGGCAACCTGGGGTAGCCCGAGTGATGGTTCTTGGGAGGTGAAGGCAGGGAATATTGGCTTGGCTCAACACCAGACCCCCATCAGTTCCCAGCTCCACACAGGGGCTGGCTTGAGGAGGTCTCTTGAGCCCCCAGTGCTCTAAATTGTACCAGAAGGAGGCAAAGTGGTCCCCAGCGCTTCAGCTCGTCTCCCCAGCTGCAGGAGCCCCCAGAGATGCCAGGAGGGATCCAGGAGAGTTGTATCCCATGTGAGACCCAAGTGTTCTTCCATGCAGGCAGACGTCCAGAGACAAAGGTGGCACAGCTCTGCACGTGTACGTGTGTGTATGTACTTATATGCATACGTATTTGCAGTTATGTGTGAACACACTCATGTGTGCAGGTATCATGTGTGTAAGCATACATATTAGGTCTGCACATGCTTGTGTATCTGCACGTATGAGAATGAATGTGTAAGTGCTCTCACGTGCTCATGGCTACGTGTATCTGTGTATATATGTGGATGTATGTGTGTGCATACCTGCACGTGAGCCCTACAGATACATGCAAATGTGTGTTTGTGCACCTGTGTATGTGTCTGTGCACATGTGACTGTCTGTGTGCACGCACAAAGTGCTGGAGGCATCTGGGAGTCAAATTTTAATGAGGGACCTGTGAGCCCTCGCTTTGTTAAATGCTGTGGCCGGGGTAGGAGCAGCATGGGGGGTGTCCCCTAGAACTACTCCCTCAGTCTTTGCTGCAAGGGCTGGGTCCAGAAGGCAGGTAAGAGGCCCTCCCTCCTTCCCCCTCTCGTTCCTTTCCTACTCATCTCTCTTTCCTTTTCCTGCCCCCAGCACCACCACCTTCCTGGGTACTCCCACCCCCTATGCCTGCCCTGCTGCCCCCCCCCCCCTCCATTCTTCCTGGCTGACACTCTCACAAAGCCCCGAGACAAGCTTTCAAAGGGGCAACTCATGCGGAAGAATTGCTGCCCCCCTCACCCCTCGCATGCTCCAAATGCAACCCAGCACTTTCCCAGCAGGGTGAGGGGCTCCCACTCCCCCAGGCCCCTTGTTTGGGGCAATTCCCTTGGTCTCTCAAAGGGGGAGGCTGAGGATGCAGGAGGCCTTGTTCCCAGTGCCACCCACGAGTGCCTCTTCCTTCCAGAGCCTCTGTCCTTCACGCAAGCCCACGGGGGTCTTGGGGCAGGACAGTGACCGTGGGAAGGGACGGAGCTTTGGGCTGGGATCAGGGTGCAGAGGCCGAGGTCATGGGTGGAGGTCTGACTGCGGGCAGGGCCAGGCAGGGAGGCAGGTGGGAATGAGACCTGGGCACCAGGCGGAGACCCGCAAGCAGGGATGCGATCGTGGGCTGGGCTGAGCCCTGTAGGCAGGGGTGGGATGCGTGGGTGGGACAGGGCAGGGTTTTGACCTGCAGGCAGGGTGTGGACCCGCTGGCAAGGCAGGGCTGGGTGTAACCTGCAGACATGGCAGGGACCCATGAGCAGGGAAGAGCAGGATGCCAGCTCGGGTCCTTTGGCCAAGAATGGCTTTACCCGTCTGTGCCTTAGTTTCCTGTTTCGGCAGTTAGGGCTTGCAGTTTTTACATCTCTATGCAAGTTTGGCTGTGGATGTTTGTGCAGGTGTCTGGGTGCACAGACGTGTATTTCATCCCTTCTGCAACGGATGCTGTGCAGGCCTCGGGACACTTGCTCGGACAGGATGCTCTTCATATAGCACCAAGCATGAGGCCACCTTGCTAATTCAGTAACTGGGGATCCTTGTGATGTGGTGTGACCACAGGGCACCCTGCGGCAGTGTCACTGCTTGTGCCGGGCTGTCAAGGGTGGCCTTGTACTGGCCAGTGAACTGATTCCGTCAAGACAGTCTGAGAGAATTGGTGTTGCTCAGCCTGGAGAAGAGAAGGCTCTGGGGAGGCCTTATAGCGGCCTTCCAGTACCTAAAGGGGGATACAGAAAAGCTGGGGAGGGACCCCTTTATTGTGGAATGTAGCGATAAGATGAGGTAATGGCTTTAAATTACAAGAGCAGCACCCCCAGGCCCCAGGACATCCCTTTGCCGTGGGCTGGGTACAGAGGTCTGTGTCAGGACCTGGTGAGGTGGTGGGATAGCGGTGGCTAGCACCGAGTGCTGTGCGCTGCAGGCAGCTGGGTGCGGGGCCGTGGCAGGGAGACTTCAGCCCATGGGCAGGGTGCAGGTGGCCGTGGGCTGTGGGGAGACAGGGGCATGGGCCCCGGGGGGCTACGGCCATGGCAGGATGTGGCTGGTGGTCCTGCTGCCACGGCTGTGCGGCTCTGCAGCATCCCCTGCCTGGCACAAGTCTGCTCTGGCTGCCACACGGAGCCCATTAGGGTGCAGGGTGCGGGGCACTTGGAGGTGCAGGGCTCGTGGTCAGGCGGCCATCTGCCCACCGTTGTCATCCTCAGGCCCCGACCGGCACCGGCCCCTCGGTGAGGACCAGATGTGCTCCTGAGCCTGGCCAGGCCCCATTGCGACATGTTCAACCCTGTCAACTCCCCAACCAACGGCTACGCTGAGCGCTGCTGCCTGCGCCCCCTCCACGGACTGGCCACGGGTGCCCCAGGGCCGCAAGGTTGGTTGCAGCTCCCTCATCCTGGCCAGTGGCTGGGCCTGGGCAGTGCCTGGCATGAGCACGAGGGGCACCTGCCTTCGCTTTCAGTCTTTGGGTTCAGGGGCACTCCAGGGATTTCCTTTTCCCCTTGTGCCCTCCACCCTAATATGTCTTCCTGTCTGTCTTCTCCTTCCCACCAGGACTTGATTTCCCCTTATGCCACCAGTCAAACCTCATGAGTGGTCACCATGGCTATGGGCTGGTGCCAGGAACCGAGCACCCAGGTGGTGGTGATGGTAAGTTTCTCATCTAGGGGGGGTGTGGGACAGGTAGAGGTTTAACGAGGAGTTTACCAGGAGTGCAGATGTGTGTGCTGAAAGGGTCAGACAGTGTTGGGGACAGTGATTATAGAGGAGGAGGCTGCTGGGGCTTCAGGTACCTTTCCTGGAAGAGTGGCACCTGTGTGAACAGGAAAATTTGTGATGGCTCACACAGGGGCAGGGGTTGGCCAAGGGGATCAGGCGCTTTTCTTGGTGGTATCGGTTGTAGAAGGAAGTAGGTGTGTGTCAAGGGTTTCAGGTACCCCCTAGGAACATTGATGTCCTAGGGAGGAAGGGGGGATACTTTTGTGCTTTGTCGTAATCTAGAGCCAGCAACCAGCACACTCAGGGGACTCCTCCAGTCTCCAAAGAACTGTGCTTGTGTCCTTGGGGGGTGGCTTCAGCCTTCTAGGACCCATGCTAAGAGGATTGCCCCCCACTCTCTGCTGCCGTCCCAGGCTCATGGTTCTCAACAACCCGCGGTGCAGGCAAGCTGGGCAAGAAGCGGACACTGTCCATCTCACCCCTGTCAGACTCTAGTGTTGACCTGCAGACGGTAATCCGCACCTCACCCAACTCCCTCGTTGCGTTCATCAACTCCCGTTGCGCCTCCACCAGCAGCTCCTATGGCCACCTCTCCATCAGCACCATCAGGTGGGCACCAGAGTTCAACCCTGTTGGCATGCACACAGCCTCTCAGTATGGCAGCCTGAATGCTGATGCCCAGTTTGGGGAGTGCGTGGGACCAGGGCCAAGGAAGGTGGGAACAGTTAGCCCAGAGTGGGAGGGCAAGGGGGGCTGGCGGGATAGGGCAGGAGTGGCTGGGAACTCAGACGCCTCGGATCCTCATCTCAAAAGGACTAAATTTCTCTCCTCTGCTGGTGTCGTCTGCTCATCATCTTGCTTTTTGCAGTCCGTCACTGGGGTACCAGAGTCCACCAGGGCAGCCAAAGGGCCAAGGGCACCTGTTCAGCCACACCCCCCCCCTGCCACCATGTGCCTCCCACGAACACCTGTCGACCCGCCCAGGGCTCCTGCACCACGCACCAACTCGTGGGACCCTCAAACACTGCCAGGTAAGCGGTCCCCAGGGGATGCCTTGCATCCTGCGTAAGGGGTAGCCAGTGGGCATCCCAGTGCTGACTGCTTTCCAATTTCCCCCATCATGGTAGCAGCTAAAGTTGGAGAGGAGCCTGAGCAGCCCTCTGACAGCCAAACACCCGGAGGAGAGATCCGAAGGTGACATCTCCAGCCCAGCCTCCACAGGCACCCAGGTACTCCCCAGGCCTTGGGAACCCCCTACGTCGCAAGGGGTCTACGCTCTTCCTCCATGCCACTCCCGGTAACAGGGAACACAGAGAGTCATGTCTGGGAGTGCTCACCTGGCTCTGCACCCCCAGGACCCCTTGTTGGGAATGCTTGACGTTCGGGAAGATCTGGAGAAAGAGGATGGGAAACCTGAGTCCGAGACCGTCTATGAAACTAATTGCTACTGGGATGGCTGTGCCAAAGAATTTGACACTCAGGAGCAGCTGGTGCATGTGAGTTAGGTCCTGCCTGGGCATCCCCCGTCCCAGAACCTGTGCCAAGGCTACTGGCTGACATCCCGCTGTGTCAACCCATCGCTCCTTCTCAGACTGTCCTATGCTGGGACAACCCCCCCACCCCGCAGCCCCCACCAGCTCAAGAACTCACCACATGGGTGAGTGATGAAAGTCGCTTCTAGGGAGGGAGGGAGATGCATCCTCCTCTTCCCTGTGGGCAAGTTTTTCATGGTCCTCCCATACCCTAGGGAAAACAACCAGTCTGGCCTTCCTCACCCCTGGGTTAGCTCTTCTGAACTACTAGTGCATCCAGACTTCCTCCTTTGCTCTCTGTGTCTCCCTCCAGACAGTCCAAATCTCCTATATCACCTTGACCACCCCTCCTCACCATCTTGACCCCTATGTCTTGTCTTGGTCCTCCCAAAATAAACCCCCATCTCCAGTATCCCCTACCTCCTCCAGACAGCATCTGACCATTCTGTATTCCTGTAGTGTCCTGAGTCTCCACCAGCCACCCCAGTCCCTCTATATCACATTTCTCTTATGATACTCTCTTAAGATATCTGTATCCCCCTGACCCTTCATGCCCTCCCCAACGCCCCCAGTGATTCCCTTCTCTCCCCAGCACATCAACAACGAGCATATCCACGGGGAGAAGAAAGAGTTTGTATGCCACTGGGCAGCATGTTCCCGGGAGCAGAGGCCCTTCAAGGCTCAGTACATGCTGGTGGTACACATGCGACGTCACACAGGCGAGAAACCTCACAAATGCACGGTGAGATGGAACGGGCCTTTGCGAAGCCTGGGCTAAGCTTGCATCAGGCAAAGCTCAGGGCAGGGTGCAGGCTGGCCCAAGCTGGTGTATGGCATTGAGGGGGATATGTGGTGGGGAAAACGAGGTGGGACGGACAGGGTGGTCAGGAGTATGGTAGCATGTGATAGAATATGTTTATGTGTGGCAGGCCAGAGCCCCTGTGATCAATGGCATGGCACGACGCACATGAGATAAAGGGGTATTTAGCAGGTGGGGTACACCACGGGTAAGCAGCCAGTGCATAGCGAGGTGGCTTGACAGAGGCCAGAAGGGTAAAGGGCTGTGCAGTGGCCTCAGGACATACACCTGCAGGAGTGCAGGTGTGGGAGGTGTGATAAGTGTCTGTGGCAGGTGTGCTGTGGGCATGGAGCGTGGGGGTGATGTGGTACTGGGTCTGTTGAAGGTGTGTGGCATGTTTTACTCTGCTTGCCTGCACAGTTCGAGGGCTGCAACAAAGCCTACTCACGCCTGGAAAACCTCAAGACACATCTGCGCTCACACACGGGTGAGAAACCTTACGTGTGTGAACACGAGGGTTGTAACAAGGCCTTCTCCAATGCTTCTGACCGAGCCAAACATCAAAACCGCACCCACTCCAATGAGGTACAAAGCCATCTGGGGCTCTTTGCACCCCCTGGGGCTCCCCTTGTACTACTCTATTAGTCCTGTACCTTGCATCCCTAGGTCTTTTTCTCTGTGCCCCAACTCCCTCCTTGCCTGCTCTAATAAAGCATGCACCCCCTGTTCCCCTCCTACCTCACTTGCACTCCCACCAGGGTCCCTTTACCCTTGCCCTACTTCTGGGGAGCACCGTCCTTGCATTCTTCCTCAGAGCTCCTTAGGACCTCCTTCAAGGTTCTCCTGTAGCACCTGACATGCCCCCCTCCAAGGAGATTCAGCTTCTTTGACAAATTCCCACCCTCTCTTCCTTCAGCTCTCAGGTCTGCTGGAGGGACTGGGAGGAGTCACTGGTTTATAGAATAGAATAGAACAGAACAGAACAGAACAGAACAGAACAGAATAGAATAGAATAGAATAGTTCAGTTGGAAGGGACCTACAGAGATGATCTAGTCCAACTGAGTTAACCTCCACCATGCCTACCTTTCTTCCCTGGCAGAAGCCCTATGTGTGCAAGATCCCGGGCTGCACCAAGCGCTACACAGACCCCAGTTCCCTGCGCAAACATGTGAAGACCGTGCACGGCCCTGATGCCCATGTCACTAAGAAGCACCGAGGTGATGTGGTGCCAGGCCGTGTACTGCCAGCTTCCAGTGGCCCCCCAGACATGAAGCAGGAGAAAGACACAAATGGCCCCAGTGAGGCCCGGAAGGATGACAGCAAGCTTTTGGTGCCTGACTTGGCCTCGGTAAGGAGCTGGGGATGTGGTGACGGAGGGAGGCCTGGACAGGACTGTTGGAGGAGTCGGTTTGCATGGTAGGGAAGACATCTCCAGATCTGGCAGGGTGGGGGTTCCCAATCTGCATTAAGTTTGTAGTGGATATACGACTCCCCTTTTTCCTTGGTTAATATTGTGGGTTCCCCCCAGAAGCCGCAGCCCAGCCCAGGTGGGCAGTCATCATGCAGCAGTGACCACTCCCCTCTCGGCAGCACCACCAACAACGACAGTGGGGTGGAGATGACGGGCAATGCAGGCGGGAGCTACGAGGATCTGTCCACATTGGAGGATGTGGTGCCTGGTGAGACCATGGGCACCTCAGGGCTCACGGCCCTCCACAAGCTAGAGAATCTTCGCATTGACAAACTGAAGCAGATGAGGAAACCATCAGCTACCAAGGGCCTGAATTTGCCAGTCATCTCGGGAGCCGGTGAGACTGTGGTTCCCTCCCACCTGGATGTGGGGCCAGCCTTGCGGGCACTGTGTCGAGGGAGGTCTGGTTTGCAGCCAGAGAGGTGGTGGACCCTCACATCTGGGGCTCTACCCCATCCTTTACCCTTCTTTGCTGCTACCATTTGAATCCACTTCCCATCCTAGCAGGCGCTAGGCATGGAAGAGGCCATATCCTACTACTGGAGATGGCTGCCTGTTCCTCTTCTGGGTGCCCCAGTGTAACTCCTCTTCTCTTTTCAGGCCTGCCTGGGGAGGTGCCTGGGATCTCTGTGCCACCGCCAGCTGCCTCGCACCGCCGCATCACAGAGCTGTCAGCATCAGAGATGGGCATGCCGCTGAACGAGCGCCGGAGCAGTGCCACCAGTACTGTAAGCTCAGCCTACACCGTCAGCCGGCGCTCTTCTGTGGCGTCCCCATACCTGGCTGGACCATGTCTGGGTGGTGAGGCAGGGACAATGCCTGGTGGGGCATGCCTGGCAAATGGCTATGACCCCATCTCTCCGGATGAGTCGCGACGCTCCAGCGATGCCAGTCACTGTGGAGGGTTGCCAGGCATGGGCAGCCTCACACCAGCCCAGCGCTATCGTCTCAAAGCCAAATACGCCGCAGCCACGGGTGCCCCCCCGCCAACCCCACTGCCCAGCACAGAGCGGGTGGGCATGGGTGGCCACAGCGGCTTACCTGGGGACTACCTCAAGCCAACAATGCCCCCCTTCCTCGTGAATGGTTTGTTGAGAAGGCACGGTTCCAATGACTACCCTGGCTATGCAGGCAGCATTCACCCTCACCTAGTGCCTGGGAACGGTGTGCGGCGGGCCAGCGACCCTGCCCGGACAGCAGCCAACCCTCATGCTGTACCCAAGGTGCATCGTTTTAAGAGCATGGGTAACGTGAATGTGCCAGGGGCAGGCAGAGCTGTCCTGCAGCCCTTGGGTGGTTCTGATGCTAACCTTCGGCGCTATGTCTTCTCTCCACGCCCACCCAGCATCAGTGAAAATGTCTTCCTGGAAAGTGTGAGCATTGAGGGCCCTGGCCCAGGCACAGAGTCTGGCGTGCTAGAAATGGATGAGTATTCGAACTACCTGGAGGAAAGCTTCCCATGCCAGGGGACAGGTGTGGAGCTCCAGTGTGAAGGACTGTATGGCAGTGCTCACCGGACCATGGGGGGTATGCAACTGAACCCAGGTGGGCACGGGGATATGGAAGAGGAATTGCTTCAGTCTGAGTTCTCCCTCCCTCAGTGCCAGATGAACCAGCATTTTTCGAGCATGTGTGCTGGCAGTGGGACCATGTCAGCTCCTTGGGAGGAACCTCACCAAGGCAATCTGGAGATGAGTTCCGGGCAGCCAAGTGTGAGTGCCTCTGCTACTGCCATGTCTGGGGCACACTGTCACCATCAAAGTACTCAGTACCCACTACCCAGTTCTTGTGTGCAGCAACCCAAACTTGTGAGCTCGTGTCAGGACAGTGGATTTTCTGAGGGGCACCGGCTTAACCGACTGCAGATCAAATCAGAGCAGTGTTACTCATCACCTGCCCCACCACTTGGTCCCTGCCAGAACGTCAAACCTACTGGGCCCACACAGCCTCCTGTGTCATTTGGCCAAGCCATGAATGCAGTATCCAGTGGTTATCGGTCTGAGGAACGGGCACCTGTCAGCTACATGGGCATGTTGAGCCCGGGGGGTAGAAGAGCCCACACCCCCACCTTGCAGGCCAAAGAAGTGATGGTCCGTAGCTATGTGCAGGCCCAGCAGGCTCTGATGTGGGGTGAACAGTTACCCTCCAAGGGCGGGGAGGCTGGCATGGGGGTGGGCAGTGAACCTGGGCAGTACCATGCCATGCAAGCACCACTGTACCTCAGCCCCAAATACTCTGGTTACCAAGCCAAGCCAGATCACCTGCAGGGTCTGGCAGAGACCCACCACCTCCTAAACCCCCAGTGCTTCAACCCTGAGATGGTGCCACACCCACCTGGTGGCCCTAAACCACCAGGTCACCAAAACAGCCTCGACTATGTAGGCAATCTGGCTGAGCCAAATCACTCCTATGAGGGAGTGGAAGCCAGCTCCCGGCGAATGCTTCGCTTGCCCCCTGTCCGCCCCACACCTGAAGGGCCCAGCAATACCCTGCTATATTACCCAGGCCAGGGCACACACCTGCAGGTGGGCAAAGGTGGGCATAAGCTGCTGGATCAAACAGCAGCAAGCTGCGGGGGTCCTGGGCATTACGGTGGGAGTTCAGAAAGCCTCAAGGGTAGCTCATATTACTACCTAGATTCAGGGGAGCAGGTGTCCAACAGCCTGGACTCGCTGGACCTGGAGAACACGCACCTTGACTTTGCTGCCATTGTGGAAGATTCAGAGACACCTGCACTGCTGCCTGGATCACCAAGCCCTGCTGGTGGCCTCCTGCTTCCATCACCTGGTGGTGCCAACATGGCTGTGGGTGACATGAGCTCTATGTTGAGCACTCTGGCAGGGGAGAGCCATTTCCTCAACTCCCTGTCCTAACTAGGAGGTACCAACTTTCAGGTGGGCATGTCTGCAACCGAGGGGTTGCCCTCCCGCCCAAGAGGCATGGAATCCCCCCAGTGCCTCAGGTTTATGCCTGGGGGTTAGGGTGGGGAAGTGGGGAGAAACACCCCTCCAGTCTTTCCCTTGTCCGGTCTGTGGGTGTAAGGCACAGGGGAGGGATGTTGCTGGGTCCCAGACACAGCTGCAACCCCGGTCATGTCAGTCACCTCTGGAGTTGGGGAACTGTTTTTACTGAGTCCTTCTATTTCAGTTCCACCTTTCTCTGCATCTTCTGGCCCTGTGGACAAGGTGGTCCTGTGCAGTCATAATGTTGAAACCAAAGAGTTCTATGCTCCCCATCCCTGCAGGCAGCCCCCCTCCCTATGTTCCCATTGCCCCCTTATATTCCAATCTTTTTGTGACTCCCCCTCCACCCCCTCTTGCTTGGCAAGTTCCCCTCCCACCCCTCATCCCCCCCCTTTCTCCTGTCTTGCTCAAGGATGGGAGAAGGGGCAGGCAATTCATCATAAGGATGGGGCGTGTGTGTGTATGTGTGGGGGGGGTGGGCTCAGGATGCCTGGTGCTGCCTGTGCTACTCTGTACATAGTGTGCATATGTGTATGTCTTTGTCTCCCCTGTGGGTATTACCCCATTTTTTTCATTTGTTTGAAAAACAGCAGTTCCCCCTGTCCCCATTAAACCCTTTCTCAGGGGAGCGTGAGATGTGTGCCTCTTTATCCCTGCAGTCAGGCTCCAAGCTTGACCCATGTGCTAGGTGCTTTACAGCTCTCTCCGGCGCCCCTTTCCCTCCGCTGGGACCACAACCAACTTGTACCAAACCCTGTAGAAGCGTTTTGGAGTGGGGTCCCAGCCATAGCGTGTGCTGCACAGGCCATCCACACAGCAGTTCTCACTGCAGGGCTGCGGGGAGGAAAGGGCAGTGCTGCTCTAAGTTGCACACCTGTTGGCATCATGCAAAAGCATCAGCAGAAGCACACCAAGACCCACACACACACGGAGGTACAAGATATGGCTTAGTGCTTCTGGGGCTATGCCTGGATCTCTGAGGGATTTCCTTCATACCATCCTCACATGTATGGGGGGGTGGGGTGGGAAGGAAGGTGGGGAGGCGTCTCCAGGCTCTTCCATAGGCACTGGGGGGGCTACCTTGACACCCCTAGTGCTGCTGTGAGCTGTGGGACTCTTTACAGGGTCTCTGGGTCTGTCTGAATGCATAGCATCTGGGTGGCCTTTAGATGTCTCTAAGCTGCCATGTGTTTTCCAGCATTGTTTCTGAGTGTTGTGCTTTTTCTGCAAGCTGTCTGGGCTCCTGAGGGCTCTTCTTAAGGCCCCAAAGAGCACACACAGTGTCTTCAGGGCAGCACTGGGCTTTTCAAACCTATAAATGGGGTGGTTTAGGCCATCCTAGTGTCTCTGGGGCTGTTCCAAGGTTGTTAGCACACCACTCGGGCTGTTCTCCAGGTCTCTGAGTGGATGTCTTTGAACTGCTGGAGCTGCTTGAGGTGTGCTGGGGCTTTCCTAGTCATTCCAAGTCTGCCACAGGTTTTCTAGGCCTCCAGTACCGCGAAGCCATGCTCAAGAGTTTATTTCCTGGGCCTGTTCTTAGATCGACTGGAGCTCTTTCAGAGTTTGAAGGCATCCCGTCAGAGTTATGGGGGCTGTCTGTGAGTTTCCAGGGGCTGTGGGGTCTTTACAGCTATTGTGGATCCTCAGGGGCTATGGGCTCCAGATCCGTATGAATGTGGGAGCTTCCTCTGGGGTCATCTACTGGGCACTGGTGAGGCTACACCTGCGATACCATGTCCAGACCCGGACTCCACGGTACAAGCAAGACATGGGTATACTGGAAGGAGTTCAACGAACATGGGGCCAAAGCGGCTGATGATAGGGATGGACCCTTTTTGAAAAGGGGCTTCACTAAGGGAAGTGTGGGGGGCTGTCATGCAAGTAAGTAACAAGTAATTAATTTTGAATCTATTCAGATTGGGTATTAAGGGAAGGTTCTTCACTGAGAGGGTGGCTGGTCGAGCACCAGAGCAGCCTCCCCGGGGAAGTGGCCACAGCACCAAGCCTGCTGGACTTCAAGCACGGTCTTGAACGAAGGTCTCACGCACACAGTTTGATTTTTGGGTGGTCCTCGTTGGAGCCTTGAGGGCGGCAGCTCTGAGCTCGCCTCTGCCGCCTGGTGACCGAGGGGCGTTGCTGCGACGTCCGCGGAGGCCCAACGGAGCAGCGGCGCCAGGCTCACTGCTGCCTCCCGGTGACCGCGAGGGGACATTGCAGTGCCACCGCACGGGCTCAGGGTTAGAGGCAAGGGGTACGTGTTAGCATTGGTAGGGTTAGGGTTACGGGGCGCTGGAATGAGTCTAGAGTAGCACAAAGAGCCCTGGAGAGTCCTGCAAGGCCTTCAGGGAGCACTGGACTACTTTGGGAGTCCCTGGGAGGCCTCGAGACGGCACTAGAATGCACTGAGGGGCCACAGGAGGCCTGAAGGCTGCACTGGGAGGCCTCCCAGAACTGCAAGGCTTCAAGGGGAGCTGGAGCACACTGAGAATCCAAGGGAGGCATCTGGTATTAACTGGGAGGCCTTTGGGGCACCCAGAGGACACTGGAGAGCTGTGCAAGGCCTCTAGCTGGTACTAGGGGATATCACAGAGCCCTGGGAGGCCTTCAGCATGCCCTAGAGAGCACTGCAGAACCCCATGAGGCACCCAAAGGGCGCTAGGTTGCAGCAAGTCACCCTGGGAGGCCTCCGGGGTGCCACAGGAGTCCCCTAGGTGTCCAAGAGAGCACTGGGGGAAATGGGAGGCCTCTAGAGTGCCCTGGGAGGCTTCTAGGGCGTGCTAGGACACACTATAAAGCCCTGTGAGGTCCGCAAGGGGTGCTAGACTGCACTGGAAGGGCCTGGGGGGCCTCCTGGGTGCACTGGGAGGCTTCTAGTTCTCTCTAGAGTGCATTGGGAGTTTGGGAAGCCTGCTATTGCATTAGAGACAACTGGGGATCATAGGAGGCCTCTAGTGTGCGCCGGGAGGATTTTAGGGCACCCTAGAATACACTGGAGGGAACTGTGGGGTGTCCAGGAGGGACTATAGCACACTAAGTGTCTCTGGGAGGACTCCAGTTCTAACTAGGAGGACTCTAGTGACTCTAGAGTCCGCTGTGGTGATGTGGGATGTCTGCTAGGTTTAGTAGCGTGCACTAAGGGGCCCTGTGAGGCCTCTAGTGTGCCTACAGTGTACTGGAGAGCACTGCCAGGCCTCCAGAAGTCACTAGTATACAATGAGGATCCCTGGGAGGCCTCCAGGGTGCACCACGAGGCACCTAGGGTGCCTGAGAGTGCAGTGGGGGGTCGTGGTGTGTCTGCAGGGGATACTAGAGTGCACTGGTGGCCCTGGGAGGCATCTAGAGACCCCAGGAGGCTTCTAGGGGGCATTAGAGCACATTGTAGAGCCCTATGAGGTCTCTAGGGGGGAATTAGAGCACAATGAGGGGGACTGGAAGACTTCCAGGGAGCACTAGACTACACTGGGAGGCAATGGGAGGCCCTTAGGGTGCACTGGGAAGCCTCTAGTGCTCTGTAGAACGCAACGGGGAAGCTCTGGGAGACCTCTAGAGTGCCTGATAATGCGGCGAGTGAGCGGGTGGGTGCTGGGATGCCTGCAGGGGATACTAGAGTGCACTGGGGAATATGGGAGGAATACAGCACTCCCAGCACTCTAGTGCTCTCAGAGGTCTCAGAGGGCTATTTAGTGCACTCTAGGGCCCTGGAGGGTCACGGGAGGCATATAGAGAGCTCTGGGAGGCTTCTAGATGCTAGAGATCACTGGAGAGCACTGCAAGATTTCCAAAGTGCATTAGAACACACCAAGGCACACTTGGCAGCTTTCCAGGAGCTTCTAGAGTGCACTGGAGGTCCTTGGAGATTCGAGGGCACACGGGGAAGTCTGTAGTGCACACCAGAGTGCAGTGTGGGGCCCTGGGAGCCCTCATGGGCATCCTAGAGCTACTTGTGGGAGGTCCTGGGAGGCCTTTGGGAAGTGATAGAGTGTACTGGGAAGTACCAGGGTGCATGCACTAGACACTAGAGTGCACTGGGAGTGTTTGAAGGCCTGTATGGGGCACTAGAGCACAGCAGGGGGGGTCTGGGATGGCTGTAGGGAACTGTAGAGGGCACTGGCAAGTCCAGCGAGGCCTTCATGGGGTGCTAGAAGACACTGCAAGGCCCTGTGAGGCCTCCAGGAGGTCCCAGAGAACACTGGCGGGCCACAGGAGTCATGAAGACTGCACTGGGAGGCCTCTAGGGCATCCTAGAGGACCTTGGTGGTCACTTGGGGGCACTTGGGGGGATCTAGAGTGCACTAGGTGGCCCTGGTAGACCTGTGGAGGATCTAGAGTGGAGTGGAGGGCCACTGGAAGCTTCTAGTGTGAACTGGAAGGTCTTCAGGGCACCCTAGATGACAGTGGAGAGTCCTGCGAGGCCTCTAGCTGGTTCTAGAGCACTCTGGGGGGGCATGGAAGGCTTCTTCTAGTGTGCCCTAGAATGCACTGAATAGCCCTTTAAGGCCACCAGCGGACACTCGTTTACAGTAAGGGTCCCTGGGAGGCCTCTACAGTGTACTAGGGGGACCATAGAGCGACTGGGAGTGCACTGGATGCCCTGGGAGGACTCTAGAGTGCACCATGAGTCTTCTATGGGACACTGGAACACACTGTAGAGCCCCATGAGTTCTCCAGGAGGCGCTGGAGCACACAGGATTGCCCTGAGAGATTTCCTGGGGGTGTTAAGACTCCACTGGAGTGGAGGCCCTAGAAATCTTCAGGGTGCAATTGGACGCCTATAGTGCTCTCTACAGTGCAGCGGGAAGCCTTCAAAAGTCTACAGGGGGTACTAGAGAGCACCAGGAACCCTGGGAGGCATGTAGAGTGCCCTGGGAAAACACTAGGGGATACTAGAGCACACTTGAGCAACTTTTCAGGTCTCCAGGGGCCTTAGAGTACAATGGAGAGATCTACAAGGTCTCTAGAGGGCCTTAGGGCACACTAAGCAGGATCTGGGAGCATTCCAGTGGGTGCAAAACTGCACTGGGAGACCCTGGGAGATTCTATAGGGCAGTGTGAGAGGCTTCTAGTGCTCTCTGGAGTACAGGATGCTCTCTAGGGCATCCAAGGGGAGAGCAAACATCCCTGTGAGGCCTCTAGCAGATAATACAGCACATGGTGTGTGTGTGTGGGGGACGACAGAAGAACTCTAGAGTTCTGGACAGCCCAGCGAAACCTCCAGGGGGCTGCAGGTTATACTAACTGAAGCTGTGGTGTTGGGTTAGGGTCATAATTAGAGTTCGGGCTAGGGATTGCTAGGGTTTGGAGAGACAGTAAGCACAGATTCCTGTTGTGTGTGGGGTTGCGTAAAGGCTCCCAAAGGGAGTTCAGGTGTACCCAAAGGCTTCTGTTGAGAGCGCAGATTGATGAGCACCAAGGGAGGCCTCCATTGTGCCTGAGAGTGCACTCAAGAGCCCTGTGAGGCCTACAGAGTCCAGAAGATTCCAGGAAGAGTCCCTGTTTGGCCTCTAGGGTGAGAGAGGATGCTCCTAGGAAACCCTAGAGTGCACTGGAGTGCCTTGGAAGGCCTCCAGGTCATCCTAGAGGACACTGGGGGTCACTGGGAGGCTTTTGGGGGGGGGGCTAGAGGGCACTCACTGGCCCTGGTAGACCTGCAGAAGATCTAGAGTACAGCAGAGGACCATGGGAGGTCTCCAGTATGCCCAGAAGTGCACTAGAGTGCACTGCGAGTATTCTAGAGGCCAGAAAATTCCAGGAAGAGTCCCTGTTTGGCCTCTAGGGTGCAAGAGGATGCTCCTAGGGCACCCTAGAGTGCACTGGAATGCCCTGGGAGGCCGCTAGGAAATCCTGGAGGACACTGGGTGTAACTGGGAGGCTTTTAGGGGGGGTTAGAGGGTACTCAGTGGCCCTGGTAGACCTGTGGAAGATTTAGAGTGCTGCGGATGACCATGGGAGGCCTCCAGTGTGCCCTAGAGTGCTCTAGAGAGCCCTGTGAGGCCTCCAGAGGCCAGTACATTCCAGGAAGAGTCACTTTTTGGCCTCTAGGCTGAAAGAGTAGGCTCCTAGGGCACCTTAGCTTTCACTGGAGTGCCCAGGGAGACATCTAGGGCATCCTAGAAGACACTGGGGGTCACTGGGAGGCTGTCAGGGGCAGCTAGAGGGCACTCAGTGGCTCTGGTAGACCTGTGGAGCACCTAAAGTACAGTCAAGGAAAACTGGACACTTCCAGCATACCCAAGAGTTCACTAGAGATCTCTTCAAGGGTTCTAGAGGCCAGTAGATTCAAAGAAGAGTCCCTGTTTGGCCTCTGGTGTTCCACAGAAGGCTCCTCGTGCACCCTAGAGTGCACTGGAGTACCCTTTGAGGCCCCTAGCAGATCCTAGAGGACAGTGAGGGTCTCTGGGAGGCTTTCAGGGGCACCAGATGGTACTAGGTGGCCCTGGTAGACTTGTGGAAGATCTAGAGTGTCGCAGAAGACAAAAGGAGTCATCCAGTGTGCCTGGAAGTGCACTAGGGAGCCCTGTGAGTATTTTAGAGGCCAGTAGATTGCAGGAAGAATCCCTGTTTGGACTCTAGGGTGCAAGAGGAGGCTAATAGGACAACCTGGAGGGCACTGGAATAGATTTGGAGGCATCTAGGGCATCCTAGAGGACACTGAGGGTCACTGGAAAGTTTTCAGGGGGGAGCTAGAGCGCACTGGGTGGCTCTGGTAGGCCTGTGGAGCATCTCAAGTGCCGTGGAGGACAACGGGAGGCCTCCAATGTGCCCAGAAGTCCACTGGAGTGCACTGTGAGTATTTTAGAGGCCAGAAGATTCGAGGAAGAGTCACTGTTTGGCCTCCAGGGTGCAAGAGGAGGCTCCTAGTGCACACTAGAGTGTACTGGAGTGTCCTGGCAGAACTCTAGGGTAACCCTAACTGTAACCCTAAATCTAACCCTAATTAGGACCCAAAAAAAGTACATTGCCAGTTTCTCCCATCAAAAAGTGCTCCCAATGGAAGCCTTTGGGTAGACCCGAACTCCTTTTGGGAGCCATTATGCAACCCCACACACGACAGGTCTCTGCACTTTCTCTCTTTCCAAACAACCCTAATTGTAACCCTAACCATAGCCCTAAACCTTACCCTAATTATGACCCTAAAAACACGTACGCCAACAGTACACAACCCCACATACAGCAGGACTGGCCTTCTGTGGTCCACACTGAGGATGGATTCCGACCCCTGAGAATTAAGTCAGGGGGCTAATAGTATGTGTGTTGCGTGGTGTTTGGCAGGGGGAGGTGGGGAGTTGTCCAGCAGGGCGCGGTGTGGTTGGAGTCCTTACAGCAGAGAGGGCTGTTCGGGATTGGTAGGTTTGGTTTGGAGGAGTGTGTGGCATCCTTCCTGTGTGATGGGACTGATTGTTGGGCAGGAAAGTTCTAGCTCCTATTTCTTTTACAATGTGGTTTGTGTAGTCTGTGTTCCATCTCTTATACTGCCCTTTTTCAGATCTTGGTATCCTCCGTGTTGTTTGAGCTCAGCGAGCATCCTGAAGCTCTACAGTGTGTTTCTTTGTGAGCTTAGCGCCAGCCTTTGTCAAGGATGGATCCAGACCTATAAGAGTTAAGTCAAGGGGCAAATGCTATGTTTATGCCGGTTGGTTGGTTAGGGGTAGGTGGGGATTTGCGCAGCAAGGCAAGGGGTGGTCAGTGCATCAGAGAGGGTGGTCCTGAATCTGCAGGAGGCTGTGTGGCCTCCTTCCTGTGTGATGTGAGCATCCTCCGGGCAGGGCAGTCCCAGCCTGTGTCTCTTCTTTGGTGTAGTCTGTGCTGTGTCTTTAACCGTTCCCGTCCCAGGCCTTGGTATCCTTCTTGCTCACTGAGCTCAGTGAGCACCAGGGTAGCTGTCCCAAGGGTCTCAAATGTTTCTGCTCCTCACCTTTGTGCCAGCTGAGCAATTCTTGTCTTGTCATAGAAGCCTGAAGCACAGCCCTGCCTGTCGTGTTCTGTGTGGCGATTGGTTGCACGGACTCTTAGTGTGATCAAGCAAGAGTCTTTACTGCAACCCAGCTACGTTCTTTTTATACACTTTTCTTCCAGATGTTTTCCTTCAAAAACCCTGCAACCCCCTTTTACAGTCCTTTAGTCCCTTTGTCTTGTCATTTGCTGATCTTTGTCTTGACGTATGTGTTGGGCTGGTACGTACCTTATTGCAACCTCCTGATCCTGTGCCTGGTTCTGGTCATGCTCTGTTACTTTTCTTTTCCCCTGGGCCTCGTAGCGGTCTTTGCTCTTATCTCCTTTTGTTATTTACCTATGCCTCAGGCTCCTTGGTGAGTCTCATCCTCCACATCTCTCTTGTCTTCCAGAACTCCCTTCTTTGATTCTTACATGGTCACAAGTCCTTTATCTATGTACATGGCTAGTTAAACCTACTTTTCCTATATGATTACATATCCCACAGTTTTGCATTGCAGATATCTTTGGGCATTCACCTTTGATCTGGGTTGTGTCATCAGCTCTTCTTAATGGTGATTTTTTTTACAGCGTTTTTTTTTGTATAGAAGGTGCAAAGCGTCAATCTCCACCAGAGGTGTATTGGGCCAGGTGAGGTATGAACAGCTTGCCAAAGGAGCAGGTGTGTTTGAGGTGTGTCCCTGTCACTGAAGTCAAAAAAAAAGCATCCCTTCTTGTTTTGGTTTTACAGGTGGCAGAGCTGGCTCACAAGGGCAGACGGAGGGTTCGGCCTTGGGAGGGGTGAGCAGCTGCGGTAATGGAAAGAGCAGTTGATGCAGGTGAGCTATGGCATGTGGATGCTTTCAGTCTGTACTTCTCCCCCCCCCCCCCTTTTTTTTTTTTAAAAAAAAAAAGTCTTGTCACACAGTCTCAGAGGGATAAAGCCGTATGCTGAAGAGTAGTGTGAGACTCAGATTTGATGTAAGGTTGGGCAGGAGGAGAAGAGTGGCATGCTGGCTTCTGAGAACTGCAGTCACTTCACCTCCCATTACTCTGGTGCTGTGGCCTGTGCCAGCTGTGTTATCTGACTTCAGTAGCAGAGCAGGTCAGTTGACTACTGTTTTGCTTCTGAGGAGGATTTGCATTGGAAGAAGTTTGGCTGGTGTGCCAATCTATTTCTGCAGGTGAAGAGGATCCTTGTGCCTTTAGCAACGTCCTGGCTAGCCTTTGTATTCCTTGTTGAGGATAGAATCTGCCTCCCAGCATTGCCAAGCTAAGCTGGGGAGGCAAATGCTATGTTTGGGCTGGGGTTGTGAATGGACACATAGAGCAAGGGCATGTGCTTTTAAGTCATTGCAGCAGATGAGGCCTTTCAGGATTGGTCACGGTCAGGCAGAGGGAGGGTATGTGGGGCTCTGTCAGGTACAGCGTGAGCATGTGCCAGGCAGGGCAGTTCCAGCTTGGTGTCTGTGTTCTGTGTTGTCTGTGCTGTACTATAGTCTTCATTTCCTGTTGCTCTTATATTCTTATATTTCTTATATATTCTTATATTTCTTATATTCTTGTATTTCCTGTTGCTTTTCATATCCTGTTGCTGTACTACAGTCTTCATTTCCTGGTGCTCAGCAGGCCCTGCAGAAGCCATCCTGAGGTTGTTGAACACATCACCTCATGGGAATAATGCCAGTTGAGCAGTTCTTATCTTGCAGTGGGAGCTTAAAGAGCTCATTTCTTCTGTGTGTGTAGTTCTTTTGTATCATTAATGTTTCCTGATATGATCATCATATGTTACACGCTCCTTGGGTCTTGTTATCCTCATTGCTTTTTTCATTGGACTGACTAGACAGGCAAGTCGGTAGCCAAGCCAAAGGTCCTAAATGCTTGTGTCATCATCTCAAGGCTGATTGAGCGATTCTTGTCTTGTAGTCAGAGCTTAAAGCGTGGATCTGTTTCAGGTCTTGGGCATCATATTCAGTTTCAGATGGTATCCGCTTCCATCCTTACTGTTGCGGAAGTCATCTGGGCCACATCAGGAGCTCTTTCTTGAGTATTCATTACCAAAGCATTTTCTTATGGGATTTGCACTCCATTCTTCCAGTCTCTTGTTGTAAATCTGTGCTTTTTATGCCTCCATCATCGCAGTTTTGGTGGTCGCTTTCAGTCACAGGTCACGGCATTTGAGTCTCTCCCTGGGTCTGCCGCAGAGCATCTGTGCTGACTTGTCGCACAAAAATTACATACGCATTAGGTTTCACAACACGTCTGTGCATATTCATTTCCTAGCTCTGCCTAGCCCCGCTTCGTATGCTAATTATCAGTCCTGCACTTGCGTATTACTCTCTGGTGGTCATCCGGGTGGTCGTCGGGATGAAGTAAGATGTCTTCATCAGAGTTGAACTTTTTAACCTTTTCTTCTTACGCATGCTCTCTGAGACCTCGGTCTCAGTCCAAACTGCAAGGTTGGTTTGATCCAGTTCCCGGAGTCCGAGAGGCCCCAGTTATCTAGATGTCTAGGAATAGTCTAGCAGTTCATGTCACTAAGGGATTTGAAGGGTTAACATTGAGGCCCAAGTCTAGGTGATAAGAGAACAAAGGGGGGTTTTAGAGAAAACTGCTGACTACTGCACGGGATGTTGTGAGAGTTTCTGAAATCCGGCCCAGAGGCTACCAAATAAGGAGGAAGGGGGAGCTGAAGGATGACTGAAGGACAAAATTCTGCGAGGAAGATCACCAGCCTTCAGCCCTAGCGACCCCCGAGAGACCACCAGAGACTGATACACAGGCGCCCCTGGGAGGGTTTTGGATTCCGGAAACCAATTATAATAACCCTGCCTCTTACAGGAATAGTAATGAATATGTATTAGCCTAGGAGCATAAAAACTAGCCACCTTATGTAACAGGTGTGCGTCCTGGTGGAGCAGAGACTCCCGGCGCACCCAGTGTTGTTTGCTTGCCTCTATTCGTTTAATAAATTGTAAACTTTGATTGTAATCCTATTTGGTACTCAGTCATTTATAACAGTTCTCATCTACATCCCCAATAATTAGGATATTTTACCACATATGTAGCTAAATATTAATTCAGATAAGTTTTAGCATCTTCCCCATCTCACTGTGTCTGGGAGTTGGGACCTGTCTGTAGACATTTGGGGCCTGCATCTTGCATTTGTGGTGTGGCTGTAGAGTGTGCAGTGTGCATATGGGTTTTTGGCCTTTCTGTAGTTTTTGGGTCTTGTGTCTGGGCTTTTGGGTTCTGTTTGTGGCATGTGTCTTGGGTTTGAGACCTGGCTGTAGCCTTTGGGGCTTATGCCCAGGCTTTGGGGCCTGTCTGTAAACATTTGGGGCCTGCGTCTAGGGGTTTGGGGCCTGTCTGTAGACATTTGCGACCTGCGTCTGAGGCTTGGGGCCTGTCTGTAGTGTTTGCAGCCTGTGTCTAGACTTCTGGTGCTTGTCCGTAGCATTTTGGGTGTGCGTCTCTGGTTCAGGGCCTGTCTGTAGTATTTGGGGCCTGTCTGGAGTTCGGGGCCTGTCTGTAGTATTTGTGCCTGCGTGTAGGCTTCTTGGGCCTTTCTGTAACATTTGGAGCCTGTGTCTGGGCTTTTGAGGCCTTTCTGTAGCGCTTGGGGCCTGTGCCTAGGCTTTTGGTGCTTGTTTGTAGCACTTTGTGCCTGTGTCTGGGTTTTGGGGCCTTTCTGTAGTGTTTGGGGTCTGCGTCTGGAGTTTGGGGCCTATCTGTAGTGTTTAGGCCTGTGTCCATGCCTTTGGGGTGTTTCTGCAGTGTTTGGGGACTTCGTCTGGGGTTTTGTCCTGTCTGTAGCGTTTGCGGCCTATGTCATGGGTTTGGGGCCTGTCTGTAGTGCTTAGGGCCTATATTCACACTTTTGGGCCTGTCTGTAGTGTTGGTGGCCTGCGTCTGGGGTTTGTGGCCTGGCTGTAGCATTTGGGGCCTGCTTCTGGCTTTGGGGGCCTGTCTGTAGTGTTTGGGGCATGTGTCTGGTGTTTGGGACTGTCAAAAGCATTTTGAGCCTGCATTCAGTTTTTTTGGGACTGTGTCTGGGTTTTTGGGACAGTCTGTAGTGTTTGGGGACTGTCTGGAGACTTTGGGGGCTTTGTCTAGGCTTTTATGGCCTCTCTGAAGCCTTTGGTGCTGGCATCTGGGACTTGGGGCCTGTCTATAGCATTTTGGACTGTCTGGTATTTTGGGACTTGTCTGTAGCATTTGGGGCCTGCATGGCTTTTCTGTAGCATTTGGGGCCTGCATTTTGGTTTTGGGATGTATCTGGAGCTTTTGGGGCCTAGCTGTAGCATTGTAGCATGTAGTGAGTGGTTTTGTATTGTACTTGTTGAGGCCAGCTCTGGTTCCATCACTGCTGTGCTTCTTCGGTTCTATCACCGTGGCACTTTGTTCAGCTCCATCAGAATTAATTCTTCATCAATCTGTGTGACTCTTACTGTAATACAGTTGCAGTGACACATAGCAACCGCTGTAGTGATGGCATAAAGCGTTATGGTGCTGTGGGGACAGGGAGGGACACAGGGGCCCCACTGGCTGAAAGTGCCCCCAAGCCTGCGCTTTCGTCCTCCCTCTTGGCTCGGCCTCGAGCCACTGCACACATTTGCGAGGCGGAGATGGGGGCAGGCAGCCTCCAGGTGGCCTTGTAGCAAACAAAGGGAAGCCAAAGCTGGAGAGCGCCACCTCCTCAGTAGAGGGACTGCTGTTCCCACTAAAGAAAGGAGAAACCAGGCCTCCCGCTGCTGCGCAGAAGCTCAGCCCGAGCAGGCTGCAGGCCCGAGGCCTCGCAAGCTCAGCACGGCGCTGGTGCCTTGCTCCAAGCCCTGGTGGGGCTGCGCCTGGAGGGGGCTGAGCGTGGCCCCGCCCCCTTCCCCAAGAGGGCGGGAAGTGGGCGGGGCTCGCACCCATTCCCTGTGAGGAGCTGTGAGGAGAAGGAGGTCCCCCCGGTGTCCCCTCGGTGCCGTGAGAGCATGGAGAGCAGAGAAAGTGCAGCAAGTACGTACCGCCTGTTGCCCAGAGGGCGTTAGGCAGCCCCCCAGAGAATGAGGTGGCCCCGGCACGGCCCCAAAGGGCGCATGGCGTCCTGCCGTGCCAGGCAGCACCCCGTCGGGCCCCGTAACCTCTCCCGTTGCCCTCCCGCAGCCGGGGCCGAGGGTGGCTGGTTGGAGGAGTCCCTGCTGGACTGCGCCTTCGCTGCCTGTGACACGGAGCAGACAGGTAGCGGTGCCGGGACCCCGATTCCACCCCGTGGCCTCCTTCTCGCTCCGCGCTGCCTGTTTCCACCTTCTGAATGGCGCGCGGAAGCTGGGGGACGCCGCGGGAAGACGCGCGGGGGGCTGGAGCCCAATGGGTGGATGCACAGGCAGCCGGATGGATGCGCGCGCTGCCCGAGAGACGCGGGGCGTGTGGTGAGCTTCGCCTCTGATGGCAGGCGCAGTGCCAGCCTGGCGCATCATGGAGTACCTGCAGGCGGTGACGGGGCGTAGTGGCGAGGAGCAGCAGCTGCAGAAGCTCGGGCAGATGCTGGAGGTGACGGCAGCGGGGGTGGCCCTGGATCTGCCCACCTTCCGCACTGTCATGCGCGAGTGGATCGCCCACTGTCAGCGGGATGGGTGAGTGCTTGGGGAAACAGAGGCATGCGGGGGCAGTGCTTCAAATGGCGGCATTACAGCTCCGTGCCCGGACACTGGGTGTGCCTGGAGCATACAATGCAATTATGGCTCCGTGCCTTGACACTGGGCGTTTCAAGCTAAATGTGGGCATTTCAGCTCTGCGCCTGCAACAGCTGTCTCAACGTGGGAATTCGGGCTCTGCAGCCCAACACCGGGCGTTTCTGGAGCTAGATAATGGAATTACGTTTCAGTGCCCCAACAGTGGCATTTCAGGAGCCAAATACTTAAATTATGGCTCCGCGCCCTGACGCCAATTGGTTCAGGAGCCACGGTGGGAAGTGTGGCAGAGAGTTGCCGTACCACGTGCCCATCTCACTGATTCCTACCAACGCCTCAATGCTTTTCTTTCCCCAGGGCCTCGCAGTCTGCTGAGGAGCTGGATGTAACGGGCGGTAGGTGTGCGCACCGGAAAACAGATCAGTGCCCACTCCAGCCATGCTGCGCCTGCTGGCAGCACTGCTAATTCGAAGCCCCAGCTGAGCGACAACTCCTTCTTTCCTGCACACGGGGTGCGGGCTCTGGCGGAAAACGCAACCACACACTAACCACTGAGCCACCCTGTGCCCAGCCATAACGCCGCAGCGTGGGGTGGAAAGGAGAGTAGCGGGGCAGAAACTAAGAGATGTGGGGCAGCAATTGGAGGTGTGGGGCAGCAATTCAGAGCTGTGGGGCAGACTCACAGACGCTCACAGCATCAGTGGCACTGTGGTTTTGTTGCTGGGGCTCCATGGATGCAGATTCCCATCTCTCTCTACTCACCCAGGACCTCGCGTGCTCACAGCCGCATTGGATCTTGAGGGCTACGGCGGCGAAAGAGAGAGCGTGACCTTGTAGGTAGCGGCATCATCGGGCTTCCAAAACACACCTGAGCGGTGCTAATGAGCCTCCTCTCACTGCAGGGACACCAGGAGCATCCAGGAGGAGCGGGAGCGCTGCAACCAGCACTTGGCCGGCCAGAACGCCACGCTGCGCTGTGCCCTGGAGTCAGCCGAGGAGCTGAATGCCCAGCTGGCTGAGGAGGTGGCAGGGCTGACGGCGCAGCTCCACCGGTCAGGGGGCACCCATAGGTGCTGGGAACGGGGGACAGGGACATGCGGGCAGCTGCAGATGCGTCTCTGCAGCAGTGCTGCCGGGTGACGACCAGCGGCCATCTGTCTCTCGCAGTGCCCAGCAGGCATTGGAGCATGGCTGGGCAAGCAGCCAAAAGCTGGAGGACCTGGAGGATGAGGTGAGGAGGCTTCAGGAGGAGAACAGAGGCCTGGCAGAACAAAATCAGCATCTGGTGAGTGCCCCCCCCCCAGCTGCTCGGCAACTCTGTTGTTCATTTTCCCTTTTTTTCCTCTTAAAACAATGCCAAGGTGACGCGGTGACTCCTGGCTGCTGGCCGCTGGCCTTTGCCCTGCCTGTGGCAGTGAGGCTGCGTTGGCCTCAGCAGGGCCAGACCTGGTGGTGTGCAGCCTCCGCTCGCATGCCCCCCAACTAGTGGGCTGCCCCCAGCAACTTATGGGGCTGCCCCCAGCAACTTAACGGCACACTCTTTCCCCTCCAGGAAAGGGAGCAGCGTGGCCTTCTGGAGGAAGTCACCGGCCTTCAGGAGACGGTGAGGACGGGCACGAAGAGCCAGGGGTGCCCCGCAGCACTGTGCCCCCACCCCAATGCACCACCAGCAGCTTTTAGTCCAGTTTCACTGGGTATCAACCCACTTTCCTCTGGAGCAGAACTCAACGCTGCTTGCTGAGGCCAAGGGAAGGAAGGAGAATCTGCAGGCACTGGAGGCAAAGAGGGATGCCATCCTGCAGGTAAGAGGCAGCTGAGCCTCGTCAAATGCTAACGAACCAGCTCCCTCAGCTGGGGGGCGGGACAACACCACATGGGGCTGGCGGCCCCTCCCCCATTATGCCCATCTGTGGAGGCCAGTGTGGCCATGGCCTCCAGCCCTGTTGCGTTGCTGCGGTCTCCTGCCACGATCTGCCTTCGCCAAGGTGAGCAACGTGATCCCTCTCCTCAAGTAAATACTCCCCCAGGACTCCAAAGGGATGGGAGCCACCACCGGCACCCCAAATTCGTCCCTGTTCCCCCCAGTTCTGCAGATGATGTGCGGCATGCAGGACCTGATGGAGGCTTTGCAGCATTATGAGGGCGCTGTGTGGGCACAGCTCCCACAAAGCCCCCAAATCCAGCAAACTGGAGAGGAGAGATGGGAGAAACCCTAACAAAGTCTTTTTCTTCCCCTAAAATCACGGAGCAACAGATGGAGATCAGCAGCCTCCACAAACTACTGAGGCAGACACTGGAGGCTTTGGCCACGTAGGTGCTGTGGGTACCTGGGGGGCCACGGGGCTCTCACTGGCTGAAAATGCCCCTATAGAACTCCCAAATCTGCGTTTTCATCCTTCCTTCTAGCTTGGCCTCAACCGCCGCACATATCTGTGAGGCGGAGGTCAGGGCAGACGGCCTCCAGCTGCTTTTTGGGGCAGGATGCTGGAAATCGGGGCTGTCAGAATCTTAAGGAGTAGGAAGGTGGGAGGGAAAAAAATGGGTAAAATCATAATAAAAAAAGAAAAAGGGGGTAAATGTGGGCACGCAAAGAGCGTGGACACAAGTGTGGCCCCTGCAAACCTGCGCTGGCTTGGAGTGAGGGCACGTGGCGCTTTGGGTCCCCCAGACTTCCCATCTGCCCCTTGCCCATACTGCCCATTTCCCCCCCCCACTGCTTTCCAGCCCTCCCTGCATCCCCCAGTGCCCATCACCCCCACCCCCCCAATGCCAATCGCTGCCCCAGTTTCCAGCCCCCCCAGCCTCTTCCTCCCACAGGCGAGCCCCACAGCCTGAGGCACAGCCGCTCAGCACGGAGCCATGGAGGGAGGTAGGAATCGCCAGAATCATGTCTTCTCCCCCAGAAAATGTCCAATGGGGGGCAGAGGAGGCACAGCCATGTCACCGCCCCCTCAAATCACCATGTTCCCCACAGCCCTCCCAGCGTGCAGACCAGAACTGCTGGCGCACATGGTGGTAAGCGGGGGTCCCACTGCCGTGGGTCGTAGCACCCCACACTGTGGGCCAGGAAAAGCCCTGGAGGTTTGGAGGGGTGCTGCACCCCCCAGATCTCCCCCCAGATCACTGAGTGCCCCTGCAGGCTCGTCCCACACCTGCTGCTGGTGCTGCTGCTGGCACTGCTCTGCCTCCTGCACCACATCGCCCCATGGCTGGAGCTGAGCTACCTGAGATCCCCCCCACTGTGAGAAGGCCCAGGTAAAGCGACCGGAGCCTGCTGTGGGGCACATGGGAGCCCAAGCCCCATAGTGGGTACGGCAGCGCGTGGGGCTGTGGGGTAGAGTGTGGAGCGGGGTTAGGGGGGAAAGGGGAAAGGGGGTGGAGGGGGGAATTACGGAGTGGAGTGTGGGGCTGTAGGGCAAAGCATGGGCGGGCCGTGGGACAGAGCACAGTGCTTGGGGCACACTAAATGCCCCCCCTGCCCTATAGTTGCCCTGCAGTGGCCAGGCTGGGAGTCACGGCACCAGTCGTTTCCCCAGCCCGGCCCCCCCATCCTGCAGTCCCAGCCCCCCCAAGTAACACCCTCCTGCTTTTTCCAGGTCTGAGCTCCTCCTGCATAGCACGGGACCACCCCCACGGAACCTACTGACCGCTGCGCCATGGGGAAAGGGGGGTGCACACAAATGCCCCCAGTGAAGTCCCCCTCCCCCACGGTACCCCACTTCTGGGGGAGGCTCTCTATGTGCCGCCCCCCAAAAAGGAGGAATAAAGCTGTGCTTAGCACTGCCCCGCGTCATACAGAGTGAATGGGGGGGCCCCTATGGGAGGGTCATTTGGGTAGGGCTTTGAGTGGGGTAGGGGTGCACAAAGTGTTGGGGGGGGGGGCATGAAGCATTGGGGGTGCAGCAGGGCCCACTGTGTCCCAGTATGTCCCAGTGTGCTCCAGGACCACGTACGGGTGCTCTCAGCCCCATCCCAGTGTCCCATTGTCATCATCTCAGTGCTCCCACTGTCCTCACCGGTTTCATCCCAGTGCACACATTATCCCCATTCCCAGTGCTCCCAGTTCTACCTTGTCTCCATTGCGTGATCCCCATCGTGTTCCTTCTAGGGCTCACGGGTGCCCCGGAGCACCCACCCCGGTGACCCCCGGAGGGCCCCCGGGCGCCCCATAGGACCCACCCCGGTGATCCCCGGCGGGCCCCCGGGCGCCCCATAGGACCCACCCCGGTGATCCCCGGCGGGCCCCCGGGCGCCCCATAGGACCCACCCCGGTGACCCCCGGCGGGCCCCTTGCGCCCTGGAGCACCCACCCTGGTGACCTGGGGTGCTTGTACACAGTGCACTGAGCTGCTTGTACACAGTAGGGGCTTGCTTTTGGGGGGGTGTTGGGAGCTGCTTGTACAATGCAGGGATCTGCATCTGGAGGGGGTTGGGAGCTGCTTGTACACCTTTGGGGCTTGCCTCTGGGGAGGCTGGGGAGTTGCTTGTACGCCTCTGGGGCCTGTGTTTGGGGGGGGGGTTGGAGTCTGTGGCGGGGGTTTTGGAGCTGCTTGTACAGTCTAGGGTCCTCTGGCAGGCTTTGGGATCTCCCTTTGAGGGGGGAGGTGGGAGCTGGTTGTACACCTTTGGGTCCTATGTCTTGGACTCTGCGCCTTCACTCCTTCCAAACAACCCTAAACATAACCATAACCGGAACAATAAGCTGAACCCGAGTTAGACCCTAAAAAACATGTACGGTGTTTTACCTAATTACAGTTAGGTTTAGGGTTACATTTAGGATTGTTTGGAAAGAGTGAAGGCGCAGAGTCCTGTTGAGTGTGGGGTTGCGTAAAGGCTCCCCCAGGGAGTTCAGGTGTATCCAAAGGCTTCCGCTGAGAGCACTTTTTGATGGCAGAAAGTGGCACCGTACGTGTTTTTTCGGGTCTAACTCGGATTCAGCTTCTTGTTGCGGTTAGGGTTATGTTTAGGGTTGTTAGGAAAGAGTGAAGACGCAGAGTCCTGTTGAGTGTGGGGTTGCGTAAAGGCTCCCCCAGGGAGTTCAGGTGTTCCCAAAGGCTTTCGCTGAGAGCACTTTTTGATGGCAGAAAGTGGCACCGTACGTGTTTTTTCGGGTCTAACTCGGGTTGAGCTTCTTGTTGCGGTTAGGGTTATGTTTAGGGTTGTTAGGAAAGAGTGAAGACGCAGAGTCCTGTTGAGTGTGGGGTTGCGTAAAGGCTCCCCCAGGGAGTTCAGGTGTACCCAAAGGCTTCCGCTGAGAGCACTTTTTGATGGCAGAAAGTGGCACCGTCCGTGTTTTTTCGGGTCTAACTCGGGTTCAGCTTCTTGTTGCGGTTAGGGTTATGTTTAGGGTTGTTAGGAAAGAGTGAAGACGCAGAGTCCTGTTGAGTGTGGGGTTGCGTAAAGGCTCCCCCAGGGAGTTCAGGTGTACCCAAAGGCTTCCGCTGAGAGCACTTTTTGATGGCAGAAAGTGGCACCGTACGTGTTTTTTCGGGTCTAACTCGGGTTCAGCTTCTTGTTGCGGTTAGGGTTATGTTTAGGGTTGTTAGGAAAGAGTGAAGACGCAGAGTCCTGTTGAGTGTGGGGTTGCGTAAAGGCTCCCCCAGGGAGTTCAGGTGTACCCAAAGGCTTCCGCTGAGAGCACTTTTTGATGGCAGAAAGTGGCACCGTACGTGTTTTTTCGGGTCTAACTCGGGTTGAGCTTCTTGTTCCAGTTAGGGTTATGTTTAGGGTTGTTAGGAAAGAGTGAAGGCGCAGAGTCCTGTTGAGTGTGGGGTTGCGTAAAGGCTCCCCCAGGGAGTTCAGGTGTTCCCAAAGGCTTTCACTGAGAGCACTTTTTGATGGCAGAAAGTGGCACCGTCCGTGTTTTTTCGGGTCTAACTCGGGTTCAGCTTCTTGTTGCGGTTAGGGTTATGTTTAGGGTTGTTAGGAAAGAGTGAAGACGCAGAGTCCTGTTGAGTGTGGGGTTGCGTAAAGGCTCCCCCAGGGAGTTCAGGTGTACCCAAAGGCTTCCGCTGAGAGCACTTTTTGATGGCAGAAAGTGGCACCGTCCGTGTTTTTTCGGGTCTAACTCGGGTTCAGCTTCTTGTTGCGGTTAGGGTTATGTTTAGGGTTGTTAGGAAAGAGTGAAGGCGCAGAGTCCTGTTGAGTGTGGGGTTGCGTAAAGGCTCCCCCAGGGAGTTCAGGTGTTCCCAAAGGCTTTCGCTGAGAGCACTTTTTGATGGCAGAAAGTGGCACCGTACGAGTTTTTTCGGGTCTAACTCGGGTTCAGCTTCTTGTTCCGCTTAGGGTTATGTTTAGGGTTGTTAGGAAAGAGTGAAGACGCAGAGTCCTGTTGAGTGTGGGGTTGCGTAAAGGCTCCCCCAGGGAGTTCAGGTGTACCCAAAGGCTTCCGCTGAGAGCACTTTTTGATGGCAGGAAGTGGCACCGTACGTGCTTTTTCGGGTCTAACTCGGTTTCAGCTTCTTGTTCCGGTTAGGGTTATGTTTAGGGTTGTTAGGAAAGAGTGAAGACGCAGAGTCCTGTTGAGTGTGGGGTTGCGTAAAGGCTCCCCCAGGGAGTTCAGGTGTACCCAAAGGCTTCCGCTGAGAGCACTTTTTGATGGCAGAAAGTGGCACCGTCCGTGTTTTTTCGGGTCTAACTCGGGTTCAGCTTCTTGTTGCGGTTAGGGTTATGTTTAGGGTTGCTTGCAAAGAGTGAAGGCTCAGAGTCCTGTTGAGTGTGGGGTTGCGTAAAGGCTCCCCCAGGGAGTTCAGGTGTACCCAAAGGCTTCCGCTGAGAGCACTTTTTGATGGCAGAAAGTGGCACCGTCCGTGTTTTTTCGGGTCTAACTCGGGTTCAGCTTCTTGTTGCGGTTAGGGTTATGTTTAGGGTTGTTTGCGAACAGTGAAGGCTCAGAGTCCTGTTGAGTGTGGGGTTGCGTAAAGGCTCCCCCAGGGAGTTCAGGTGTACCCAAAGGCTTCCGCTGAGAGCACTTTTTGATGGCAGAAAGTGGCACCGTCCGTGTTTTTTCGGGTCTAACTCGGGTTCAGCTTCTTGTTGCGGTTAGGGTTATGTTTAGGGTTGTTAGGAAAGAGTGAAGATGCAGAGTCCTGTTGAGTGTGGGGTTGCGTAAAGGCTCCCCCAGGGAGTTCAGGTGTACCCAAAGGCTTCCGCTGAGAGCACTTTTTGATGGCAGAAAGTGGCACCGTCCGTGTTTTTTCGGGTCTAACTCGGGTTCAGCTTCTTGTTGCGGTTAGGGTTATGTTTAGGGTTGTTAGGAAAGAGTGAAGACGCAGAGTCCTGTTGAGTGTGGGGTTGCGTAAAGGCTCCCCCAGGGAGTTCAGGTGTACCCAAAGGCTTCCGCTGAGAGCACTTTTTGATGGCAGAAAGTGGCACCGTCCGTGTTTTTTCGGGTCTAACTCGGGTTCAGCTTCTTGTTGCGGTTAGGGTTATGTTTAGGGTTGTTAGGAAAGAGTGAAGACGCAGAGTCCTGTTGAGTGTGGGGTTGCGTAAAGGCTCCCCCAGGGAGTTCAGGTGTACCCAAAGGCTTCCGCTGAGAGCACTTTTTGATGGCAGAAAGTGGCACCGTCCGTGTTTTTTCGGGTCTAACTCGGGTTCAGCTTCTTGTTGCGGTTAGGGTTATGTTTAGGGTTGTTAGGAAAGAGTGAAGACGCAGAGTCCTGTTGAGTGTGGGGTTGCGTAAAGGCTCCCCCAGGGAGTTCAGGTGTACCCAAAGGCTTCCGCTGAGAGCACTTTTTGATGGCAGAAAGTGGCACCGTCCGTGTTTTTTCGGGTCTAACTCGGGTTGAGCTTCTTGTTCCAGTTAGGGTTATGTTTAGGGTTGTTAGGAAAGAGTGAAGGCGCAGAGTCCTGTTGAGTGTGGGGTTGCGTAAAGGCTCCCCCAGGGAGTTCAGGTGTTCCCAAAGGCTTTCGCTGAGAGCACTTTTTGATGGCAGAAAGTGGCACCGTCCGTGTTTTTTCGGGTCTAACTCGGGTTCAGCTTCTTGTTGCGGTTAGGGTTATGTTTAGGGTTGTTAGGAAAGAGTGAAGACGCAGAGTCCTGTTGAGTGTGGGGTTGCGTAAAGGCTCCCCCAGGGAGTTCAGGTGTACCCAAAGGCTTCCGCTGAGAGCACTTTTTGATGGCAGAAAGTGGCACCGTACGTGTTTTTTCGGGTCTAACTCGGGTTCAGCTTCTTGTTGCGGTTAGGGTTATGTTTAGGGTTGTTAGGAAAGAGTGAAGGCGCAGAGTCCTGTTGAGTGTGGGGTTGCGTAAAGGCTCCCCCAGGGAGTTCAGGTGTAGCCAAAGGCTTTCGCTGAGAGCACTTTTTGATGGCAGAAAGTGGCACCGTACGAGTTTTTTCGGGTCTAACTCGGGTTCAGCTTCTTGTTCCGCTTAGGGTTATGTTTAGGGTTGTTAGGAAAGAGTGAAGACGCAGAGTCCTGTTGAGTGTGGGGTTGCGTAAAGGCTCCCCCAGGGAGTTCAGGTGTACCCAAAGGCTTCCGCTGAGAGCACTTTTTGATGGCAGGAAGTGGCACCGTACGTGTTTTTTCGGGTCTAACTCGGTTTCAGGTTCTTGTTCCGGTTAGGGTTATGTTTAGGGTTGTTAGGAAAGAGTGAAGACGCAGAGTCCTGTTGAGTGTGGGGTTGCGTAAAGGCTCCCCCAGGGAGTTCAGGTGTACCCAAAGGCTTCCGCTGAGAGCACTTTTTGATGGCAGAAAGTGGCACCGTCCGTGTTTTTTCGGGTCTAACTCGGGTTCAGCTTCTTGTTGCGGTTAGGGTTATGTTTAGGGTTGCTTGCAAAGAGTGAAGGCTCAGAGTCCTGTTGAGTGTGGGGTTGCGTAAAGGCTCCCCCAGGGAGTTCAGGTGTACCCAAAGGCTTCCGCTGAGAGCACTTTTTGATGGCAGAAAGTGGCACCGTACGTGTTTTTTCGGGTCTAACTCGGGTTCAGCTTCTTGTTGCGGTTAGGGTTATGTTTAGGGTTGTTTGCGAACAGTGAAGGCTCAGAGTCCTGTTGAGTGTGGGGTTGCGTAAAGGCTCCCCCAGGGAGTTCAGGTGTACCCAAAGGCTTCCGCTGAGAGCACTTTTTGATGGCATAAAGTGGCACCGTCCGTGTTTTTTCGGGTCTAACTCGGGTTCAGCTTCTTGTTGCGGTTAGGGTTATGTTTAGGGTTGTTAGGAAAGAGTGAAGACGCAGAGTCCTGTTGAGTGTGGGGTTGCGTAAAGGCTCCCCCAGGGAGTTCAGGTGTACCCAAAGGCTTCCGCTGAGAGCACTTTTTGATGGCAGAAAGTGGCACCGTACGTGTTTTTTCGGGTCTAACTCGGGTTCAGCTTCTTGTTGCGGTTAGGGTTATGTTTAGGGTTGTTAGGAAAGAGTGAAGGCGCAGAGTCCTGTTGAGTGTGGGGTTGCGTAAAGGCTCCCCCAGGGAGTTCAGGTGTACCCAAAGGCTTCCGCTGAGAGCACTTTTTGATGGCAGAAAGTGGCACCGTCCGTGTTTTTTCGGGTCTAACTCGGGTTCAGCTTCTTGTTGCGGTTAGGGTTATGTTTAGGGTTGTTAGGAAAGAGTGAAGACGCAGAGTCCTGTTGAGTGTGGGGTTGCGTAAAGGCTCCCCCAGGGAGTTCAGGTGTACCCAAAGGCTTCCGCTGAGAGCACTTTTTGATGGCAGAAAGTGGCACCGTCCGTGTTTTTTCGGGTCTAACTCGGGTTCAGCTTCTTGTTGCGGTTAGGGTTATGTTTAGGGTTGTTAGGAAAGAGTGAAGACGCAGAGTCCTGTTGAGTGTGGGGTTGCGTAAAGGCTCCCCCAGGGAGTTCAGGTGTACCCAAAGGCTTCCGCTGAGAGCACTTTTTGATGGCAGAAAGTGGCACCGTCCGTGTTTTTTCGGGTCTAACTCGGGTTCAGCTTCTTGTTGCGGTTAGGGTTATGTTTAGGGTTGTTAGGAAAGAGTGAAGACGCAGAGTCCTGTTGAGTGTGGGGTTGCGTAAAGGCTCCCCCAGGGAGTTCAGGTGTTCCCAAAGGCTTTCGCTGAGAGCACTTTTTGATGGCAGAAAGTGGCACCGTCCGTGTTTTTTCGGGTCTAACTCGGGTTCAGCTTCTTGTTGCAGTTAGGGTTATGTTTAGGGTTGTTAGGAAAGAGTGAAGACGCAGAGTCCTGTTGAGTGTGGGGTTGCGTAAAGGCTCCCCCAGGGAGTTCAGGTGTACCCAAAGGCTTCCGCTGAGAGCACTTTTTGATGGCAGAAAGTGGCACCGTCCGTGTTTTTTCGGGTCTAACTCGGGTTCAGCTTCTTGTTGCGGTTAGGGTTATGTTTAGGGTTGTTAGGAAAGAGTGAAGACGCAGAGTCCTGTTGAGTGTGGGGTTGCGTAAAGGCTCCCCCAGGGAGTTCAGGTGTACCCAAAGGCTTCCGCTGAGAGCACTTTTTGATGGCAGAAAGTGGCACCGTACGTGTTTTTTCGGGTCTAACTCGGGTTCAGCTTCTTGTTGCGGTTAGGGTTATGTTTAGGGTTGTTAGGAAAGAGTGAAGACGCAGAGTCCTGTTGAGTGTGGGGTTGCGTAAAGGCTCCCCCAGGGAGTTCAGGTGTACCCAAAGGCTTCCGCTGAGAGCACTTTTTGATGGCAGAAAGTGGCACCGTCCGTGTTTTTTCGGGTCTAACTCGGGTTCAGCTTCTTGTTGCGGTTAGGGTTATGTTTAGGGTTGTTAGGAAAGAGTGAAGACGCAGAGTCCTGTTGAGTGTGGGGTTGCGTAAAGGCTCCCCCAGGGAGTTCAGGTGTACCCAAAGGCTTCCGCTGAGAGCACTTTTTGATGGCAGAAAGTGGCACCGTCCGTGTTTTTTCGGGTCTAACTCGGGTTCAGCTTCTTGTTGCGGTTAGGGTTATGTTTAGGGTTGTTAGGAAAGAGTGAAGGCGCAGAGTCCTGTTGCGTGTGGGGTTGCGTAAAGGCTCCCCCAGGGAGTTCAGGTGTACCCAAAGGCTTCCGCTGAGAGCACTTTTTGATGGCATAAAGTGGCACCGTCCGTGTTTTTTCGGGTCTAACTCGGGTTCAGCTTCTTGTTGCGGTTAGGGTTATGTTTAGGGTTGTTAGGAAAGAGTGAAGACGCAGAGTCCTGTTGAGTGTGGGGTTGCGTAAAGGCTCCCCCAGGGAGTTCAGGTGTACCCAAAGGCTTCCGCTGAGAGCACTTTTTGATGGCAGAAAGTGGCACCGTCCGTGTTTTTTCGGGTCTAACTCGGGTTCAGCTTCTTGTTGCGGTTAGGGTTATGTTTAGGGTTGTTAGGAAAGAGTGAAGACGCAGAGTCCTGTTGAGTGTGGGGTTGCGTAAAGGCTCCCCCAGGGAGTTCAGGTGTACCCAAAGGCTTCCGCTGAGAGCACTTTTTGATGGCAGAAAGTGGCACCGTACGTATTTTTTCGGGTCTAACTCGGGTTCAGCTTCTTGTTGCGGTTAGGGTTATGTTTAGGGTTGTTAGGAAAGAGTGAAGACGCAGAGTCCTGTTGAGTGTGGGGTTGCGTAAAGGCTCCCCCAGGGAGTTCAGGTGTACCCAAAGGCTTCCGCTGAGAGCACTTTTTGATGGCAGAAAGTGGCACCGTACATGTTTTTTCGGGTCTAACTCGGGTTCAGCTTCTTGTTCCAGTTAGGGTTATGTTTAGGGTTGTTAGGAAAGAGTGAAGGCGCAGAGTCCTGTTGAGTGTGGGGTTGCGTAAAGGCTCCCCCAGGGAGTTCAGGTGTTCCCAAAGGCTTTCGCTGAGAGCACTTTTTGATGGCAGAAAGTGGCACCGTACGTGTTTTTTCGGGTCTAACTCGCGTTCAGCTTCTTGTTGCGGTTAGGGTTATGTTTAGGGTTGTTAGGAAAGAGTGAAGACGCAGAGTCCTGTTGAGTGTGGGGTTGCGTAAAGGCTCCCCCAGGGAGTTCAGGTGTACCCAAAGGCTTCCGCTGAGAGCACTTTTTGATGGCAGAAAGTGGCACCGTCCGTGTTTTTTCGGGTCTAACTCGGGTTCAGCTTCTTGTTCCGCTAAGGGTTATGTTTAGGGTTGTTAGGAAAGAGTGAAGGCGCAGAGTCCTGTTGAGTGTGGGGTTGCGTAAAGGCTCCCCCAGGGAGTTCAGGTGTACCCAAAGGCTTCCGCAGAGAGCACTTTTTGATGGCAGAAAGTGGCACCGTACGTGTTTTTTCGGGTCTAACTCGGGTTCAGCTTCTTGTTGCGGTTAGGGTTATGTTTAGGGTTGTTTGCGAACAGTGAAGGCTCAGAGTCCTGTTGAGTGTGGGGTTGCGTAAAGGCTCCCCCAGGGAGTTCAGGTGTACCCAAAGGCTTCCGCTGAGAGCACTTTTTGATGGCAGAAAGTGGCACCGTACGTGTTTTTTCGGGTCTAACTCGGGTTCAGCTTCTTGTTGCGGTTAGGGTTATGTTTAGGGTTGTTAGGAAAGAGTGAAGGCGCAGAGTCCTGTTGAGTGTGGGGTTGCGTAAAGGCTCCCCCAGGGAGTTCAGGTGTACCCAAAGGCTTCCGCTGAGAGCACTTTTTGATGGCATAAAGTGGCACCGTACGTGTTTTTTCGGGTCTAACTCGGGTTCAGCTTCTTGTTGCGGTTAGGGTTATGTTTAGGGTTGTTAGGAAAGAGTGAAGACGCAGAGTCCTGTTGAGTGTGGGGTTGCGTAAAGGCTCCCCCAGGGAGTTCAGGTGTACCCAAAGGCTTCCACTGAGAGCACTTTTTGATGGCAGAAAGTGCACCGTCCGTGTTTTTTCGGGTCTAACTCGGGTTCAGCTTCTTGTTGCGGTTAGGGTTATGTTTAGGGTTGTTAGGAAAGAGTGAAGACGCAGAGTCCTGTTGAGTGTGGGGTTGCGTAAAGGCTCCCCCAGGGAGTTCAGGTGTACCCAAAGGCTTCCGCTGAGAGCACTTTTTGATGGCAGAAAGTGGCACCGTCCGTGTTTTTTCGGGTCTAACTCGGGTTCAGCTTCTTGTTGCGGTTAGGGTTATGTTTAGGGTTGTTAGGAAAGAGTGAAGACGCAGAGTCCTGTTGAGTGTGGGGTTGCGTAAAGGCTCCCCCAGGGAGTTCAGGTGTACCCAAAGGCTTCCGCTGAGAGCACTTTTTGATGGCAGAAAGTGGCACCGTACGTGTTTTTTCGGGTCTAACTCGGGTTCAGCTTCTTGTTGCGGTTAGGGTTATGTTTAGGGTTGTTAGGAAAGAGTGAAGACGCAGAGTCCTGTTGAGTGTGCGGTTGCGTAAAGGCTCCCCCAGGGAGTTCAGGTGTACCCAAAGGCTTCCGCTGAGAGCACTTTTTGATGGCAGAAAGTGGCACCGTCCGTGTTTTTTCGGGTCTAACTCGGGTTCAGCTTCTTGTTGCGGTTAGGGTTATGTTTAGGGTTGTTAGGAAAGAGTGAAGACGCAGAGTCCTGTTGAGTGTGGGGTTGCGTAAAGGCTCCCCCAGGGAGTTCAGGTGTACCCAAAGGCTTCCGCTGAGAGCACTTTTTGATGGCAGAAAGTGGCACCGTACGTGTTTTTTCGGGTCTAACTCGGGTTCAGCTTCTTGTTGCGGTTAGGGTTATGTTTAGGGTTGTTAGGAAAGAGTGAAGACGCAGAGTCCTGTTGAGTGTGGGGTTGCGTAAAGGCTCCCCCAGGGAGTTCAGGTGTACCCAAAGGCTTCCGCTGAGAGCACTGTTTGATGGCAGAAAGTGGCACCGTCCGTGTTTTTTCGGGTCTAACTCGGGTTCAGCTTCTTGTTGCGGTTAGGGTTATGTTTAGGGTTGTTAGGAAAGAGTGAAGACGCAGAGTCCTGTTGAGTGTGGGGTTGCGTAAAGGCTCCCCCAGGGAGTTCAGGTGTTCCCAAAGGCTTTCGCTGAGAGCACTTTTTGATGGCAGAAAGTGGCACCGTCCGTGTTTTTTCGGGTCTAACTCGGGTTCAGCTTCTTGTTGCGGTTAGGGTTATGTTTAGGGTTGTTAGGAAAGAGTGAAGACGCAGAGTCCTGTTGCGTGTGGGGTTGCGTAAAGGCTCCCCCAGGGAGTTCAGGTGTACCCAAAGGCTTCCGCTGAGAGCACTTTTTGATGGCATAAAGTGGCACCGTCCGTGTTTTTTCGGGTCTAACTCGGGTTCAGCTTCTTGTTGCGGTTAGGGTTATGTTTAGGGTTGTTAGGAAAGAGTGAAGACGCAGAGTCCTGTTGAGTGTGGGGTTGCGTAAAGGCTCCCCCAGGGAGTTCAGGTGTACCCAAAGGCTTCCGCTGAGAGCACTTTTTGATGGCAGAAAGTGGCACCGTCCGTGTTTTTTCGGGTCTAACTCGGGTTCAGCTTCTTGTTGCGGTTAGGGTTATGTTTAGGGTTGTTAGGAAAGAGTGAAGACGCAGAGTCCTGTTGAGTGTGGGGTTGCGTAAAGGCTCCCCCAGGGAGTTCAGGTGTACCCAAAGGCTTCCGCTGAGAGCACTTTTTGATGGCAGAAAGTGGCACCGTCCGTGTTTTTTCGGGTCTAACTCGGGTTCAGCTTCTTGTTGCGGTTAGGGTTATGTTTAGGGTTGTTAGGAAAGAGTGAAGACGCAGAGTCCTGTTGAGTGTGGGGTTGCGTAAAGGCTCCCCCAGGGAGTTCAGGTGTACCCAAAGGCTTCCGCTGAGAGCACTTTTTGATGGCAGAAAGTGGCACCGTCCGTGTTTTTTCGGGTCTAACTCGGGTTCAGCTTCTTGTTCCAGTTAGGGTTATGTTTAGGGTTGTTAGGAAAGAGTGAAGGCGCAGAGTCCTGTTGAGTGTGGGGTTGCGTAAAGGCTCCCCCAGGGAGTTCAGGTGTACCCAAAGGCTTCCGCAGAGAGCACTTTTTGATGGTAGAAGTGGCACCGTACGTGTTTTTTCGGGTCTAACTCGGGTTCAGCTTCTTGTTGCGGTTAGGGTTATGTTTAGGGTTGTTAGGAAAGAATGAAGACACAGAGTCCTGTTGAGTGTGGGGTTGCGTAAAGGCTCCCCCAGGGAGTTCAGGTGTACCCAAAGGCTTCCGCTGAGAGCACTTTTTGATGGCAGAAAGTGGCACCGTCCGTGTTTTTTCGGGTCTAACTCGGGTTCAGCTTCTTGTTGCGGTTAGGGTTATGTTTAGGGTTGTTTGCGAACAGTGAAGGCTCAGAGTCCTGTTGAGTGTGGGGTTGCGTAAAGGCTCCCCCAGGGAGTTCAGGTGTACCCAAAGGCTTCCGCTGAGAGCACTTTTTGATGGCAGAAAGTGGCACCGTACGTGTTTTTTCGGGTCTAACTCGGGTTCAGCTTCTTGTTGCGGTTAGGGTTATGTTTAGGGTTGTTAGGAAAGAGTGAAGGCGCAGAGTCCTGTTGAGTGTGGGGTTGCGTAAAGGCTCCCCCAGGGAGTTCAGGTGTACCCAAAGGCTTCCGCTGAGAGCACTTTTTGATGGCATAAAGTGGCACCGTACGTGTTTTTTCGGGTCTAACTCGGGTTCAGCTTCTTGTTGCGGTTAGGGTTATGTTTAGGGTTGTTAGGAAAGAGTGAAGACGCAGAGTCCTGTTGAGTGTGGGGTTGCGTAAAGGCTCCCCCAGGGAGTTCAGGTGTACCCAAAGGCTTCCGCTGAGAGCACTTTTTGATGGCAGAAAGTGGCACCGTCCGTGTTTTTTCGGGTCTAACTCGGGTTCAGCTTCTTGTTGCGGTTAGGGTTATGTTTAGGGTTGTTAGGAAAGAGTGAAGACGCAGAGTCCTGTTGAGTGTGGGGTTGCGTAAAGGCTCCCCCAGGGAGTTCAGGTGTACCCAAAGGCTTCCGCTGAGAGCACTTTTTGATGGCATAAAGTGGCACCGTCCGTGTTTTTTCGGGTCTAACTCGGGTTCAGCTTCTTGTTGCGGTTAGGGTTATGTTTAGGGTTGTTAGGAAAGAGTGAAGACGCAGAGTCCTGTTGAGTGTGGGGTTGCGTAAAGGCTCCCCCAGGGAGTTCAGGTGTACCCAAAGGCTTCCGCTGAGAGCACTTTTTGATGGCAGAAAGTGGCACCGTACGTGTTTTTTCGGGTCTAACTCGGGTTCAGCTTCTTGTTGCGGTTAGGGTTATGTTTAGGGTTGTTAGGAAAGAGTGAAGACGCAGAGTCCTGTTGAGTGTGGGGTTGCGTAAAGGCTCCCCCAGGGAGTTCAGGTGTACCCAAAGGCTTCCGCTGAGAGCACTTTTTGATGGCAGAAAGTGGCACCGTCCGTGTTTTTTCGGGTCTAACTCGGGTTCAGCTTCTTGTTGCGGTTAGGGTTATGTTTAGGGTTGTTAGGAAAGAGTGAAGACGCAGAGTCCTGTTGAGTGTGGGGTTGCGTAAAGGCTCCCCCAGGGAGTTCAGGTGTACCCAAAGGCTTCCGCTGAGAGCACTTTTTGATGGCAGAAAGTGGCACCGTCCGTGTTTTTTCGGGTCTAACTCGGGTTCAGCTTCTTGTTCCAGTTAGGGTTATGTTTAGGGTTGTTAGGAAAGAGTGAAGGCGCAGAGTCCTGTTGAGTGTGGGGTTGCGTAAAGGCTCCCCCAGGGAGTTCAGGTGTACCCAAAGGCTTCCGCAGAGAGCACTTTTTGATGGTAGAAAGTGGCACCGTCCGTGTTTTTTCGGGTCTAACTCGGGTTCAGCTTCTTGTTGCGGTTAGGGTTATGTTTAGGGTTGTTAGGAAAGAATGAAGACACAGAGTCCTGTTGAGTGTGGGGTTGCGTAAAGGCTCCCCCAGGGAGTTCAGGTGTACCCAAAGGCTTCCGCTGAGAGCACTTTTTGATGGCAGAAAGTGGCACCGTACGTGTTTTTTCGGGTCTAACTCGGGTTCAGCTTCTTGTTCCGGTTAGGGTTATGTTTAGGGTTGTTTGCGAACAGTGAAGGCTCAGAGTCCTGTTGAGTGTGGGGTTGCGTAAAGGCTCCCCCAGGGAGTTCAGGTGTTCCCAAAGGCTTTCGCTGAGAGCACTTTTTGATGGCAGAAAGTGGCACCGTCCGTGTTTTTTCGGGTCTAACTCGGGTTCAGCTTCTTGTTGCGGTTAGGGTTATGTTTAGGGTTGTTAGGAAAGAGTGAAGACGCAGAGTCCTGTTGAGTGTGGGGTTGCGTAAAGGCTCCCCCAGGGAGTTCAGGTGTACCCAAAGGCTTCCGCTGAGAGCACTTTTTGATGGCAGAAAGTGGCACCGTCCGTGTTTTTTCGGGTCTAACTCGGGTTCAGCTTCTTGTTGCGGTTAGGGTTATGTTTAGGGTTGTTAGGAAAGAGTGAAGACGCAGAGTCCTGTTGAGTGTGGGGTTGCGTAAAGGCTCCCCCAGGGAGTTCAGGTGTACCCAAAGGCTTCCGCTGAGAGCACTTTTTGATGGCAGAAAGTGGCACCGTCCGTGTTTTTTCGGGTCTAACTCGGGTTCAGCTTCTTGTTGCGGTTAGGGTTATGTTTAGGGTTGTTAGGAAAGAGTGAAGACGCAGAGTCCTGTTGAGTGTGGGGTTGCGTAAAGGCTCCCCCAGGGAGTTCAGGTGTACCCAAAGGCTTCCGCTGAGAGCACTTTTTGATGGCAGAAAGTGGCACCGTCCGTGTTTTTTCGGGTCTAACTCGGGTTCAGCTTCTTGTTGCGGTTAGGGTTATGTTTAGGGTTGTTAGGAAAGAGTGAAGACGCAGAGTCCTGTTGAGTGTGGGGTTGCGTAAAGGCTCCCCCAGGGAGTTCAGGTGTACCCAAAGGCTTCCGCTGAGAGCACTTTTTGATGGCATAAAGTGGCACCGTACGTGTTTTTTCGGGTCTAACTCGGGTTCAGCTTCTTGTTGCGGTTAGGGTTATGTTTAGGGTTGTTAGGAAAGAGTGAAGATGCAGAGTCCTGTTGAGTGTGGGGTTGCGTAAAGGCTCCCCCAGGGAGTTCAGGTGTACCCAAAGGCTTCCCCTGAGAGCACTTTTTGATGGCAGAAAGTGGCACCGTCCGTGTTTTTTCGGGTCTAACTCGGGTTCAGCTTCTTGTTGCGGTTAGGGTTATGTTTAGGGTTGTTAGGAAAGAGTGAAGACGCAGAGTCCTGTTGAGTGTGGGGTTGCGTAAAGGCTCCCCCAGGGAGTTCAGGTGTTCCCAAAGGCTTTCGCTGAGAGCACTTTTTGATGGCAGAAAGTGGCACCGTCCGTGTTTTTTCGGGTCTAACTCGGGTTCAGCTTCTTGTTGCGGTTAGGGTTATGTTTAGGGTTGTTAGGAAAGAGTGAAGACGCAGAGTCCTGTTGAGTGTGGGGTTGCGTAAAGGCTCCCCCAGGGAGTTCAGGTGTACCCAAAGGCTTCCGCTGAGAGCACTTTTTGATGGCAGAAAGTGGCACCGTCCGTGTTTTTTCGGGTCTAACTCGGGTTCAGCTTCTTGTTGCGGTTAGGGTTATGTTTAGGGTTGTTAGGAAAGAGTGAAGACGCAGAGTCCTGTTGAGTGTGGGGTTGCGTAAAGGCTCCCCCAGGGAGTTCAGGTGTACCCAAAGGCTTCCGCTGAGAGCACTTTTTGATGGCAGAAAGTGGCACCGTACGTGTTTTTTCGGGTCTAACTCGGGTTCAGCTTCTTGTTGCGGTTAGGGTTATGTTTAGGGTTGTTAGGAAAGAGTGAAGACGCAGAGTCCTGTTGAGTGTGGGGTTGCGTAAAGGCTCCCCCAGGGAGTTCAGGTGTACCCAAAGGCTTCCGCTGAGAGCACTTTTTGATGGCAGAAAGTGGCACCGTCCGTGTTTTTTCGGGTCTAACTCGGGTTCAGCTTCTTGTTGCGGTTAGGGTTATGTTTAGGGTTGTTAGGAAAGAGTGAAGACGCAGAGTCCTGTTGAGTGTGGGGTTGCGTAAAGGCTCCCCCAGGGAGTTCAGGTGTACCCAAAGGCTTCCGCTGAGAGCACTTTTTGATGGCAGAAAGTGGCACCGTACGTGTTTTTTCGGGTCTAACTCGGGTTCAGCTTCTTGTTGCGGTTAGGGTTATGTTTAGGGTTGTTAGGAAAGAGTGAAGACGCAGAGTCCTGTTGAGTGTGGGGTTGCGTAAAGGCTCCCCCAGGGAGTTCAGGTGTACCCAAAGGCTTCCGCTGAGAGCACTTTTTGATGGCAGAAAGTGGCACCGTCCGTGTTTTTTCGGGTCTAACTCGGGTTCAGCTTCTTGTTGCGGTTAGGGTTATGTTTAGGGTTGTTAGGAAAGAGTGAAGACGCAGAGTCCTGTTGAGTGTGGGGTTGCGTAAAGGCTCCCCCAGGGAGTTCAGGTGTACCCAAAGGCTTCCGCTGAGAGCACTTTTTGATGGCAGAAAGTGGCACCGTACGTGTTTTTTCGGGTCTAACTCGGGTTCAGCTTCTTGTTGCGGTTAGGGTTATGTTTAGGGTTCTTAGGAAAGAGTGAAGACGCAGAGTCCTGTTGAGTGTGGGGTTGCGTAAAGGCTCCCCCAGGGAGTTCAGGTGTACCCAAAGGCTTCCGCTGAGAGCACTTTTTGATGGCAGAAAGTGGCACCGTCCGTGTTTTTTCGGGTCTAACTCGGGTTGAGCTTCTTGTTGCGGTTAGGGTTATGTTTAGGGTTGTTAGGAAAGAGTGAAGACGCAGAGTCCTGTTGAGTGTGGGGTTGCGTAAAGGCTCCCCCAGGGAGTTCAGGTGTACCCAAAGGCTTCCGCTGAGAGCACTTTTTGATGGCAGAAAGTGGCACCGTACGTGTTTTTTCGGGTCTAACTCGGGTTCAGCTTCTTGTTGCGGTTAGGGTTATGTTTAGGGTTGTTAGGAAAGAGTGAAGACGCAGAGTCCTGTTGAGTGTGGGGTTGCGTAAAGGCTCCCCCAGGGAGTTCAGGTGTACCCAAAGGCTTCCGCTGAGAGCACTGTTTGATGGCAGAAAGTGGCACCGTCCGTGTTTTTTCGGGTCTAACTCGGGTTCAGCTTCTTGTTGCGGTTAGGGTTATGTTTAGGGTTGTTAGGAAAGAGTGAAGACGCAGAGTCCTGTTGAGTGTGGGGTTGCGTAAAGGCTCCCCCAGGGAGTTCAGGTGTTCCCAAAGGCTTTCGCTGAGAGCACTTTTTGATGGCAGAAAGAGGCACCGTCCGTGTTTTTTCGGCTCTAACTCGGGTTCAGCTTCTTGTTGCGGTTAGGGTTATGTTTAGGGTTGTTAGGAAAGAGTGAAGACGCAGAGTCCTGTTGCGTGTGGGGTTGCGTAAAGGCTCCCCCAGGGAGTTCAGGTGTACCCAAAGGCTTCCGCTGAGAGCACTTTTTGATGGCATAAAGTGGCACCGTCCGTGTTTTTTCGGGTCTAACTCGGGTTCAGCTTCTTGTTGCGGTTAGGGTTATGTTTAGGGTTGTTAGGAAAGAGTGAAGACGCAGAGTCCTGTTGAGTGTGGGGTTGCGTAAAGGCTCCCCCAGGGAGTTCAGGTGTACCCAAAGGCTTCCGCTGAGAGCACTTTTTGATGGCAGAAAGTGGCACCGTACGTGTTTTTTCGGGTCTAACTCGGGTTCAGCTTCTTGTTGCGGTTAGGGTTATGTTTAGGGTTGTTAGGAAAGAGTGAAGACGCAGAGTCCTGTTGAGTGTGGGGTTGCGTAAAGGCTCCCCCAGGGAGTTCAGGTGTACCCAAAGGCTTCCGCTGAGAGCACTTTTTGATGGCAGAAAGTGGCACCGTCCGTGTTTTTTCGGGTCTAACTCGGGTTCAGCTTCTTGTTGCGGTTAGGGTTATGTTTAGGGTTGTTAGGAAAGAGTGAAGACGCAGAGTCCTGTTGAGTGTGGGGTTGCGTAAAGGCTCCCCCAGGGAGTTCAGGTGTACCCAAAGGCTTCCGCTGAGAGCACTTTTTGATGGCAGAAAGTGGCACCGTACGTGTTTTTTCGGGTCTAACTCGGGTTCAGCTTCTTGTTGCGGTTAGGGTTATGTTTAGGGTTGTTAGGAAAGAGTGAAGACGCAGAGTCCTGTTGAGTGTGGGGTTGCGTAAAGGCTCCCCCAGGGAGTTCAGGTGTACCCAAAGGCTTCCGCTGAGAGCACTTTTTGATGGCAGAAAGTGGCACCGTCCGTGTTTTTTCGGGTCTAACTCGGGTTCAGCTTCTTGTTGCGGTTAGGGTTATGTTTAGGGTTGTTAGGAAAGAGTGAAGACGCAGAGTCCTGTTGAGTGTGGGGTTGCGTAAAGGCTCCCCCAGGGAGTTCAGGTGTACCCAAAGGCTTCCGCTGAGAGCACTTTTTGATGGCAGAAAGTGGCACCGTACGTGTTTTTTCGGGTCTAACTCGGGTTCAGCTTCTTGTTGCGGTTAGGGTTATGTTTAGGGTTGTTAGGAAAGAGTGAAGACGCAGAGTCCTGTTGAGTGTGGGGTTGCGTAAAGGCTCCCCCAGGTAGTTCAGGTGTACCCAAAGGCTTCCGCTGAGAGCACTTTTTGATGGCAGAAAGTGGCACCGTACGTGTTTTTTCGGGTCTAACTCGGGTTCAGCTTCTTGTTGCGGTTAGGGTTATGTTTAGGGTTGTTAGGAAAGAGTGAAGACGCAGAGTCCTGTTGAGTGTGGGGTTGCGTAAAGGCTCCCCCAGGGAGTTCAGGTGTACCCAAAGGCTTCCGCTGAGAGCACTTTTTGATGGCAGAAAGTGGCACCGTCCGTGTTTTTTCGGGTCTAACTCGGGTTCAGCTTCTTGTTGCGGTTAGGGTTATGTTTAGGGTTGTTAGGAAAGAGTGAAGACGCAGAGTCCTGTTGAGTGTGGGGTTGCGTAAAGGCTCCCCCAGGGAGTTCAGGTGTAGCCAAAGGCTTCCGCTGAGAGAACTTTTTGATGGCAGAAAGTGGCACCGTCCGTGTTTTTTCGGGTCTAATTCGGGTTCAGCTTCTTGTTGCGGTTAGGGTTATGTTTAGGGTTGTTAGGAAAGAGTGAAGACGCAGAGTCCTGTTGAGTGTGGGGTTGCGTAAAGGCTCCCCCAGGGAGTTCAGGTGTACCCAAAGGCTTCCGCTGAGAGCACTTTTTGATGGCAGAAAGTGGCACCGTACGTGTTTTTTCGGGTCTAACTCGGGTTCAGCTTCTTGTTCCGGTTAGGGTTATGTTTAGGGTTGTTAGGAAAGAGTGAAGGCGCAGAGTCCTGTTGAGTGTGGGGTTGCGTAAAGGCTCCCCCAGGGAGTTCAGGTGTACCCAAAGGCTTCCGCTCAGAGCGCTTTTTGATGGCAGAAAGTGGCACCGTACGTGTTTTTTTGGGTCTAACTCGGGTTCAGCTTCTTGTTCTGGTTAGGGTTATGTTTAGGGTTGTTAGGAAAGAGTGAAGGCGCAGAGTCCTGTTGAGTGTGGGGTTGCGTAAAGGCTCCCCCAGGGAGTTCAGGTGTACCCAAAGGCTTCCGCTGAGAGCACTTTTTGATGACAGAAAGTGGCACCGTAGGTGTTTTTTCGGGTCTAACTCGGGTTCAGCTTCTTGTTGCGGTTAGGGTTATGTTTAGGGTTGTTAGGAAAGAGTGAAGGCGCAGAGTCCTGTTGAGTGTGGGGTTGCGTAAAGGCTCCCCCAGGGAGTTCAGGTGTACCCAAAGGCTTCCGCTGAGAGCACCTTTTGATGGCAGAAAGTGGCACCGTACGTGTTTTTTCGGGTCTAACTCGGGTTCAGCTTCTTGTTGCGGTTAGGGTTATGTTTAGGGTTGTTAGGAAAGAGTGAAGACGCAGAGTCCTGTTGAGTGTGGGGTTGCGTAAAGGCTCCCCCAGGGAGTTCAGGTGTAGCCAAAGGCTTCCGCTGAGAGCACTTTTTGATGGCAGAAAGTGGCACCGTACGTGTTTTTTCGGGCCTAACTCGGGTTCAGCTTCTTGTTGCGGTTAGGGTTATGTTTAGGGTTGTTAGGAAAGAGTGAAGACGCAGAGTCCTGTTGAGTGTGGGGTTGCGTAAAGGCTCCCCCAGGGAGTTCAGGTGTAGCCAAAGGCTTCCGCTGAGAGCACTTTTTGATGGCAGAAAGTGGCACCGTACGTGTTTTTTCGGGTCTAACTCGGGTTCAGCTTCTTGTTGCGGTTAGGGTTATGTTTAGGGTTGTTAGGAAAGAGTGAAGACGCAGAGTCCTGTTGAGTGTGGGGTTGCGTAAAGGCTCCCCCAGGGAGTTCAGGTGTACCCAAAGGCTTCCGCTGAGAGCACTTTTTGATGGCAGAAAGTGGCACCGTCCGTGTTTTTTCGGGTCTAACTCGGGTTCAGCTTCTTGTTGCGGTTAGGGTTATGTTTAGGGTTGCTTGCAAAGAGTGAAGACGCAGAGTCCTGTTGAGTGTGGGGTTGCGTAAAGGCTCCCCCAGGGAGTTCAGGAGTACCCAAAGGCTTCTGCTGAGAGCACTTTTTGATGGCAGAAAGTGGCACCGTCCGTGTTTTTTCGGGTCTAACTCGGGTTCAGCTTCTTGTTCCGGTTAGGGTTATGTTTAGGGTTGTTAGGAAAGAATGAAGACACAGAGTCCTGTTGAGTGTGGGGTTGCGTAAAGGCTCCCCCAGGGAGTTCAGGTGTACCCAAAGGCTTCCGCTGAGAGCACTTTTTGATGGCAGAAAGTGGCACCGTACGTGTTTTTTCGGGTCTAACTCGGGTTCAGCTTCTTGTTGCGGTTAGGGTTATGTTTAGGGTTGTTTGCGAACAGTGAAGGCTCAGAGTCCTGTTGAGTGTGGGGTTGCGTAAAGGCTCCCCCAGGGAGTTCAGGTGTACCCAAAGGCTTCCGCTGAGAGCACTTTTTGATGGCAGAAAGTGGCACCGTCCGTGTTTTTTCGGGTCTAACTCGGGTTCAGCTTCTTGTTGCGGTTAGGGTTATGTTTAGGGTTGTTAGGAAAGAGTGAAGACGCAGAGTCCTGTTGAGTGTGGGGTTGCGTAAAGGCTCCCCCAGGGAGTTCAGGTGTACCCAAAGGCTTCCGCTGAGAGCACTTTTTGATGGCAGAAAGTGGCACCGTCCGTGTTTTTTCGGGTCTAACTCGGGTTCAGCTTCTTGTTGCGGTTAGGGTTATGTTTAGGGTTGTTAGGAAAGAGTGAAGGCGCAGAGTCCTGTTGAGTGTGGGGTTGCGTAAAGGCTCCCCCAGGGAGTTCAGGTGTACCCAAAGGCTTCCGCTGAGAGCACTTTTTGATGGCAGAAAGTGGCACCGTCCGTGTTTTTTCGGGTCTAACTCGGGTTCAGCTTCTTGTTGCGGTTAGGGTTATGTTTAGGGTTGTTAGGAAAGAGTGAAGACGCAGAGTCCTGTTGAGTGTGGGGTTGCGTAAAGGCTCCCCCAGGGAGTTCAGGTGTACCCAAAGGCTTCCGCTGAGAGCACTTTTTGATGGCAGAAAGTGGCACCGTACGTGTTTTTTCGGGTCTAACTCGGGTTCAGCTTCTTGTTGCGGTTAGGGTTATGTTTAGGGTTGTTAGGAAAGAGTGAAGACGCAGAGTCCTGTTGAGTGTGGGGTTGCGTAAAGGCTCCCCCAGGGAGTTCAGGTGTACCCAAAGGCTTCCGCTGAGAGCACTTTTTGATGGCAGAAAGTGGCACCGTCCGTGTTTTTTCGGGTCTAACTCGGGTTCAGCTTCTTGTTGCGGTTAGGGTTATGTTTAGGGTTGTTAGGAAAGAGTGAAGACGCAGAGTCCTGTTGAGTGTGGGGTTGCGTAAAGGCTCCCCCAGGGAGTTCAGGTGTACCCAAAGGCTTCCGCTGAGAGCACTTTTTGATGGCAGAAAGTGGCACCGTCCGTGTTTTTTCGGGTCTAACTCGGGTTCAGCTTCTTGTTGCGGTTAGGGTTATGTTTAGGGTTGCTTGCAAAGAGTGAAGGCTCAGAGTCCTGTTGAGTGTGGGGTTGCGTAAAGGCTCCCCCAGGGAGTTCAGGAGTACCCAAAGGCTTCTGCTGAGAGCACTTTTTGATGGCAGAAAGTGGCACCGTCCGTGTTTTTTCGGGTCTAACTCGGGTTCAGCTTCTTGTTGCGGTTAGGGTTATGTTTAGGGTTGTTAGGAAAGAATGAAGACACAGAGTCCTGTTGAGTGTGGGGTTGCGTAAAGGCTCCCCCAGGGAGTTCAGGTGTACCCAAAGGCTTCCGCTGAGAGCACTTTTTGATGGCAGAAAGTGGCACCGTCCGTGTTTTTTCGGGTCTAACTCGGGTTCAGCTTCTTGTTGCGGTTAGGGTTATGTTTAGGGTTGTTAGGAAAGAGTGAAGACGCAGAGTCCTGTTGAGTGTGGGGTTGCGTAAAGGCTCCCGCAGGGAGTTCAGGTGTACCCAAAGGCTTCCGCTGAGAGCACTTTTTGATGGCAGAAAGTGGCACCGTACGTGTTTTTTCGGGTCTAACTCGGGTTCAGCTTCTTGTTGCGGTTAGGGTTATGTTTAGGGTTGTTAGGAAAGAGTGAAGACGCAGAGTCCTGTTGAGTGTGGGGTTGCGTAAAGGCTCCCCCAGGGAGTTCAGGTGTACCCAAAGGCTTCCGCTGAGAGCACTTTTTGATGGCAGAAAGTGGCACCGTACGTGTTTTTTCGGGTCTAACTCGGGTTCAGCTTCTTGTTGCGGTTAGGGTTATGTTTAGGGTTGTTAGGAAAGAGTGAAGACGCAGAGTCCTGTTGAGTGTGGGGTTGCGTAAAGGCTCCCCCAGGGAGTTCAGGTGTACCCAAAGGCTTCCGCTGAGAGCACTTTTGGATGGCAGAAAGTGGCACCGTCCGTGTTTTTTCGGGTCTAACTCGGGTTCAGCTTCTTGTTGCGGTTAGGGTTATGTTTAGGGTTGTTAGGAAAGAGTGAAGACGCAGAGTCCTGTTGAGTGTGGGGTTGCGTAAAGGCTCCCCCAGGGAGTTCAGGTGTACCCAAAGGCTTCCGCTGAGAGCACTTTTTGATGGCAGAAAGTGGCACCGTACGTGTTTTTTCGGGTCTAACTCGGGTTCAGCTTCTTGTTGCGGTTAGGGTTATGTTTAGGGTTGTTAGGAAAGAGTGAAGACGCAGAGTCCTGTTGAGTGTGGGGTTGCGTAAAGGCTCCCCCAGGGAGTTCAGGTGTACCCAAAGGCTTCCGCTGAGAGCACTTTTTGATGGCAGAAAGTGGCACCGTACGTGTTTTTTCGGGTCTAACTCGGGTTCAGCTTCTTGTTGCGGTTAGGGTTATGTTTAGGGTTGTTAGGAAAGAGTGAAGACGCAGAGTCCTGTTGAGTGTGGGGTTGCGTAAAGGCTCCCCCAGGGAGTTCAGGTGTTCCCAAAGGCTTCCGCTGAGAGCACTTTTTGATGGCAGAAAGTGGCACCGTACGTGTTTTTTTCGGGTCTAACTCGGGTTGAGCTTCTTGTTGCGGTTAGGGTTATGTTTAGGGTTGTTAGGAAAGAGTGAAGACGCAGAGTCCTGTTGAGTGTGGGGTTGCGTAAAGGCTCCCCCAGGGAATTCAGGTGTACCCAAAGGCTTCCGCTGAGAGCACTTTTGGATGGCAGAAAGTGGCACCGTACGTGTTTTTTTCGGGTCTAACTCGGGTTGAGCTTCTTGTTGCGGTTAGGGTTATGTTTAGGGTTGTTAGGAAAGAGTGAAGACGCAGAGTCCTGTTGAGTGTGGGGTTGCGTAAAGGCTCCCCCAGGGAGTTCAGGTGTACCCAAAGGCTTCCGCTGAGAGCACTTTTTGATGGCAGAAAGTGGCACCGTACGTGTTTTTTCGGGTCTAACTCGGGTTCAGCTTCTTGTTGCGGTTAGGGTTATGTTTAGGGTTGTTAGGAAAGAGTGAAGACGCAGAGTCCTGTTGAGTGTGGGGTTGCGTAAAGGCTCCCCCAGGGAGTTCAGGTGTACCCAAAGGCTTCCGCTGAGAGCACTTTTGGATGGCAGAAAGTGACACCGTACGTGTTTTTTCGGGTCTAACTCGGGTTCAGCTTCTTGTTGCGGTTAGGGTTATGTTTAGGGTTGTTAGGAAAGAGTGAAGACGCAGAGTCCTGTTGAGTGTGGGGTTGCGTAAAGGCTCCCCCAGGGAGTTCAGGTGTACCCAAAGGCTTCCGCTGAGAGCACTTTTTGATGGCAGAAAGTGGCACCGTACGTGTTTTTTCGGGTCTAACTCGGGTTCAGCTTCTTGTTCCGGTTAGGGTTATGTTTAGGGTTGTTAGGAAAGAGTGAAGACGCAGAGTCCTGTTGAGTGTGGGGTTGCGTAAAGGCTCCCCCAGGGAGTTCAGGTGTACCCAAAGGCTTCTGCTGAGAGCACTTTTTGATGGCAGAAAGTGGCACCGTACGTGTTTTTTCGGGTCTAACTCGGGTTCAGCTTCTTGTTGCGGTTAGGGTTATGTTTAGGGTTGTTAGGAAAGAGTGAAGACGCAGAGTCCTGTTGAGTGTGGGGTTGCGTAAAGGCTCCCCCAGGGAGTTCAGGTGTACCCAAAGGCTTCCGCTGAGAGCACTTTTTGATGGCAGAAAGTGGCACCGTCCGTGTTTTTTCGGGTCTAACTCGGGTTCAGCTTCCTGTTGCGGTTAGGGTTATGTTTAGGGTTGTTAGGAAAGAGTGAAGACGCAGAGTCCTGTTGAGTGTGGGGTTGCGTAAAGGCTCCCCCAGGGAGTTCAGGTGTACCCAAAGGCTTCCGCTGAGAGCACGTTTTGATGGCAGAAAGTGGCACCGTACGTGTTTTTTCGGGTCTAACTCGGGTTCAGCTTCTTGTTGCGGTTAGGGTTATGTTTAGGGTTGTTAGGAAAGAGTGAAGACGCAGAGTCCTGTTGAGTGTGGGGTTGCGTAAAGGCTCCCCCAGGGAGTTCAGGTGTACCCAAAGGCTTCCGCTGAGAGCACTTTTTGATGGCAGAAAGTGGCACCGTACGTGTTTTTTCGGGTCTAACTCGGGTTCAGCTTTGTGTTGCGGTTAGGGTTATGTTTAGGGTTGTTAGGAAAGAGTGAAGACGCAGAGTCCTGTTGAGTGTGGGGTTGCGTAAAGGCTCCCCCAGGGAGTTCAGGTGTACCCAAAGGCTTCCGCTGAGAGCACTTTTGGATGGCAGAAAGTGGCACCGTACGTGTTTTTTCGGGTCTAACTCGGGTTCAGCTTCTTGTTGCGGTTAGGGTTATGTTTAGGGTTGTTAGGAAAGAGTGAAGACGCAGAGTCCTGTTGAGTGTGGGGTTGCGTAAAGGCTCCCCCAGGGAGTTCAGGTGTACCCAAAGGCTTCCACTGAGAGCACTTTTTGATGGCAGAAAGTGGCACCGTACGTGTTTTTTCGGGTCTAACTCGGGTTCAGCTTCTTGTTGCGGTTAGGGTTATGTTTAGGGTTGTTAGGAAAGAGTGAAGACGCAGAGTCCTGTTGAGTGTGGGGTTGCGTAAAGGCTCCCCCAGGGAGTTCAGGTGTTCCCAAAGGCTTCCGCTGAGAGCACTTTTTGATGGCAGAAAGTGGCACCGTACGTGTTTTTTTCGGGTCTAACTCGGGTTGAGCTTCTTGTTGCGGTTAGGGTTATGTTTAGGGTTGTTAGGAAAGAGTGAAGACGCAGAGTCCTGTTGAGTGTGGGGTTGCGTAAAGGCTCCCCCAGGGAGTTCAGGTGTACCCAAAGGCTTCCGCTGAGAGCACTTTTGGATGGCAGAAAGTGACACCGTACGTGTTTTTTCGGGTCTAACTCGGGTTCAGCTTCTTGTTGCGGTTAGGGTTATGTTTAGGGTTGTTAGGAAAGAGTGAAGACGCAGAGTCCTGTTGAGTGTGGGGTTGCGTAAAGGCTCCCCCAGGGAGTTCAGGTGTACCCAAAGGCTTCCGCTGAGAGCACTTTTTGATGGCAGAAAGTGGCACCGTACGTGTTTTTTCGGGTCTAACTCGGGTTCAGCTTCTTGTTGCGGTTAGGGTTATGTTTAGGGTTGTTAGGAAAGAGTGAAGACGCAGAGTCCTGTTGAGTGTGGGGTTGCGTAAAGGCTCCCCCAGGGAGTTCAGGTGTACCCAAAGGCTTCCGCTGAGAGCACTTTTGGATGGCAGAAAGTGACACCGTACGTGTTTTTTCGGGTCTAACTCGGGTTCAGCTTCTTGTTGCGGTTAGGGTTATGTTTAGGGTTGTTAGGAAAGAGTGAAGACGCAGAGTCCTGTTGAGTGTGGGGTTGCGTAAAGGCTCCCCCAGGGAGTTCAGGTGTACCCAAAGGCTTCCGCTGAGAGCACTTTTTGATGGCAGAAAGTGGCACCGTACGTGTTTTTTCGGGTCTAACTCGGGTTCAGCTTCTTGTTGCGGTTAGGGTTATGTTTAGGGTTGTTAGGAAAGAGTGAAGACGCAGAGTCCTGTTGAGTGTGGGGTTGCGTAAAGGCTCCCCCAGGGAGTTCAGGTGTACCCAAAGGCTTCCGCTGAGAGCACTTTTTGATGGCAGAAAGTGGCACCGTACGTGTTTTTTCGGGTCTAACTCGGGTTCAGCTTCTTGTTGCGGTTAGGGTTATGTTTAGGGTTGTTAGGAAAGAGTGAAGACGCAGAGTCCTGTTGAGTGTGGGGTTGCGTAAAGGCTCCCCCAGGGAGTTCAGGTGTACCCAAAGGCTTCCGCTGAGAGCACTTTTTGATGGCAGAAAGTGGCACCGTACGTGTTTTTTCGGGTCTAACTCGGGTTCAGCTTCTTGTTGCGGTTAGGGTTATGTTTAGGGTTGTTAGGAAAGAGTGAAGACGCAGAGTCCTGTTGAGTGTGGGGTTGCGTAAAGGCTCCCCCAGGGAGTTCAGGTGTACCCAAAGGCTTCCGCTGAGAGCACTTTTTGATGGCAGAAAGTGGCACCGTCCGTGTTTTTTCGGGTCTAACTCGGGTTGAGCTTCTTGTTGCGGTTAGGGTTATGTTTAGGGTTGTTAGGAAAGAGTGAAGACGCAGAGTCCAGTTGAGTGTGGGGTTGCGTAAAGGCTCCCCCAGGGAGTTCAGGTGTACCCAAAGGCTTCCGCTGAGAGCACTTTTTGATGGCAGAAAGTGGCACCGTACGTGTTTTTTCGGGTCTAACTCGGGTTCAGCTTCTTGTTGCGGTTAGGGTTATGTTTAGGGTTGTTAGGAAAGAGTGAAGACGCAGAGTCCTGTTGGGTGTGGGGTTGCGTAAAGGCTCCCCCAGGGAGTTCAGGTGTACCCAAAGGCTTCCGCTGAGAGCACTTTTTGATGGCAGAAAGTGGCACCGTACGTGTTTTTTCGGGTCTAACTCGGGTTCAGCTTCTTGTTGCGGTTAGGGTTATGTTTAGGGTTGTTAGGAAAGAGTGAAGACGCAGAGTCCTGTTGAGTGTGGGGTTGCGTAAAGGCTCCCCCAGGGAGTTCAGGTGTACCCAAAGGCTTCCGCTGAGAGCACTTTTTGATGGCAGAAAGTGGCACCGTACGTGTTTTTTCGGGTCTAACTCGGGTTCAGCTTCTTGTTGCGGTTAGGGTTATGTTTAGGGTTGTTAGGAAAGAGTGAAGACGCAGAGTCCTGTTGAGTGTGGGGTTGCGTAAAGGCTCCCCCAGGGAGTTCAGGTGTACCCAAAGGCTTCCGCTGAGAGCACTTTTGGATGGCAGAAAGTGGCACCGTACGTGTTTTTTCGGGTCTAACTCGGGTTCAGCTTCTTGTTGCGGTTAGGGTTATGTTTAGGGTTGTTAGGAAAGAGTGAAGACGCAGAGTCCTGTTGAGTGTGGGGTTGCGTAAAGGCTCCCCCAGGGAGTTCAGGTGTACCCAAAGGCTTCCGCTCAGAGCACTTTTTGATGGCAGAAAGTGGCACCGTACGTGTTTTTTCGGGTCTAACTCGGGTTCAGCTTCTTGTTGCGGTTAGGGTTATGTTTAGGGTTGTTAGGAAAGAGTGAAGACGCAGAGTCCTGTTGAGTGTGGGGTTGCGTAAAGGCTCCCCCAGGGAGTTCAGGTGTACCCAAAGGCTTCCGCTGAGAGCACTTTTTGATGGCAGAAAGTGGCACCGTACGTGTTTTTTCGGGTCTAACTCGGGTTCAGCTTCTTGTTGCGGTTAGGGTTATGTTTAGGGTTGTTAGGAAAGAGTGAAGACGCAGAGTCCTGTTGAGTGTGGGGTTGCGTAAAGGCTCCCCCAGGGAGTTCAGGTGTACCCAAAGGCTTCCGCTGAGAGCACTTTTTGATGGCAGAAAGTGGCACCGTCCGTGTTTTTTCGGGTCTAACTCGGGTTCAGCTTCTTGTTGCGGTTAGGGTTATGTTTAGGGTTGTTAGGAAAGAGTGAAGACGCAGAGTCCTGTTGAGTGTGGGGTTGCGTAAAGGCTCCCCCAGGGAGTTCAGGTGTACCCAAAGGCTTCCGCTGAGAGCACTTTTTGATGGCAGAAAGTGGCACCGTACGTGTTTTTTCGGGTCTAACTCGGGTTCAACTTCCTGTTGCGGTTAGGGTTATGTTTAGGGTTGTTAGGAAAGAGTGAAGACGCAGAGTCCTGTTGAGTGTGGGGTTGCGTAAAGGCTCCCCCAGGGAGTTCAGGTGTACCCAAAGGCTTCCGCTGAGAGCACGTTTTGATGGCAGAAAGTGGCACCGTACGTGTTTTTTCGGGTCTAACTCGGGTTCAGCTTCTTGTTGCGGTTAGGGTTATGTTTAGGGTTGTTAGGAAAGAGTGAAGACGCAGAGTCCTGTTGAGTGTGGGGTTGCGTAAAGGCTCCCCCAGGGAGTTCAGGTGTACCCAAAGGCTTCCGCTGAGAGCACTTTTTGATGGCAGAAAGTGGCACCGTACGTGTTTTTTCGGGTCTAACTCGGGTTCAGCTTTGTGTTGCGGTTAGGGTTATGTTTAGGGTTGTTAGGAAAGAGTGAAGACGCAGAGTCCTGTTGAGTGTGGGGTTGCGTAAAGGCTCCCCCAGGGAGTTCAGGTGTACCCAAAGGCTTCCGCTGAGAGCACTTTTGGATGGCAGAAAGTGGCACCGTACGTGTTTTTTCGGGTCTAACTCGGGTTCAGCTTCTTGTTGCGGTTAGGGTTATGTTTAGGGTTGTTAGGAAAGAGTGAAGACGCAGAGTCCTGTTGAGTGTGGGGTTGCGTAAAGGCTCCCCCAGGGAGTTCAGGTGTAGCCAAAGGCTTCCGCTGAGAGCACTTTTTGATGGCAGAAAGTGGCACCGTACGTGTTTTTTCGGGTCTAACTCGGGTTGAGCTTCTTGTTGCGGTTAGGGTTATGTTTAGGGTTGTTAGGAAAGAGTGAAGACGCAGAGTCCTGTTGAGTGTGGGGTTGCGTAAAGGCTCCCCCAGGGAGTTCAGGTGTACCCAAAGGCTTCCGCTGAGAGCACTTTTTGATGGCAGAAAGTGGCACCGTACGTGTTTTTTCGGGTCTAACTCGGGTTGAGCTTCTTGTTGCGGTTAGGGTTATGTTTAGGGTTGTTAGGAAAGAGTGAAGACGCAGAGTCCTGTTGAGTGTGGGGTTGTGTAAAGGCTCCCCCAGGGAGTTCAGGTGTACCCAAAGGCTTCCGCTGAGAGCACTTTTTGATGGCAGAAAGTGGCACCGTCCGTGGTTTTTCGGGTCTAACTCGGGTTCAGCTTCTTGTTGCGGTTAGGGTTATGTTTAGGGTTGTTAGGAAAGAGTGAAGACGCAGAGTCCTGTTGAGTGTGGGGTTGCGTAAAGGCTCCCCCAGGGAGTTCAGGTGTACCCAAAGGCTTCCGCTGAGAGCACTTTTTGATGGCAGAAAGTGGCACCGTACGTGTTTTTTCGGGTCTAACTCGGGTTCAGCTTCTTGTTGCGGTTAGGGTTATGTTTAGGGTTGTTAGGAAAGAGTGAAGACGCAGAGTCCTGTTGAGTGTGGGGTTGCGTAAAGGCTCCCCCAGGGAGTTCAGGTGTACCCAAAGGCTTCCGCTGAGAGCACTTTTGGATGGCAGAAAGTGGCACCGTACGTGTTTTTTCGGGTCTAACTCGGGTTCAGCTTCTTGTTCCGGTTAGGGTTATGTTTAGGGTTGTTAGGAAAGAGTGAAGACGCAGAGTCCTGTTGAGTGTGGGGTTGTGTAAAGGCTCCCCCAGGGAGTTCAGGTGTACCCAAAGGCTTCCGCTGAGAGCACTTTTTGATGGCAGAAAGTGGCACCGTCCGTGTTTTTTCGGGTCTAACTCGGGTTCAGCTTCTTGTTGCGGTTAGGGTTATGTTTAGGGTTGTTAGGAAAGAGTGAAGACGCAGAGTCCTGTTGAGTGTGGGGTTGCGTAAAGGCTCCCCCAGGGAGTTCAGGTGTACCCAAAGGCTTCCGCTGAGAGCACTTTTTGATGGCAGAAAGTGGCACCGTCCGTGTTTTTTCGGGTCTAACTCGGGTTGAGCTTCTTGTTGCGGTTAGGGTTATGTTTAGGGTTGTTAGGAAAGAGTGAAGACGCAGAGTCCTGTTGAGTGTGGGGTTGCGTAAAGGCTCCCCCAGGGAGTTCAGGTGTACCCAAAGGCTTCCGCTGAGAGCACTTTTTGATGGCAGAAAGTGGCACCGTCCGTGTTTTTTCGGGTCTAACTCGGGTTCAGCTTCTTGTTGCGGTTAGGGTTATGTTTAGGGTTGTTAGGAAAGAGTGAAGACGCAGAGTCCTGTTGAGTGTGGGGTTGCGTAAAGGCTCCCCCAGGGAGTTCAGGTGTACCCAAAGGCTTCCGCTGAGAGCACTTTTTGATGGCAGAAAGTGGCACCGTACGTGTTTTTTCGGGTCTAACTCGGGTTCAGCTTCTTGTTGCGGTTAGGGTTATGTTTAGGGTTGTTAGGAAAGAGTGAAGACGCAGAGTCCTGTTGAGTGTGGGGTTGCGTAAAGGCTCCCCCAGGGAGTTCAGGTGTACCCAAAGGCTTCCGCTGAGAGCACTTTTTGATGGCAGAAAGTGGCACCGTACGTGTTTTTTCGGGTCTAACTCGGGTTGAGCTTCTTGTTGCGGTTAGGGTTATGTTTAGGGTTGTTAGGAAAGAGTGAAGACGCAGAGTCCTGTTGAGTGTGGGGTTGCGTAAAGGCTCCCCCAGGGAGTTCAGGTGTACCCAAAGGCTTCCGCTGAGAGCACTTTTTGATGGCAGAAAGTGGCACCGTCCGTGTTTTTTCGGGTCTAACTCGGGTTCAGCTTCTTGTTGCGGTTAGGGTTATGTTTAGGGTTGTTAGGAAAGAGTGAAGACGCAGAGTCCTGTTGAGTGTGGGGTTGCGTAAAGGCTCCCCCAGGGAGTTCAGGTGTACCCAAAGGCTTCCGCTGAGAGCACTTTTTGATGGCAGAAAGTGGCACCGTCCGTGTTTTTTCGGGTCTAACTCGGGTTGAGCTTCTTGTTGCGGTTAGGGTTATGTTTAGGGTTGTTAGGAAAGAGTGAAGACGCAGAGTCCTGTTGAGTGTGGGGTTGCGTAAAGGCTCCCCCAGGGAGTTCAGGTGTACCCAAAGGCTTCCGCTGAGAGCACTTTTGGATGGCAGAAAGTGGCACCGTACGTGTTTTTTTCGGGTCTAACTCGGGTTGAGCTTCTTGTTGCGGTTAGGGTTATGTTTAGGGTTGTTAGGAAAGAGTGAAGACGCAGAGTCCTGTTGAGTGTGGGGTTGCGTAAAGGCTCCCCCAGGGAGTTCAGGTGTACCCAAAGGCTTCCGCTGAGAGCACTTTTGGATGGCAGAAAGTGGCACCGTACGTGTTTTTTCGGGTCTAACTCGGGTTGAGCTTCTTGTTGCGGTTAGGGTTATGTTTAGGGTTGTTAGGAAAGAGTGAAGACGCAGAGTCCTGTTGAGTGTGGGGTTGCGTAAAGGCTCCCCCAGGGAGTTCAGGTGTACCCAAAGGCTTCCGCTGAGAGCACTTTTTGATGGCAGAAAGTGGCACCGTACGTGTTTTTTCGGGTCTAACTCGGGTTCAGCTTCCTGTTGCGGTTAGGGTTATGTTTAGGGTTGTTAGGAAAGAGTGAAGACGCAGAGTCCTGTTGAGTGTGGGGTTGCGTAAAGGCTCCCCCAGGGAGTTCAGGTGTACCCAAAGGCTTCCGCTGAGAGCACGTTTTGATGGCAGAAAGTGGCACCGTACGTGTTTTTTCGGGTCTAACTCGGGTTCAGCTTCTTGTTGCGGTTAGGGTTATGTTTAGGGTTGTTAGGAAAGAGTGAAGACGCAGAGTCCTGTTGAGTGTGGGGTTGCGTAAAGGCTCCCCCAGGGAGTTCAGGTGTACCCAAAGGCTTCCGCTGAGAGCACTTTTTGATGGCAGAAAGTGGCACCGTACGTGTTTTTTCGGGTCTAACTCGGGTTGAGCTTCTTGTTGCGGTTAGGGTTATGTTTAGGGTTGTTAGGAAAGAGTGAAGACGCAGAGTCCTGTTGAGTGTGGGGTTGCGTAAAGGCTCCCCCAGGGAGTTCAGGTGTACCCAAAGGCTTCCGCTGAGAGCACTTTTGGATGGCAGAAAGTGGCACCGTACGTGTTTTTTCGGGTCTAACTCGGGTTCAGCTTCTTGTTGCGGTTAGGGTTATGTTTAGGGTTGTTAGGAAAGAGTGAAGACGCAGAGTCCTGTTGAGTGTGGGGTTGCGTAAAGGCTCCCCCAGGGAGTTCAGGTGTAGCCAAAGGCTTCCGCTGAGAGCACTTTTTGATGGCAGAAAGTGGCACCGTACGTGTTTTTTCGGGTCTAACTCGGGTTGAGCTTCTTGTTGCGGTTAGGGTTATGTTTAGGGTTGTTAGGAAAGAGTGAAGACGCAGAGTCCTGTTGAGTGTGGGGTTGCGTAAAGGCTCCCCCAGGGAGTTCAGGTGTACCCAAAGGCTTCCGCTGAGAGCACTTTTTGATGGCAGAAAGTGGCACCGTCCGTGTTTTTTCGGGTCTAACTCGGGTTGAGCTTCTTGTTGCGGTTAGGGTTATGTTTAGGGTTGTTAGGAAAGAGTGAAGACGCAGAGTCCTGTTGAGTGTGGGGTTGCGTAAAGGCTCCCCCAGGGAGTTCAGGTGTACCCAAAGGCTTCCGCTGAGAGCACTTTTTGATGGCAGAAAGTGGCACCGTACGTGTTTTTTTCGGGTCTAACTCGGGTTGAGCTTCTTGTTGCGGTTAGGGTTATGTTTAGGGTTGTTAGGAAAGAGTGAAGACGCAGAGTCCTGTTGAGTGTGGGGTTGCGTAAAGGCTCCCCCAGGGAGTTCAGGTGTACCCAAAGGCTTCCGCTGAGAGCACTTTTGGATGGCAGAAAGTGGCACCGTACGTGTTTTTTCGGGTCTAACTCGGGTTGAGCTTCTTGTTGCGGTTAGGGTTATGTTTAGGGTTGTTAGGAAAGAGTGAAGACGCAGAGTCCTGTTGAGTGTGGGGTTGCGTAAAGGCTCCCCCAGGGAGTTCAGGTGTACCCAAAGGCTTCCGCTGAGAGCACTTTTGGATGGCAGAAAGTGGCACCGTACGTGTTTTTTCGGGTCTAACTCGGGTTCAGCTTCTTGTTGCGGTTAGGGTTATGTTTAGGGTTGTTAGGAAAGAGTGAAGACGCAGAGTCCTGTTGAGTGTGGGGTTGCGTAAAGGCTCCCCCAGGGAGTTCAGGTGTACCCAAAGGCTTCCGCTGAGAGCACTTTTTGATGGCAGAAAGTGGCACCGTACGTGTTTTTTCGGGTCTAACTCGGGTTCAGCTTCTTGTTGCGGTTAGGGTTATGTTTAGGGTTGTTAGGAAAGAGTGAAGACGCAGAGTCCTGTTGAGTGTGGGGTTGCGTAAAGGCTCCCCCAGGGAGTTCAGGTGTACCCAAAGGCTTCCGCTGAGAGCACTTTTTGATGGCAGAAAGTGGCACCGTACGTGTTTTTTCGGGTCTAACTCGGGTTCAGCTTCTTGTTGCGGTTAGGGTTATGTTTAGGGTTGTTAGGAAAGAGTGAAGACGCAGAGTCCTGTTGAGTGTGGGGTTGCGTAAAGGCTCCCCCAGGGAGTTCAGGTGTACCCAAAGGCTTCCGCTGAGAGCACTTTTTGATGGCAGAAAGTGGCACCGTACGTGTTTTTTCGGCTCTAACTCGGGTTCAGCTTCTTGTTGCGGTTAGGGTTATGTTTAGGGTTGTTAGGAAAGAGTGAAGACGCAGAGTCCTGTTGAGTGTGGGGTTGCGTAAAGGCTCCCCCAGGGAGTTCAGGTGTACCCAAAGGCTTCCGCTGAGAGCACTTTTTGATGGCAGAAAGTGGCACCGTACGTGTTTTTTCGGGTCTAACTCGGGTTCAGCTTCTTGTTCCGGTTAGGGTTATGTTTAGGGTTGTTAGGAAAGAGTGAAGACGCAGAGTCCTGTTGAGTGTGGGGTTGTGTAAAGGCTCCCCCAGGGAGTTCAGGTGTACCCAAAGGCTTCCGCTGAGAGCACTTTTTGATGGCAGAAAGTGGCACCGTCCGTGTTTTTTCGGCTCTAACTCGGGTTCAGCTTCTTGTTGCGGTTAGGGTTATGTTTAGGGTTGTTAGGAAAGAGTGAAGACGCAGAGTCCTGTTGAGTGTGGGGTTGCGTAAAGGCTCCCCCAGGGAGTTCAGGTGTACCCAAAGGCTTCCGCTGAGAGCACTTTTTGATGGCAGAAAGTGGCACCGTCCGTGTTTTTTCGGGTCTAACTCGGGTTCAGCTTCTTGTTGCGGTTAGGGTTATGTTTAGGGTTGTTAGGAAAGAGTGAAGACGCAGAGTCCTGTTGAGTGTGGGGTTGCGTAAAGGCTCCCCCAGGGAGTTCAGGTGTACCCAAAGGCTTCCGCTGAGAGCACTTTTTGATGGCAGAAAGTGGCACCGTCCGTGTTTTTTCGGGTCTAACTCGGGTTGAGCTTCTTGTTGCGGTTAGGGTTATGTTTAGGGTTGTTAGGAAAGAGTGAAGACGCAGAGTCCTGTTGAGTGTGGGGTTGCGTAAAGGCTCCCCCAGGGAGTTCAGGTGTACCCAAAGGCTTCCGCTGAGAGCACTTTTGGATGGCAGAAAGTGGCACCGTACGTGTTTTTTTCGGGTCTAACTCGGGTTGAGCTTCTTGTTGCGGTTAGGGTTATGTTTAGGGTTGTTAGGAAAGAGTGAAGACGCAGAGTCCTGTTGAGTGTGGGGTTGCGTAAAGGCTCCCCCAGGGAGTTCAGGTGTACCCAAAGGCTTCCGCTGAGAGCACTTTTGGATGGCAGAAAGTGGCACCGTACGTGTTTTTTCGGGTCTAACTCGGGTTGAGCTTCTTGTTGCGGTTAGGGTTATGTTTAGGGTTGTTAGGAAAGAGTGAAGACGCAGAGTCCTGTTGAGTGTGGGGTTGCGTAAAGGCTCCCCCAGGGAGTTCAGGTGTACCCAAAGGCTTCCGCTGAGAGCACTTTTTGATGGCAGAAAGTGGCACCGTACGTGTTTTTTCGGGTCTAACTCGGGTTCAGCTTCCTGTTGCGGTTAGGGTTATGTTTAGGGTTGTTAGGAAAGAGTGAAGACGCAGAGTCCTGTTGAGTGTGGGGTTGCGTAAAGGCTCCCCCAGGGAGTTCAGGTGTACCCAAAGGCTTCCGCTGAGAGCACGTTTTGATGGCAGAAAGTGGCACCGTACGTGTTTTTTCGGGTCTAACTCGGGTTCAGCTTCTTGTTGCGGTTAGGGTTATGTTTAGGGTTGTTAGGAAAGAGTGAAGACGCAGAGTCCTGTTGAGTGTGGGGTTGCGTAAAGGCTCCCCCAGGGAGTTCAGGTGTACCCAAAGGCTTCCGCTGAGAGCACTTTTTGATGGCAGAAAGTGGCACCGTACGTGTTTTTTCGGGTCTAACTCGGGTTGAGCTTCTTGTTGCGGTTAGGGTTATGTTTAGGGTTGTTAGGAAAGAGTGAAGACGCAGAGTCCTGTTGAGTGTGGGGTTGCGTAAAGGCTCCCCCAGGGAGTTCAGGTGTACCCAAAGGCTTCCGCTGAGAGCACTTTTGGATGGCAGAAAGTGGCACCGTACGTGTTTTTTCGGGTCTAACTCGGGTTCAGCTTCTTGTTGCGGTTAGGGTTATGTTTAGGGTTGTTAGGAAAGAGTGAAGACGCAGAGTCCTGTTGAGTGTGGGGTTGCGTAAAGGCTCCCCCAGGGAGTTCAGGTGTAGCCAAAGGCTTCCGCTGAGAGCACTTTTTGATGGCAGAAAGTGGCACCGTACGTGTTTTTTCGGGTCTAACTCGGGTTGAGCTTCTTGTTGCGGTTAGGGTTATGTTTAGGGTTGTTAGGAAAGAGTGAAGACGCAGAGTCCTGTTGAGTGTGGGGTTGCGTAAAGGCTCCCCCAGGGAGTTCAGGTGTACCCAAAGGCTTCCGCTGAGAGCACTTTTTGATGGCAGAAAGTGGCACCGTCCGTGTTTTTTCGGGTCTAACTCGGGTTGAGCTTCTTGTTGCGGTTAGGGTTATGTTTAGGGTTGTTAGGAAAGAGTGAAGACGCAGAGTCCTGTTGAGTGTGGGGTTGCGTAAAGGCTCCCCCAGGGAGTTCAGGTGTACCCAAAGGCTTCCGCTGAGAGCACTTTTTGATGGCAGAAAGTGGCACCGTACGTGTTTTTTTCGGGTCTAACTCGGGTTGAGCTTCTTGTTGCGGTTAGGGTTATGTTTAGGGTTGTTAGGAAAGAGTGAAGACGCAGAGTCCTGTTGAGTGTGGGGTTGCGTAAAGGCTCCCCCAGGGAGTTCAGGTGTACCCAAAGGCTTCCGCTGAGAGCACTTTTGGATGGCAGAAAGTGGCACCGTACGTGTTTTTTCGGGTCTAACTCGGGTTGAGCTTCTTGTTGCGGTTAGGGTTATGTTTAGGGTTGTTAGGAAAGAGTGAAGACGCAGAGTCCTGTTGAGTGTGGGGTTGCGTAAAGGCTCCCCCAGGGAGTTCAGGTGTACCCAAAGGCTTCCGCTGAGAGCACTTTTGGATGGCAGAAAGTGGCACCGTACGTGTTTTTTCGGGTCTAACTCGGGTTCAGCTTCTTGTTGCGGTTAGGGTTATGTTTAGGGTTGTTAGGAAAGAGTGAAGACGCAGAGTCCTGTTGAGTGTGGGGTTGCGTAAAGGCTCCCCCAGGGAGTTCAGGTGTACCCAAAGGCTTCCGCTGAGAGCACTTTTTGATGGCAGAAAGTGGCACCGTACGTGTTTTTTCGGGTCTAACTCGGGTTCAGCTTCTTGTTGCGGTTAGGGTTATGTTTAGGGTTGTTAGGAAAGAGTGAAGACGCAGAGTCCTGTTGAGTGTGGGGTTGCGTAAAGGCTCCCCCAGGGAGTTCAGGTGTACCCAAAGGCTTCCGCTGAGAGCACTTTTTGATGGCAGAAAGTGGCACCGTACGTGTTTTTTCGGGTCTAACTCGGGTTCAGCTTCTTGTTGCGGTTAGGGTTATGTTTAGGGTTGTTAGGAAAGAGTGAAGACGCAGAGTCCTGTTGAGTGTGGGGTTGCGTAAAGGCTCCCCCAGGGAGTTCAGGTGTACCCAAAGGCTTCCGCTGAGAGCACTTTTTGATGGCAGAAAGTGGCACCGTACGTGTTTTTTCGGCTCTAACTCGGGTTCAGCTTCTTGTTGCGGTTAGGGTTATGTTTAGGGTTGTTAGGAAAGAGTGAAGACGCAGAGTCCTGTTGAGTGTGGGGTTGCGTAAAGGCTCCCCCAGGGAGTTCAGGTGTACCCAAAGGCTTCCGCTGAGAGCACTTTTTGATGGCAGAAAGTGGCACCGTACGTGTTTTTTCGGGTCTAACTCGGGTTCAGCTTCTTGTTCCGGTTAGGGTTATGTTTAGGGTTGTTAGGAAAGAGTGAAGACGCAGAGTCCTGTTGAGTGTGGGGTTGTGTAAAGGCTCCCCCAGGGAGTTCAGGTGTACCCAAAGGCTTCCGCTGAGAGCACTTTTTGATGGCAGAAAGTGGCACCGTCCGTGTTTTTTCGGCTCTAACTCGGGTTCAGCTTCTTGTTGCGGTTAGGGTTATGTTTAGGGTTGTTAGGAAAGAGTGAAGACGCAGAGTCCTGTTGAGTGTGGGGTTGCGTAAAGGCTCCCCCAGGGAGTTCAGGTGTACCCAAAGGCTTCCGCTGAGAGCACTTTTTGATGGCAGAAAGTGGCACCGTCCGTGTTTTTTCGGGTCTAACTCGGGTTGAGCTTCTTGTTGCGGTTAGGGTTATGTTTAGGGTTGTTAGGAAAGAGTGAAGACGCAGAGTCCTGTTGAGTGTGGGGTTGCGTAAAGGCTCCCCCAGGGAGTTCAGGTGTAGCCAAAGGCTTCCGCTGAGAGCACTTTTGGATGGCAGAAAGTGGCACCGTACGTGTTTTTTTCGGGTCTAACTCGGGTTGAGCTTCTTGTTGCGGTTAGGGTTATGTTTAGGGTTGTTAGGAAAGAGTGAAGACGCAGAGTCCTGTTGAGTGTGGGGTTGCGTAAAGGCTCCCCCAGGGAGTTCAGGTGTACCCAAAGGCTTCCGCTGAGAGCACTTTTGGATGGCAGAAAGTGGCACCGTACGTGTTTTTTCGGGTCTAACTCGGGTTGAGCTTCTTGTTGCGGTTAGGGTTATGTTTAGGGTTGTTAGGAAAGAGTGAAGACGCAGAGTCCTGTTGAGTGTGGGGTTGCGTAAAGGCTCCCCCAGGGAGTTCAGGTGTACCCAAAGGCTTCCGCTGAGAGCACTTTTTGATGGCAGAAAGTGGCACCGTACGTGTTTTTTCGGGTCTAACTCGGGTTCAGCTTCTTGTTGCGGTTAGGGTTATGTTTAGGGTTGTTAGGAAAGAGTGAAGACGCAGAGTCCTGTTGAGTGTGGGGTTGCGTAAAGGCTCCCCCAGGGAGTTCAGGTGTACCCAAAGGCTTCCGCTGAGAGCACTTTTTGATGGCAGAAAGTGGCACCGTACGTGTTTTTTCGGGTCTAACTCGGGTTCAGCTTCTTGTTGCGGTTAGGGTTATGTTTAGGGTTGTTAGGAAAGAGTGAAGACGCAGAGTCCTGTTGAGTGTGGGGTTGCGTAAAGGCTCCCCCAGGGAGTTCAGGTGTACCCAAAGGCTTCCGCTGAGAGCACTTTTTGATGGCAGAAAGTGGCACCGTACGTGTTTTTTCGGGTCTAACTCGGGTTCAGCTTCTTGTTGCGGTTAGGGTTATGTTTAGGGTTGTTAGGAAAGAGTGAAGACGCAGAGTCCTGTTGAGTGTGGGGTTGCGTAAAGGCTCCCCCAGGGAGTTCAGGTGTACCCAAAGGCTTCCGCTGAGAGCACTTTTGGATGGCAGAAAGTGGCACCGTCCGTGTTTTTTCGGGTCTAACTCGGGTTCAGCTTCTTGTTGCGGTTAGGGTTATGTTTAGGGTTGTTAGGAAAGAGTGAAGACGCAGAGTCCTGTTGAGTGTGGGGTTGCGTAAAGGCTCCCCCAGGGAGTTCAGGTGTACCCAAAGGCTTCCGCTGAGAGCACTTTTGGATGGCAGAAAGTGGCACCGTCCGTGTTTTTTCGGGTCTAACTCGGGTTCAGCTTCTTGTTGCGGTTAGGGTTATGTTTAGGGTTGTTAGGAAAGAGTGAAGACGCAGAGTCCTGTTGAGTGTGGGGTTGCGTAAAGGCTCCCCCAGGGAGTTCAGGTGTACCCAAAGGCTTCCGCTGAGAGCACTTTTGGATGGCAGAAAGTGGCACCGTACATGTTTTTTCGGGTCTAACTCGGGTTCAGCTTCTTGTTGCGGTTAGGGTTATGTTTAGGGTTGTTAGGAAAGAGTGAAGACGCAGAGTCCTGTTGAGTGTGGGGTTGCGTAAAGGCTCCCCCAGGGAGTTCAGGTGTACCCAAAGGCTTCCGCTGAGAGCACTTTTTGATGGCAGAAAGTGGCACCGTCCGTGTTTTTTCGGGTCTAACTCGGGTTGAGCTTCTTGTTGCGGTTAGGGTTATGTTTAGGGTTGTTAGGAAAGAGTGAAGACGCAGAGTCCTGTTGAGTGTGGGGTTGCGTAAAGGCTCCCCCAGGGAGTTCAGGTGTACCCAAAGGCTTCCGCTGAGAGCACTTTTGGATGGCAGAAAGTGGCACCGTACGTGTTTTTTTCGGGTCTAACTCGGGTTGAGCTTCTTGTTGCGGTTAGGGTTATGTTTAGGGTTGTTAGGAAAGAGTGAAGACGCAGAGTCCTGTTGAGTGTGGGGTTGCGTAAAGGCTCCCCCAGGGAGTTCAGGTGTACCCAAAGGCTTCCGCTGAGAGCACTTTTGGATGGCAGAAAGTGGCACTGTACGTGTTTTTTCGGGTCTAACTCGGGTTGAGCTTCTTGTTGCGGTTAGGGTTATGTTTAGGGTTGTTAGGAAAGAGTGAAGACGCAGAGTCCTGTTGAGTGTGGGGTTGCGTAAAGGCTCCCCCAGGGAGTTCAGGTGTACCCAAAGGCTTCCGCTGAGAGCACTTTTTGATGGCAGAAAGTGGCACCGTACGTGTTTTTTCGGGTCTAACTCGGGTTCAGCTTCTTGTTGCGGTTAGGGTTATGTTTAGGGTTGTTAGGAAAGAGTGAAGACGCAGAGTCCTGTTGAGTGTGGGGTTGCGTAAAGGCTCCCCCAGGGAGTTCAGGTGTACCCAAAGGCTTCCGCTGAGAGCACTTTTTGATGGCAGAAAGTGGCACCGTACGTGTTTTTTCGGGTCTAACTCGGGTTCAGCTTCTTGTTGCGGTTAGGGTTATGTTTAGGGTTGTTAGGAAAGAGTGAAGACGCAGAGTCCTGTTGAGTGTGGGGTTGCGTAAAGGCTCCCCCAGGGAGTTCAGGTGTACCCAAAGGCTTCCGCTGAGAGCACTTTTTGATGGCAGAAAGTGGCACCGTACGTGTTTTTTCGGGTCTAACTCGGGTTCAGCTTCTTGTTGCGGTTAGGGTTATGTTTAGGGTTGTTAGGAAAGAGTGAAGACGCAGAGTCCTGTTGAGTGTGGGGTTGCGTAAAGGCTCCCCCAGGGAGTTCAGGTGTACCCAAAGGCTTCCGCTGAGAGCACTTTTGGATGGCAGAAAGTGGCACCGTACGTGTTTTTTCGGGTCTAACTCGGGTTCAGCTTCTTGTTGCGGTTAGGGTTATGTTTAGGGTTGTTAGGAAAGAGTGAAGACGCAGAGTCCTGTTGAGTGTGGGGTTGCGTAAAGGCTCCCCCAGGGAGTTCAGGTGTACCCAAAGGCTTCCGCTGAGAGCACTTTTTGATGGCAGAAAGTGGCACCGTACATGTTTTTTCGGGTCTAACTCGGGTTCAGCTTCTTGTTGCGGTTAGGGTTATGTTTAGGGTTGTTAGGAAAGAGTGAAGACGCAGAGTCCTGTTGAGTGTGGGGTTGCGTAAAGGCTCCCCCAGGGAGTTCAGGTGTACCCAAAGGCTTCCGCTGAGAGCACTTTTGGATGGCAGAAAGTGGCACCGTACGTGTTTTTTCGGGTCTAACTCGGGTTCAGCTTCTTGTTGCGGTTAGGGTTATGTTTAGGGTTGTTAGGAAAGAGTGAAGACGCAGAGTCCTGTTGAGTGTGGGGTTGCGTAAAGGCTCCCCCAGGGAGTTCAGGTGTACCCAAAGGCTTCCGCTGAGAGCACTTTTGGATGGCAGAAAGTGGCACCGTACGTGTTTTTTCGGGTCTAACTCGGGTTCAGCTTCTTGTTGCGGTTAGGGTTATGTTTAGGGTTGTTAGGAAAGAGTGAAGACGCAGAGTCCTGTTGAGTGTGGGGTTGCGTAAAGGCTCCCCCAGGGAGTTCAGGTGTACCCAAAGGCTTCCGCTGAGAGCACTTTTTGATGGCAGAAAGTGGCACCGTACGTGTTTTTTCGGGTCTAACTCGGGTTCAGCTTCTTGTTGCGGTTAGGGTTATGTTTAGGGTTGTTAGGAAAGAGTGAAGACGCAGAGTCCTGTTGAGTGTGGGGTTGCGTAAAGGCTCCCCCAGGGAGTTCAGGTGTACCCAAAGGCTTCCGCTGAGAGCACTTTTGGATGGCAGAAAGTGGCACCGTCCGTGTTTTTTCGGGTCTAACTCGGGTTCAGCTTCTTGTTGCGGTTAGGGTTATGTTTAGGGTTGTTAGGAAAGAGTGAAGACGCAGAGTCCTGTTGAGTGTGGGGTTGCGTAAAGGCTCCCCCAGGGAGTTCAGGTGTTCCCAAAGGCTTCCGCTGAGAGCACTTTTTGATGGCAGAAAGTGGCACCGTACGTGTTTTTTTCGGGTCTAACTCGGGTTCAGCTTCTTGTTGCGGTTAGGGGTATGTTTAGGGTTGTTAGGAAAGAGTGAAGACGCAGAGTCCTGTTGAGTGTGGGGTTGCGTAAAGGCTCCCCCAGGGAGTTCAGGTGTACCCAAAGGCTTCCGCTGAGAGCACTTTTGGATGGCAGAAAGTGACACCGTACGTGTTTTTTCGGGTCTAACTCGGGTTCAGCTTCTTGTTGCGGTTAGGGTTATGTTTAGGGTTGTTAGGAAAGAGTGAAGACGCAGAGTCCTGTTGAGTGTGGGGTTGCGTAAAGGCTCCCCCAGGGAGTTCAGGTGTACCCAAAGGCTTCCGCTGAGAGCACTTTTTGATGGCAGAAAGTGGCACCGTACGTGTTTTTTCGGGTCTAACTCGGGTTCAGCTTCTTGTTGCGGTTAGGATTATGTTTAGGGTTGTTAGGAAAGAGTGAAGACGCAGAGTCCTGTTGAGTGTGGGGTTGCGTAAAGGCTCCGCCAGGGAGTTCAGGTGTACCCAAAGGCTTCCGCTGAGAGCACTTTTTGATGGCAGAAAGTGGCACCGTACGTGTTTTTTCGGGTCTAACTCGGGTTCAGCTTCTTGTTGCGGTTAGGGTTATGTTTAGGGTTGTTAGGAAAGAGTGAAGACGCAGAGTCCTGTTGAGTGTGGGGTTGCGTAAAGGCTCCCCCAGGGAGTTCAGGTGTACCCAAAGGCTTCCGCTGAGAGCACTTTTTGATGGCAGAAAGTGGCACCGTACGTGTTTTTTCGGGTCTAACTCGGGTTGAGCTTCTTGTTGCGGTTAGGGTTATGTTTAGGGTTGTTAGGAAAGAGTGAAGACGCAGAGTCCTGTTGAGTGTGGGGTTGCGTAAAGGCTCCCCCAGGGAGTTCAGGTGTACCCAAAGGCTTCTGCTGAGAGCACTTTTTGATGGCAGAAAGTGGCACCGTACGTGTGTTTTCGGGTCTAACTCGGGTTCAGCTTCTTGTTGCGGTTAGGGTTATGTTTAGGGTTGTTAGGAAAGAGTGAAGACGCAGAGTCCTGTTGAGTGTGGGGTTGCGTAAAGGCTCCCCCAGGGAGTTCAGGTGTACCCAAAGGCTTCCGCTGAGAGCACTTTTTGATGGCAGAAAGTGGCACCGTACGTGTTTTTTCGGGTCTAACTCGGGTTCAGCTTCTTGTTGCGGTTAGGATTATGTTTAGGGTTGTTAGGAAAGAGTGAAGACGCAGAGTCCTGTTGAGTGTGGGGTTGCGTAAAGGCTCCGCCAGGGAGTTCAGGTGTACCCAAAGGCTTCCGCTGAGAGCACTTTTTGATGGCAGAAAGTGGCACCGTACGTGTTTTTTCGGGTCTAACTCGGGTTCAGCTTCTTGTTGCGGTTAGGGTTATGTTTAGGGTTGTTAGGAAAGAGTGAAGACGCAGAGTCCTGTTGAGTGTGGGGTTGCGTAAAGGCTCCCCCAGGGAGTTCAGGTGTACCCAAAGGCTTCCGCTGAGAGCACTTTTTGATGGCAGAAAGTGGCACCGTACGTGTTTTTTCGGGTCTAACTCGGGTTGAGCTTCTTGTTGCGGTTAGGGTTATGTTTAGGGTTGTTAGGAAAGAGTGAAGACGCAGAGTCCTGTTGAGTGTGGGGTTGCGTAAAGGCTCCCCCAGGGAGTTCAGGTGTACCCAAAGGCTTCTGCTGAGAGCACTTTTTGATGGCAGAAAGTGGCACCGTACGTGTGTTTTCGGGTCTAACTCGGGTTCAGCTTCTTGTTGCGGTTAGGGTTATGTTTAGGGTTGTTAGGAAAGAGTGAAGACGCAGAGTCCTGTTGAGTGTGGGGTTGCGTAAAGGCTCCCCCAGGGAGTTCAGGTGTACCCAAAGGCTTCCGCTGAGAGCACTTTTTGATGGCAGAAAGTGGCACCGTACGTGTTTTTTCGGCTCTAACTCGGGTTCAGCTTCTTGTTGCGGTTAGGGTTATGTTTAGGGTTGTTAGGAAAGAGTGAAGACGCAGAGTCCTGTTGAGTGTGGGGTTGCGTAAAGGCTCCCCCAGGGAGTTCAGGTGTACCCAAAGGCTTCCGCTGAGAGCACTTTTTGATGGCAGAAAGTGGCACCGTACGTGTTTTTTCGGCTCTAACTCGGGTTCAGCTTCTTGTTGCGGTTAGGGTTATGTTTAGGGTTGTTAGGAAAGAGTGAAGACGCAGAGTCCTGTTGAGTGTGGGGTTGCGTAAAGGCTCCCCCAGGGAGTTCAGGTGTACCCAAAGGCTTCCGCTGAGAGCACTTTTTGATGGCAGAAAGTGGCACCGTACGTGTTTTTTTGGGTCTAACTCGGGTTCAGCTTCTTGTTGCGGTTAGGGTTATGTTTAGGGTTGTTAGGAAAGAGTGAAGACGCAGAGTCCTGTTGAGTGTGGGGTTGCGTAAAGGCTCCCCCAGGGAGTTCAGGTGTACCCAAAGGCTTCCGCTGAGAGCACTTTTGGATGGCAGAAAGTGGCACCGTACGTGTTTTTTCGGGTCTAACTCGGGTTCAGCTTCTTGTTGCGGTTAGGGTTATGTTTAGGGTTGTTAGGAAAGAGTGAAGACGCAGAGTCCTGTTGAGTGTGGGGTTGCATAAAGACTCCCCCAGGGAGTTCAGGTGTACCCAAAGGCTTCCGCTGAGAGCACTTTTTGATGGCAGAAAGTGGCACCGTCCGTGTTTTTTCGGGTCTAACTCGGGTTCAGCTTCTTGTTCCGGTTAGGGTTATGTTTAGGGTTGTTAGGAAAGAGTGAAGACGCAGAGTCCTGTTGAGTGTGGGGTTGCGTAAAGGCTCCCCCAGGGAGTTCAGGTGTACCCAAAGGCTTCCGCTGAGAGCACTTTTTGATGGCAGAAAGTGGCACCGTCCTTTTTTTTTCGGGTCTAACTCGGGTTCAGCTTCTTGTTGCGGTTAGGGTTATGTTTAGGGTTGTTAGGAAAGAGTGAAGACGCAGAGTCCTGTTGAGTGTGGGGTTGCGTAAAGGCTCCCCCAGGGAGTTCAGGTGTAGCCAAAGGCTTCCGCTGAGAGCACTTTTTGATGGCAGAAAGTGGCACCGTACGTGTTTTTTCGGGTCTAACTCGGGTTCAGCTTCTTGTTCCGGTTAGGCTTATGTTTAGGGTTGTTAGGAAAGAGTGAAGACGCAGAGTCCTGTTGAGTGTGGGGTTGTGTAAAGGCTCCCCCAGGGAGTTCAGGTGTTCCCAAAGGCTTCCGCTGAGAGCACTTTTTGATGGCAGAAAGTGGCACCGTACGTGTTTTTTTCGGGTCTAACTCGGGTTCAGCTTCTTGTTGCGGTTAGGGGTATGTTTAGGGTTGTTAGGAAAGAGTGAAGACGCAGAGTCCTGTTGAGTGTGGGGTTGCGTAAAGGCTCCCCCAGGGAGTTCAGGTGTACCCAAAGGCTTCCGCTGAGAGCACTTTTTGATGGCAGAAAGTGGCACCGTACGTGTTTTTTCGGGTCTAACTCGGGTTGAGCTTCTTGTTGCGGTTAGGGTTATGTTTAGGGTTGTTAGGAAAGAGTGAAGACGCAGAGTCCTGTTGAGTGTGGGGTTGCGTAAAGGCTCCCCCAGGGAGTTCAGGTGTACCCAAAGGCTTCCGCTGAGAGCACTTTTTGATGGCAGAAAGTGGCACCGTACGTGTTTTTTCGGGTCTAACTCGGGTTCAGCTTCTTGTTCCGGTTAGGCTTATGTTTAGGGTTGTTAGGAAAGAGTGAAGACGCAGAGTCCTGTTGAGTGTGGGGTTGTGTAAAGGCTCCCCCAGGGAGTTCAGGTGTTCCCAAAGGCTTCCGCTGAGAGCACTTTTTGATGGCAGAAAGTGGCACCGTACGTGTTTTTTCGGCTCTAACTCGGGTTCAGCTTCTTGTTGCGGTTAGGGTTATGTTTAGGGTTGTTAGGAAAGAGTGAAGACGCAGAGTCCTGTTGAGTGTGGGGTTGCGTAAAGGCTCCCCCAGGGAGTTCAGGTGTACCCAAAGGCTTCCGCTGAGAGCACTTTTTGATGGCAGAAAGTGGCACCGTACGTGTTTTTTCGGGTCTAACTCGGGTTCAGCTTCTTGTTGCGGTTAGGATTATGTTTAGGGTTGTTAGGAAAGAGTGAAGACGCAGAGTCCTGTTGAGTGTGGGGTTGCGTAAAGGCTCCGCCAGGGAGTTCAGGTGTACCCAAAGGCTTCCGCTGAGAGCACTTTTTGATGGCAGAAAGTGGCACCGTCCGTGTTTTTTCGGGTCTAACTCGGGTTCAGCTTCTTGTTGCGGTTAGGGTTATGTTTAGGGTTGTTAGGAAAGAGTGAAGACGCAGAGTCCTGTTGAGTGTGGGGTTGCGTAAAGGCTCCCCCAGGGAGTTCAGGTGTACCCAAAGGCTTCCGCTGAGAGCACTTTTTGATGGCAGAAAGTGGCACCGTACGTGTTTTTTCGGGTCTAACTCGGGTTCAGCTTCTTGTTCCGGTTAGGGTTATGTTTAGGGTTGTTAGGAAAGAGTGAAGACGCAGAGTCCTGTTGAGTGTGGGGTTGCGTAAAGGCTCCCCCAGGGAGTTCAGGTGTACCCAAAGGCTTCTGCTGAGAGCACTTTTTGATGGCAGAAAGTGGCACCGTCCGTGTTTTTTCGGGTCTAACTCGGGTTCAGCTTCTTGTTGCGGTTAGGGTTATGTTTAGGGTTGTTAGGAAAGAGTGAAGACGCAGAGTCCTGTTGAGTGTGGGGTTGCGTAAAGGCTCCCCCAGGGAGTTCAGGTGTACCCAAAGGCTTCCGCTGAGAGCACTTTTTGATGGCAGAAAGTGGCACCGTCCGTGTTTTTTCGGGTCTAACTCGGGTTGAGCTTCTTGTTGCGGTTAGGGTTATGTTTAGGGTTGTTAGGAAAGAGTGAAGACGCAGAGTCCTGTTGAGTGTGGGGTTGCGTAAAGGCTCCCCCAGGGAGTTCAGGTGTACCCAAAGGCTTCCGCTGAGAGCACTTTTGGATGGCAGAAAGTGGCACCGTACGTGTTTTTTCGGGTCTAACTCGGGTTCAGCTTCTTGTTGCGGTTAGGGTTATGTTTAGGGTTGTTAGGAAAGAGTGAAGACGCAGAGTCCTGTTGAGTGTGGGGTTGCGTAAAGGCTCCCCCAGGGAGTTCAGGTGTACCCAAAGGCTTCCGCTGAGAGCACTTTTGGATGGCAGAAAGTGGCACCGTACGTGTTTTTTTGGGTCTAACTCGGGTTCAGCTTCTTGTTGCGGTTAGGGTTATGTTTAGGGTTGTTAGGAAAGAGTGAAGACGCAGAGTCCTGTTGAGTGTGGGGTTGCGTAAAGGCTCCCCCAGGGAGTTCAGGTGTACCCAAAGGCTTCCGCTGAGAGCACTTTTGGATGGCAGAAAGTGGCACCGTCCGTGTTTTTTCGGGTCTAACTCGGGTTCAGCTTCTTGTTGCGGTTAGGGTTATGTTTAGGGTTGTTAGGAAAGAGTGAAGACGCAGAGTCCTGTTGAGTGTGGGGTTGCATAAAGGCTCCCCCAGGGAGTTCAGGTGTACCCAAAGGCTTCCGCTGAGAGCACTTTTTGATGGCAGAAAGTGGCACCGTCCGTGTTTTTTCGGGTCTAACTCGGGTTGAGCTTCTTGTTGCGGTTAGGGTTATGTTTAGGGTTGTTAGGAAAGAGTGAAGACGCAGAGTCCTGTTGAGTGTGGGGTTGCGTAAAGGCTCCCCCAGGGAGTTCAGGTGTACCCAAAGGCTTCCGCTGAGAGCCCTTTTTGATGGCAGAAAGTGGCACCGTACGTTTTTTTTCGGGTCTAACTCGGGTTCAGCTTCTTGTTCCGGTTAGGGTTATGTTTAGGGTTGTTAGGAAAGAGTGAAGACGCAGAGTCCTGTTGAGTGTGGGGTTGCGTAAAGGCTCCCCCAGGGAGTTCAGGTGTACCCAAAGGCTTCCGCTGAGAGCACTTTTTGATGGCAGAAAGTGGCACCGTACGTGTTTTTTCGGGTCTAACTCGGGTTGAGCTTCTTGTTCCGGTTAGGCTTATGTTTAGGGTTGTTAGGAAAGAGTGAAGACGCAGAGTCCTGTTGAGTGTGGGGTTGCGTAAAGGCTCCCTCAGGGAGTTCAGGTGTACCCAAAGGCTTCCGCTGAGAGCACTTTTTGATGGCAGAAAGTGGCACCGTACGTGTTTTTTTCGGGTCTAACTCGGGTTGAGCTTCTTGTTGCGGTTAGGGTTATGTTTAGGGTTGTTAGGAAAGAGTGAAGACGCAGAGTCCTGTTGAGTGTGGGGTTGCGTAAAGGCTCCCCCAGGGAGTTCAGGTGTACCCAAAGGCTTCCGCTGAGAGCACTTTTTGATGGCAGAAAGTGGCACCGTACGTGTTTTTTCGGGTCTAACTCGGATTCAGCTTCTTGTTGCGGTTAGGGTTATGTTTAGGGTTGTTAGGAAAGAGTGAAGACGCAGAGTCCTGTTGAGTGTGGGGTTGCGTAAAGGCTCCCCCAGGGAGTTCAGGTGTACCCAAAGGCTTCCGCTGAGAGCACTTTTGGATGGCAGAAAGTGGCACCGTACGTGTTTTTTCGGGTCTAACTCGGGTTCAGCTTCTTGTTGCGGTTAGGGTTATGTTTAGGGTTGTTAGGAAAGAGTGAAGACGCAGAGTCCTGTTGAGTGTGGGGTTGCATAAAGGCTCCCCCAGGGAGTTCAGGTGTACCCAAAGGCTTCCGCTGAGAGCACTTTTTGATGGCAGAAAGTGGCACCGTACGTGTTTTTTCGGGTCTAACTCGGGTTCAGCTTCTTGTTCCGGTTAGGGTTATGTTTAGGGTTGTTAGGAAAGAGTGAAGACGCAGAGTCCTGTTGAGTGTGGGGTTGTGTAAAGGCTCCCCCAGGGAGTTCAGGTGTACCCAAAGGCTTCCGCTGAGAGCACTTTTTGATGGCAGAAAGTGGCACCGTACGTGTTTTTTCGGGTCTAACTCGGGTTGAGCTTCTTGTTGCGGTTAGGGTTATGTTTAGGGTTGTTAGGAAAGAGTGAAGACGCAGAGTCCTGTTGAGTGTGGGGTTGCGTAAAGGCTCCCCCAGGGAGTTCAGGTGTACCCAAAGGCTTCCGCTGAGAGCACTTTTTGATGGCAGAAAGTGGCACCGTACGTGTTTTTTCGGGTCTAACTCGGGTTCAGCTTCTTGTTCCGGTTAGGCTTATGTTTAGGGTTGTTAGGAAAGAGTGAAGACGCAGAGTCCTGTTGAGTGTGGGGTTGTGTAAAGGCTCCCCCAGGGAGTTCAGGTGTTCCCAAAGGCTTCCGCTGAGAGCACTTTTTGATGGCAGAAAGTGGCACCGTACGTGTTTTTTTCGGGTCTAACTCGGGTTCAGCTTCTTGTTGCGGTTAGGGGTATGTTTAGGGTTGTTAGGAAAGAGTGAAGACGCAGAGTCCTGTTGAGTGTGGGGTTGCGTAAAGGCTCCCCCAGGGAGTTCAGGTGTACCCAAAGGCTTCCGCTGAGAGCACTTTTTGATGGCAGAAAGTGGCACCGTACGTGTTTTTTCGGGTCTAACTCGGGTTCAGCTTCTTGTTGCGGTTAGGGTTATGTTTAGGGTTGTTAGGAAAGAGTGAAGACGCAGAGTCCTGTTGAGTGTGGGGTTGCGTAAAGGCTCCCCCAGGGAGTTCAGGTGTAGCCAAAGGCTTCCGCTGAGAGCACTTTTTGATGGCAGAAAGTGGCACCGTACGTGTTTTTTCGGGTCTAACTCGGGTTCAGCTTCTTGTTGCGGTTAGGCTTATGTTTAGGGTTGTTAGGAAAGAGTGAAGACGCAGAGTCCTGTTGAGTGTGGGGTTGTGTAAAGGCTCCCCCAGGGAGTTCAGGTGTTCCCAAAGGCTTCCGCTGAGAGCACTTTTTGATGGCAGAAAGTGGCACCGTCCGTGTTTTTTCGGGTCTAACTCGGGTTCAGCTTCTTGTTGCGGTTAGGGTTATGTTTAGGGTTGTTAGGAAAGAGTGAAGACGCAGAGTCCTGTTGAGTGTGGGGTTGCGTAAAGGCTCCCCCAGGGAGTTCAGGTGTACCCAAAGGCTTCCGCTGAGAGCACTTTTTGATGGCAGAAAGTGGCACCGTACGTGTTTTTTCGGGTCTAACTCGGGTTCAGCTTCTTGTTGCGGTTAGGATTATGTTTAGGGTTGTTAGGAAAGAGTGAAGACGCAGAGTCCTGTTGAGTGTGGGGTTGCGTAAAGGCTCCGCCAGGGAGTTCAGGTGTACCCAAAGGCTTCCGCTGAGAGCACTTTTTGATGGCAGAAAGTGGCACCGTACGTGTTTTTTCGGGTCTAACTCGGGTTCAGCTTCTTGTTGCGGTTAGGGTTATGTTTAGGGTTGTTAGGAAAGAGTGAAGACGCAGAGTCCTGTTGAGTGTGGGGTTGCGTAAAGGCTCCCCCAGGGAGTTCAGGTGTACCCAAAGGCTTCCGCTGAGAGCACTTTTTGATGGCAGAAAGTGGCACCGTACGTGTTTTTTCGGGTCTAACTCGGGTTGAGCTTCTTGTTGCGGTTAGGGTTATGTTTAGGGTTGTTAGGAAAGAGTGAAGACGCAGAGTCCTGTTGAGTGTGGGGTTGCGTAAAGGCTCCCCCAGGGAGTTCAGGTGTACCCAAAGGCTTCTGCTGAGAGCACTTTTTGATGGCAGAAAGTGGCACCGTACGTGTTTTTTCGGGTCTAACTCGGGTTCAGCTTCTTGTTGCGGTTAGGGTTATGTTTAGGGTTGTTAGGAAAGAGTGAAGACGCAGAGTCCTGTTGAGTGTGGGGTTGCGTAAAGGCTCCCCCAGGGAGTTCAGGTGTACCCAAAGGCTTCCGCTGAGAGCACTTTTTGATGGCAGAAAGTGGCACCGTACGTGTTTTTTCGGGTCTAACTCGGGTTCAGCTTCTTGTTGCGGTTAGGGTTATGTTTAGGGTTGTTAGGAAAGAGTGAAGACGCAGAGTCCTGTTGAGTGTGGGGTTGCGTAAAGGCTCCCCCAGGGAGTTCAGGTGTACCCAAAGGCTTCCGCTGAGAGCACTTTTTGATGGCAGAAAGTGGCACCGTACGTGTTTTTTCGGGTCTAACTCGGGTTCAGCTTCTTGTTGCGGTTAGGGTTATGTTTAGGGTTGTTAGGAAAGAGTGAAGACGCAGAGTCCTGTTGAGTGTGGGGTTGCGTAAAGGCTCCCCCAGGGAGTTCAGGTGTACCCAAAGGCTTCCGCTGAGAGCACTTTTGGATGGCAGAAAGTGGCACCGTACGTGTTTTTTTGGGTCTAACTCGGGTTCAGCTTCTTGTTGCGGTTAGGGTTATGTTTAGGGTTGTTAGGAAAGAGTGAAGACGCAGAGTCCTGTTGAGTGTGGGGTTGCGTAAAGGCTCCCCCAGGGAGTTCAGGTGTACCCAAAGGCTTCCGCTGAGAGCACTTTTGGATGGCAGAAAGTGGCACCGTCCGTGTTTTTTCGGGTCTAACTCGGGTTCAGCTTCTTGTTGCGGTTAGGGTTATGTTTAGGGTTGTTAGGAAAGAGTGAAGACGCAGAGTCCTGTTGAGTGTGGGGTTGCATAAAGGCTCCCCCAGGGAGTTCAGGTGTACCCAAAGGCTTCCGCTGAGAGCACTTTTTGATGGCAGAAAGTGGCACCGTCCGTGTTTTTTCGGGTCTAACTCGGGTTCAGCTTCTTGTTCCGGTTAGGGTTATGTTTAGGGTTGTTAGGAAAGAGTGAAGACGCAGAGTCCTGTTGAGTGTGGGGTTGCGTAAAGGCTCCCCCAGGGAGTTCAGGTGTACCCAAAGGCTTCCGCTGAGAGCCCTTTTTGATGGCAGAAAGTGGCACCGTACGTGTTTTTTCGGGTCTAACTCGGGTTCAGCTTCTTGTTGCGGTTAGGGTTATGTTTAGGGTTGTTAGGAAAGAGTGAAGACGCAGAGTCCTGTTGAGTGTGGGGTTGCGTAAAGGCTCCCCCAGGGAGTTCAGGTGTACCCAAAGGCTTCCGCTGAGAGCACTTTTTGATGGCAGAAAGTGGCACCGTACGTGTTTTTTCGGGTCTAACTCGGGTTGAGCTTCTTGTTCCGGTTAGGCTTATGTTTAGGGTTGTTAGGAAAGAGTGAAGACGCAGAGTCCTGTTGAGTGTGGGGTTGCGTAAAGGCTCCCTCAGGGAGTTCAGGTGTACCCAAAGGCTTCCGCTGAGAGCACTTTTTGATGGCAGAAAGTGGCACCGTACGTGTTTTTTCGGGTCTAACTCGGGTTGAGCTTCTTGTTGCGGTTAGGGTTATGTTTAGGGTTGTTAGGAAAGAGTGAAGACGCAGAGTCCTGTTGAGTGTGGGGTTGCGTAAAGGCTCCCCCAGGGAGTTCAGGTGTACCCAAAGGCTTCCGCTGAGAGCACTTTTGGATGGCAGAAAGTGGCACCGTACGTGTTTTTTCGGGTCTAACTCGGGTTGAGCTTCTTGTTGCGGTTAGGGTTATGTTTAGGGTTGTTAGGAAAGAGTGAAGACGCAGAGTCCTGTTGAGTGTGGGGTTGCGTAAAGGCTCCCCCAGGGAGTTCAGGTGTACCCAAAGGCTTCCGCTGAGAGCACTTTTTGATGGCAGAAAGTGGCACCGTACGTGTTTTTTCGGGTCTAACTCGGGTTGAGCTTCTTGTTCCGGTTAGGGTTATGTTTAGGGTTGTTAGGAAAGAGTGAAGACGCAGAGTCCTGTTGAGTGTGGGGTTGCGTAAAGGCTCCCCCAGGGAGTTCAGGTGTACCCAAAGGCTTCTGCTGAGAGCACTTTTTGATGGCAGAAAGTGGCACCGTACGTGTTTTTTCGGGTCTAACTCGGGTTCAGCTTCTTGTTGCGGTTAGGGTTATGTTTAGGGTTGTTAGGAAAGAGTGAAGACGCAGAGTCCTGTTGAGTGTGGGGTTGCGTAAAGGCTCCCCCAGGGAGTTCAGGTGTACCCAAAGGCTTCCGCTGAGAGCACTTTTTGATGGCAGAAAGTGGCACCGTACGTGTTTTTTCGGGTCTAACTCGGGTTGAGCTTCTTGTTGCGGTTAGGGTTATGTTTAGGGTTGTTAGGAAAGAGTGAAGACGCAGAGTCCTGTTGAGTGTGGGGTTGCGTAAAGGCTCCCCCAGGGAGTTCAGGTGTACCCAAAGGCTTCCGCTGAGAGCACTTTTGGATGGCAGAAAGTGGCACCGTACGTGTTTTTTCGGGTCTAACTCGGGTTCAGCTTCTTGTTGTGGTTAGGGTTATGTTTAGGGTTGTTAGGAAAGAGTGAAGACGCAGAGTCCTGTTGAGTGTGGGGTTGCGTAAAGGCTCCCCCAGGGAGTTCAGGTGTACCCAAAGGCTTCCGCTGAGAGCACTTTTGGATGGCAGAAAGTGGCACCGTACGTGTTTTTTTGGGTCTAACTCGGGTTCAGCTTCTTGTTGCGGTTAGGGTTATGTTTAGGGTTGTTAGGAAAGAGTGAAGACGCAGAGTCCTGTTGAGTGTGGGGTTGCGTAAAGGCTCCCCCAGGGAGTTCAGGTGTACCCAAAGGCTTCCGCTGAGAGCACTTTTGGATGGCAGAAAGTGGCACCGTCCGTGTTTTTTCGGGTCTAACTCGGGTTCAGCTTCTTGTTGCGGTTAGGGTTATGTTTAGGGTTGTTAGGAAAGAGTGAAGACGCAGAGTCCTGTTGAGTGTGGGGTTGCATAAAGGCTCCCCCAGGGAGTTCAGGTGTACCCAAAGGCTTCCGCTGAGAGCACTTTTTGATGGCAGAAAGTGGCACCGTCCGTGTTTTTTCGGGTCTAACTCGGGTTCAGCTTCTTGTTCCGGTTAGGGTTATGTTTAGGGTTGTTAGGAAAGAGTGAAGACGCAGAGTCCTGTTGAGTGTGGGGTTGCGTAAAGGCTCCCCCAGGGAGTTCAGGTGTACCCAAAGGCTTCCGCTGAGAGCCCTTTTTGATGGCAGAAAGTGGCACCGTACGTGTTTTTTCGGGTCTAACTCGGGTTCAGCTTCTTGTTGCGGTTAGGGTTATGTTTAGGGTTGTTAGGAAAGAGTGAAGACGCAGAGTCCTGTTGAGTGTGGGGTTGCGTAAAGGCTCCCCCAGGGAGTTCAGGTGTACCCAAAGGCTTCCGCTGAGAGCACTTTTTGATGGCAGAAAGTGGCACCGTACGTGTTTTTTCGGGTCTAACTCGGGTTCAGCTTCTTGTTCCGGTTAGGCTTATGTTTAGGGTTGTTAGGAAAGAGTGAAGACGCAGAGTCCTGTTGAGTGTGGGGTTGCGTAAAGGCTCCCTCAGGGAGTTCAGGTGTACCCAAAGGCTTCCGCTGAGAGCACTTTTTGATGGCAGAAAGTGGCACCGTACGTGTTTTTTCGGGTCTAACTCGGGTTGAGCTTCTTGTTGCGGTTAGGGTTATGTTTAGGGTTGTTAGGAAAGAGTGAAGACGCAGAGTCCTGTTGAGTGTGGGGTTGCGTAAAGGCTCCCCCAGGGAGTTCAGGTGTACCCAAAGGCTTCCGCTGAGAGCACTTTTGGATGGCAGAAAGTGGCACCGTCCGTGTTTTTTCGGGTCTAACTCGGGTTGAGCTTCTTGTTGCGGTTAGGGTTATGTTTAGGGTTGTTAGGAAAGAGTGAAGACGCAGAGTCCTGTTGAGTGTGGGGTTGCGTAAAGGCTCCCCCAGGGAGTTCAGGTGTACCCAAAGGCTTCCGCTGAGAGCACTTTTGGATGGCAGAAAGTGGCACCGTACGTGTTTTTTCGGGTCTAACTCGGGTTCAGCTTGTTGCGGTTAGGGTTATGTTTAGGGTTGTTAGGAAAGAGTGAAGACGCAGAGTCCTGTTGAGTGTGGGGTTGCGTAAAGGCTCCCCCAGGGAGTTCAGGTGTACCCAAAGGCTTCCGCTGAGAGCACTTTTGGATGGCAGAAAGTGGCACCGTACGTGTTTTTTCGGGTCTAACTCGGGTTCAGCTTCTTGTTGCGGTTAGGGTTATGTTTAGGGTTGTTAGGAAAGAGTGAAGACGCAGAGTCCTGTTGAGTGTGGGGTTGCATAAAGGCTCCCCCAGGGAGTTCAGGTGTACCCAAAGGCTTCCGCTGAGAGCACTTTTTGATGGCAGAAAGTGGCACCGTACGTGTTTTTTCGGGTCTAACTCGGGTACAGCTTCTTGTTCCGGTTAGGGTTATGTTTAGGGTTGTTAGGAAAGAGTGAAGACGCAGAGTCCTGTTGAGTGTGGGGTTGCGTAAAGGCTCCCCCAGGGAGTTCAGGTGTACCCAAAGGCTTCCGCTGAGAGCACTTTTTGATGGCAGAAAGTGGCACCGTACGTGTTTTTTCGGGTCTAACTCGGGTTGAGCTTCTTGTTGCGGTTAGGGTTATGTTTAGGGTTGTTAGGAAAGAGTGAAGACGCAGAGTCCTGTTGAGTGTGGGGTTGCGTAAAGGCTCCCCCAGGGAGTTCAGGTGTACCCAAAGGCTTCCGCTGAGAGCACTTTTTGATGGCAGCAAGTGGCACCGTACGTGTTTTTTCGGGTCTAACTCGGGTTGAGCTTCTTGTTCCGGTTAGGCTTATGTTTAGGGTTGTTAGGAAAGAGTGAAGACGCAGAGTCCTGTTGAGTGTGGGGTTGCGTAAAGGCTCCCTCAGGGAGTTCAGGTGTACCCAAAGGCTTCCGCTGAGAGCACTTTTTGATGGCAGAAAGTGGCACCGTACGTGTTTTTTTCGGGTCTAACTCGGGTTGAGCTTCTTGTTGCGGTTAGGGTTATGTTTAGGGTTGTTAGGAAAGAGTGAAGACGCAGAGTCCTGTTGAGTGTGGGGTTGCGTAAAGGCTCCCCCAGGGAGTTCAGGTGTACCCAAAGGCTTCCGCTGAGAGCACTTTTGGATGGCAGAAAGTGGCACCGTACGTGTTTTTTCGGGTCTAACTCGGGTTGAGCTTCTTGTTGCGGTTAGGGTTATGTTTAGGGTTGTTAGGAAAGAGTGAAGACGCAGAGTCCTGTTGAGTGTGGGGTTGCGTAAAGGCTCCCCCAGGGAGTTCAGGTGTACCCAAAGGCTTCCGCTGAGAGCACTTTTGGATGGCAGAAAGTGGCACCGTACGTGTTTTTTCGGGTCTAACTCGGGTTGAGCTTCTTGTTGCGGTTAGGGTTATGTTTAGGGTTGTTAGGAAAGAGTGAAGACGCAGAGTCCTGTTGAGTGTGGGGTTGCGTAAAGGCTCCCCCAGGGAGTTCAGGTGTACCCAAAGGCTTCCGCTGAGAGCACTTTTGGATGGCAGAAAGTGGCACCGTACGTGTTTTTTCGGGTCTAACTCGGGTTGAGCTTCTTGTTCCGGTTAGGCTTATGTTTAGGGTTGTTAGGAAAGAGTGAAGACGCAGAGTCCTGTTGAGTGTGGGGTTGCGTAAAGGCTCCCTCAGGGAGTTCAGGTGTACCCAAAGGCTTCCGCTGAGAGCACTTTTTGATGGCAGAAAGTGGCACCGTACGTGTTTTTTCGGGTCTAACTCGGGTTGAGCTTCTTGTTGCGGTTAGGGTTATGTTTAGGGTTGTTAGGAAAGAGTGAAGACGCAGAGTCCTGTTGAGTGTGGGGTTGCGTAAAGGCTCCCCCAGGGAGTTCAGGTGTACCCAAAGGCTTCCGCTGAGAGCACTTTTTGATGGCAGAAAGTGGCACCGTACGTGTTTTTTCGGGTCTAACTCGGGTTGAGCTTCTTGTTCCGGTTAGGGTTATGTTTAGGGTTGTTAGGAAAGAGTGAAGACGCAGAGTCCTGTTGAGTGTGGGGTTGCGTAAAGGCTCCCCCAGGGAGTTCAGGTGTACCCAAAGGCTTCTGCTGAGAGCACTTTTCGATGGCAGAAAGTGGCACCGTACGTGTTTTTTCGGGTCTAACTCGGGTTCAGCTTCTTGTTGCGGTTAGGGTTATGTTTAGGGTTGTTAGGAAAGAGTGAAGACGCAGAGTCCTGTTGAGTGTGGGGTTGCGTAAAGGCTCCCCCAGGGAGTTCAGGTGTACCCAAAGGCTTCCGCTGAGAGCACTTTTTGATGGCAGAAAGTGGCACCGTACGTGTTTTTTCGGGTCTAACTCGGGTTGAGCTTCTTGTTGCGGTTAGGGTTATGTTTAGGGTTGTTAGGAAAGAGTGAAGACGCAGAGTCCTGTTGAGTGCGGGGTTGCGTAAAGGCTCCCCCAGGGAGTTCAGGTGTACCCAAAGGCTTCCGCTGAGAGCACTTTTGGATGGCAGAAAGTGGCACCGTACGTGTTTTTTCGGGTCTAACTCGGGTTCAGCTTCTTGTTGCGGTTAGGGTTATGTTTAGGGTTGTTAGGAAAGAGTGAAGACGCAGAGTCCTGTTGAGTGTGGGGTTGCATAAAGGCTCCCCCAGGGAGTTCAGGTGTACCCAAAGGCTTCCGCTGAGAGCACTTTTTGATGGCAGAAAGTGGCACCGTACGTGTTTTTTCGGGTCTAACTCGGGTACAGCTTCTTGTTGCGGTTAGGGTTATGTTTAGGGTTGTTAGGAAAGAGTGAAGACGCAGAGTCCTGTTGAGTGTGGGGTTGCGTAAAGGCTCCCCCAGGGAGTTCAGGTGTACCCAAAGGCTTCCGCTGAGAGCACTTTTGGATGGCAGAAAGTGGCACCGTACGTGTTTTTTCGGGTCTAACTCGGGTTGAGCTTCTTGTTGCGGTTAGGGTTATGTTTAGGGTTGTTAGGAAAGAGTGAAGACGCAGAGTCCTGTTGAGTGTGGGGTTGCGTAAAGGCTCCCCCAGGGAGTTCAGGTGTACCCAAAGGCTTCCGCTGAGAGCACTTTTTGATGGCAGAAAGTGGCACCGTCCGTGTTTTTTCGGGTCTAACTCGGGTTGAGCTTCTTGTTGCGGTTAGGGTTATGTTTAGGGTTGTTAGGAAAGAGTGAAGACGCAGAGTCCTGTTGAGTGTGGGGTTGCGTAAAGGCTCCCTCAGGGAGTTCAGGTGTACCCAAAGGCTTCCGCTGAGAGCACTTTTTGATGGCAGAAAGTGGCACCGTACGTGTTTTTTTCGGGTCTAACTCGGGTTGAGCTTCTTGTTGCGGTTAGGGTTATGTTTAGGGTTGTTAGGAAAGAGTGAAGACGCAGAGTCCTGTTGAGTGTGGGGTTGCGTAAAGGCTCCCCCAGGGAGTTCAGGTGTACCCAAAGGCTTCCGCTGAGAGCACTTTTGGATGGCAGAAAGTGGCACCGTACGTGTTTTTTCGGGTCTAACTCGGGTTGAGCTTCTTGTTGCGGTTAGGGTTATGTTTAGGGTTGTTAGGAAAGAGTGAAGACGCAGAGTCCTGTTGAGTGTGGGGTTGCGTAAAGGCTCCCTCAGGGAGTTCAGGTGTACCCAAAGGCTTCCGCTGAGAGCACTTTTGGATGGCAGAAAGTGGCACCGTACGTGTTTTTTCGGGTCTAACTCGGGTTCAGCTTCTTGTTGCGGTTAGGGTTATGTTTAGGGTTGTTAGGAAAGAGTGAAGACGCAGAGTCCTGTTGAGTGTGGGGTTGCGTAAAGGCTCCCCCAGGGAGTTCAGGTGTACCCAAAGGCTTCCGCTGAGAGCACTTTTGGATGGCAGAAAGTGGCACCGTACGTGTTTTTTCGGGTCTAACTCGGGTTGAGCTTCTTGTTGCGGTTAGGGTTATGTTTAGGGTTGTTAGGAAAGAGTGAAGACGCAGAGTCCTGTTGAGTGTGGGGTTGCGTAAAGGCTCCCCCAGGGAGTTCAGGTGTACCCAAAGGCTTCCGCTGAGAGCACTTTTTGATGGCAGAAAGTGGCACCGTACGTGTTTTTTCGGGTCTAACTCGGGTTCAGCTTCTTGTTGCGGTTAGGGTTATGTTTAGGGTTGTTAGGAAAGAGTGAAGACGCAGAGTCCTGTTGAGTGTGGGGTTGTGTAAAGGCTCCCCCAGGGAGTTCAGGTGTACCCAAAGGCTTCCGCTGAGAGCACTTTTTGATGGCAGAAAGTGGCACCGTACGTGTTTTTTCGGCTCTAACTCGGGTTGAGCTTCTTGTTGCGGTTAGGGTTATGTTTAGGGTTGTTAGGAAAGAGTGAAGACGCAGAGTCCTGTTGAGTGTGGGGTTGCGTAAAGGCTCCCCCAGGGAGTTCAGGTGTACCCAAAGGCTTCCGCTGAGAGCACTTTTTGATGGCAGAAAGTGGCACCGTACGTGTTTTTTCGGGTCTAACTCGGGTTCAGCTTCTTGTTGCGGTTAGGGTTATGTTTAGGGTTGTTAGGAAAGAGTGAAGACGCAGAGTCCTGTTGAGTGTGGGGTTGCGTAAAGGCTCCCCCAGGGAGTTCAGGTGTACCCAAAGGCTTCCGCTGAGAGCACTTTTTGATGGCAGAAAGTGGCACCGTACGTGTTTTTTTCGGGTCTAACTCGGGTTGAGCTTCTTGTTGCGGTTAGGGTTATGTTTAGGGTTGTTAGGAAAGAGTGAAGACGCAGAGTCCTGTTGAGTGTGGGGTTGCGTAAAGGCTCCCCCAGGGAGTTCAGGTGTACCCAAAGGCTTCCGCTGAGAGCACTTTTTGATGGCAGAAAGTGGCACCGTCCGTGTTTTTTCGGGTCTAACTCGGGTTGAGCTTCTTGTTGCGGTTAGGGTTATGTTTAGGGTTGTTAGGAAAGAGTGAAGACGCAGAGTCCTGTTGAGTGTGGGGTTGCGTAAAGGCTCCCTCAGGGAGTTCAGGTGTACCCAAAGGCTTCCGCTGAGAGCACTTTTTGATGGCAGAAAGTGGCACCGTACGTGTTTTTTTCGGGTCTAACTCGGGTTGAGCTTCTTGTTGCGGTTAGGGTTATGTTTAGGGTTGTTAGGAAAGAGTGAAGACGCAGAGTCCTGTTGAGTGTGGGGTTGCGTAAAGGCTCCCCCAGGGAGTTCAGGTGTACCCAAAGGCTTCCGCTGAGAGCACTTTTGGATGGCAGAAAGTGGCACCGTACGTGTTTTTTCGGGTCTAACTCGGGTTGAGCTTCTTGTTGCGGTTAGGGTTATGTTTAGGGTTGTTAGGAAAGAGTGAAGACGCAGAGTCCTGTTGAGTGTGGGGTTGCGTAAAGGCTCCCTCAGGGAGTTCAGGTGTACCCAAAGGCTTCCGCTGAGAGCACTTTTGGATGGCAGAAAGTGGCACCGTACGTGTTTTTTCGGGTCTAACTCGGGTTCAGCTTCTTGTTGCGGTTAGGGTTATGTTTAGGGTTGTTAGGAAAGAGTGAAGACGCAGAGTCCTGTTGAGTGTGGGGTTGCGTAAAGGCTCCCCCAGGGAGTTCAGGTGTACCCAAAGGCTTCCGCTGAGAGCACTTTTGGATGGCAGAAAGTGGCACCGTACGTGTTTTTTCGGGTCTAACTCGGGTTGAGCTTCTTGTTGCGGTTAGGGTTATGTTTAGGGTTGTTAGGAAAGAGTGAAGACGCAGAGTCCTGTTGAGTGTGGGGTTGCGTAAAGGCTCCCCCAGGGAGTTCAGGTGTACCCAAAGGCTTCCGCTGAGAGCACTTTTTGATGGCAGAAAGTGGCACCGTACGTGTTTTTTCGGGTCTAACTCGGGTTCAGCTTCTTGTTGCGGTTAGGGTTATGTTTAGGGTTGTTAGGAAAGAGTGAAGACGCAGAGTCCTGTTGAGTGTGGGGTTGTGTAAAGGCTCCCCCAGGGAGTTCAGGTGTACCCAAAGGCTTCCGCTGAGAGCACTTTTTGATGGCAGAAAGTGGCACCGTACGTGTTTTTTCGGCTCTAACTCGGGTTGAGCTTCTTGTTGCGGTTAGGGTTATGTTTAGGGTTGTTAGGAAAGAGTGAAGACGCAGAGTCCTGTTGAGTGTGGGGTTGCGTAAAGGCTCCCCCAGGGAGTTCAGGTGTACCCAAAGGCTTCCGCTGAGAGCACTTTTTGATGGCAGAAAGTGGCACCGTACGTGTTTTTTCGGGTCTAACTCGGGTTCAGCTTCTTGTTGCGGTTAGGGTTATGTTTAGGGTTGTTAGGAAAGAGTGAAGACGCAGAGTCCTGTTGAGTGTGGGGTTGCGTAAAGGCTCCCCCAGGGAGTTCAGGTGTACCCAAAGGCTTCCGCTGAGAGCACTTTTTGATGGCAGAAAGTGGCACCGTACGTGTTTTTTTCGGGTCTAACTCGGGTTGAGCTTCTTGTTGCGGTTAGGGTTATGTTTAGGGTTGTTAGGAAAGAGTGAAGACGCAGAGTCCTGTTGAGTGTGGGGTTGCGTAAAGGCTCCCCCAGGGAGTTCAGGTGTACCCAAAGGCTTCCGCTGAGAGCACTTTTTGATGGCAGAAAGTGGCACCGTACGTGTTTTTTCGGGTCTAACTCGGGTTCAGCTTCTTGTTGCGGTTAGGGTTATGTTTAGGGTTGTTAGGAAAGAGTGAAGACGCAGAGTCCTGTTGAGTGTGGGGTTGCGTAAAGGCTCCCCCAGGGAGTTCAGGTGTACCCAAAGGCTTCCGCTGAGAGCACTTTTTGATGGCAGAAAGTGGCACCGTCCGTGTTTTTTCGGGTCTAACTCGGGTTCAGCTTCTTGTTGCGGTTAGGGTTATGTTTAGGGTTGTTAGGAAAGAGTGAAGACGCAGAGTCCTGTTGAGTGTGGGGTTGCGTAAAGGCTCCCCCAGGGAGTTCAGGTGTACCCAAAGGCTTCCGCTGAGAGCACTTTTGGATGGCAGAAAGTGGCACCGTACGTGTTTTTTCGGGTCTAACTCGGGTTGAGCTTCTTGTTGCGGTTAGGGTTATGTTTAGGGTTGTTAGGAAAGAGTGAAGACGCAGAGTCCTGTTGAGTGTGGGGTTGCGTAAAGGCTCCCCCAGGGAGTTCAGGTGTACCCAAAGGCTTCCGCTGAGAGCACTTTTGGATGGCAGAAAGTGGCACCGTACGTGTTTTTTCGGGTCTAACTCGGGTTCAGCTTCTTGTTGCGGTTAGGGTTATGTTTAGGGTTGTTAGGAAAGAGTGAAGACGCAGAGTCCTGTTGAGTGTGGGGTTGCGTAAAGGCTCCCCCAGGGAGTTCAGGTGTACCCAAAGGCTTCCGCTGAGAGCACTTTTGGATGGCAGAAAGTGGCACCGTACGTGTTTTTTCGGGTCTAACTCGGGTTGAGCTTCTTGTTGCGGTTAGGGTTATGTTTAGGGTTGTTAGGAAAGAGTGAAGACGCAGAGTCCTGTTGAGTGTGGGGTTGCGTAAAGGCTCCCCCAGGGAGTTCAGGTGTACCCAAAGGCTTCCGCTGAGAGCACTTTTTGATGGCAGAAAGTGGCACCGTACGTGTTTTTTCGGGTCTAACTCGGGTTCAGCTTCTTGTTGCGGTTAGGGTTATGTTTAGGGTTGTTAGGAAAGAGTGAAGACGCAGAGTCCTGTTGAGTGTGGGGTTGTGTAAAGGCTCCCCCAGGGAGTTCAGGTGTACCCAAAGGCTTCCGCTGAGAGCACTTTTTGATGGCAGAAAGTGGCACCGTACGTGTTTTTTCGGCTCTAACTCGGGTTGAGCTTCTTGTTGCGGTTAGGGTTATGTTTAGGGTTGTTAGGAAAGAGTGAAGACGCAGAGTCCTGTTGAGTGTGGGGTTGCGTAAAGGCTCCCCCAGGGAGTTCAGGTGTACCCAAAGGCTTCCGCTGAGAGCACTTTTTGATGGCAGAAAGTGGCACCGTACGTGTTTTTTCGGGTCTAACTCGGGTTCAGCTTCTTGTTGCGGTTAGGGTTATGTTTAGGGTTGTTAGGAAAGAGTGAAGACGCAGAGTCCTGTTGAGTGTGGGGTTGCGTAAAGGCTCCCCCAGGGAGTTCAGGTGTACCCAAAGGCTTCCGCTGAGAGCACTTTTTGATGGCAGAAAGTGGCACCGTACGTGTTTTTTCGGGTCTAACTCGGGTTGAGCTTCTTGTTGCGGTTAGGGTTATGTTTAGGGTTGTTAGGAAAGAGTGAAGACGCAGAGTCCTGTTGAGTGTGGGGTTGCGTAAAGGCTCCCCCAGGGAGTTCAGGTGTACCCAAAGGCTTCCGCTGAGAGCACTTTTTGATGGCAGAAAGTGGCACCGTACGTGTTTTTTCGGGTCTAACTCGGGTTCAGCTTCTTGTTGCGGTTAGGGTTATGTTTAGGGTTGTTAGGAAAGAGTGAAGACGCAGAGTCCTGTTGAGTGTGGGGTTGCGTAAAGGCTCCCCCAGGGAGTTCAGGTGTACCCAAAGGCTTCCGCTGAGAGCACTTTTTGATGGCAGAAAGTGGCACCGTACGTGTTTTTTCGGGTCTAACTCGGGTTCAGCTTCTTGTTGCGGTTAGGGTTATGTTTAGGGTTGTTAGGAAAGAGTGAAGACGCAGAGTCCTGTTGAGTGTGGGGTTGCGTAAAGGCTCCCCCAGGGAGTTCAGGTGTACCCAAAGGCTTCCGCTGAGAGCACTTTTTGATGGCAGAAAGTGGCACCGTCCGTGTTTTTTCGGGTCTAACTCGGGTTCAGCTTCTTGTTGCGGTTAGGGTTATGTTTAGGGTTGTTAGGAAAGAGTGAAGACGCAGAGTCCTGTTGAGTGTGGGGTTGCGTAAAGGCTCCCCCAGGGAGTTCAGGTGTACCCAAAGGCTTCCGCTGAGAGCACTTTTGGATGGCAGAAAGTGGCACCGTACGTGTTTTTTCGGGTCTAACTTGGGTTCAGCTTCTTGTTGCGGTTAGGGTTATGTTTAGGGTTGTTAGGAAAGAGTGAAGACGCAGAGTCCTGTTGAGTGTGGGGTTGCGTAAAGGCTCCCCCAGGGAGTTCAGGTGTACCCAAAGGCTTCCGCTGAGAGCACTTTTGGATGGCAGAAAGTGGCACCGTCCGTGTTTTTTCGGGTCTAACTCGGGTTGAGCTTCTTGTTGCGGTTAGGGTTATGTTTAGGGTTGTTAGGAAAGAGTGAAGACGCAGAGTCCTGTTGAGTGTGGGGTTGCGTAAAGGCTCCCCCAGGGAGTTCAGGTGTACCCAAAGGCTTCCGCTGAGAGCACTTTTGGATGGCAGAAAGTGGCACCGTACGTGTTTTTTCGGGTCTAACTCGGGTTGAGCTTCTTGTTGCGGTTAGGGTTATGTTTAGGGTTGTTAGGAAAGAGTGAAGACGCAGAGTCCTGTTGAGTGTGGGGTTGCGTAAAGGCTCCCCCAGGGAGTTCAGGTGTACCCAAAGGCTTCCGCTGAGAGCACTTTTGGATGGCAGAAAGTGGCACCGTCCGTGTTTTTTCGGGTCTAACTCGGGTTCAGCTTCTTGTTGCGGTTAGGGTTATGTTTAGGGTTGTTAGGAAAGAGTGAAGACGCAGAGTCCTGTTGAGTGTGGGGTTGTGTAAAGGCTCCCCCAGGGAGTTCAGGTGTACCCAAAGGCTTCCGCTGAGAGCACTTTTTGATGGCAGAAAGTGGCACCGTACGTGTTTTTTCGGCTCTAACTCGGGTTGAGCTTCTTGTTGCGGTTAGGGTTATGTTTAGGGTTGTTAGGAAAGAGTGAAGACGCAGAGTCCTGTTGAGTGTGGGGTTGCGTAAAGGCTCCCCCAGGGAGTTCAGGTGTACCCAAAGGCTTCCGCTGAGAGCACTTTTTGATGGCAGAAAGTGGCACCGTACGTGTTTTTTCGGGTCTAACTCGGGTTCAGCTTCTTGTTGCGGTTAGGGTTATGTTTAGGGTTGTTAGGAAAGAGTGAAGACGCAGAGTCCTGTTGAGTGTGGGGTTGCGTAAAGGCTCCCCCAGGGAGTTCAGGTGTACCCAAAGGCTTCCGCTGAGAGCACTTTTGGATGGCAGAAAGTGGCACCGTACGTGTTTTTTTCGGGTCTAACTCGGGTTGAGCTTCTTGTTGCGGTTAGGGTTATGTTTAGGGTTGTTAGGAAAGAGTGAAGACGCAGAGTCCTGTTGAGTGTGGGCTTGCGTAAAGGCTCCCCCAGGGAGTTCAGGTGTACCCAAAGGCTTCCGCTGAGAGCACTTTTTGATGGCAGAAAGTGGCACCGTCCGTGTTTTTTCGGGTCTAACTCGGGTTGAGCTTCTTGTTGCGGTTAGGGTTATGTTTAGGGTTGTTAGGAAAGAGTGAAGACGCAGAGTCCTGTTGAGTGTGGGGTTGCGTAAAGGCTCCCCCAGGGAGTTCAGGTGTACCCAAAGGCTTCCGCTGAGAGCACTTTTTGATGGCAGAAAGTGGCACCGTCCGTGTTTTTTCGGGTCTAACTCGGGTTGAGCTTCTTGTTCCGGTTAGGCTTATGTTTAGGGTTGTTAGGAAAGAGTGAAGACGCAGAGTCCTGTTGAGTGTGGGGTTGCGTAAAGGCTCCCTCAGGGAGTTCAGGTGTACCCAAAGGCTTCCGCTGAGAGCACTTTTTGATGGCAGAAAGTGGCACCGTACGTGTTTTTTTCGGGTCTAACTCGGGTTGAGCTTCTTGTTGCGGTTAGGGTTATGTTTAGGGTTGTTAGGAAAGAGTGAAGACGCAGAGTCCTGTTGAGTGTGGGGTTGCGTAAAGGCTCCCCCAGGGAGTTCAGGTGTACCCAAAGGCTTCCGCTGAGAGCACTTTTGGATGGCAGAAAGTGGCACCGTACGTGTTTTTTCGGGTCTAACTCGGGTTGAGCTTCTTGTTGCGGTTAGGGTTATGTTTAGGGTTGTTAGGAAAGAGTGAAGACGCAGAGTCCTGTTGAGTGTGGGGTTGCGTAAAGGCTCCCCCAGGGAGTTCAGGTGTACCCAAAGGCTTCCGCTGAGAGCACTTTTGGATGGCAGAAAGTGGCACCGTACGTGTTTTTTCGGGTCTAACTCGGGTTCAGCTTCTTGTTGCGGTTAGGGTTATGTTTAGGGTTGTTAGGAAAGAGTGAAGACGCAGAGTCCTGTTGAGTGTGGGGTTGCGTAAAGGCTCCCCCAGGGAGTTCAGGTGTACCCAAAGGCTTCCGCTGAGAGCACTTTTGGATGGCAGAAAGTGGCACCGTACGTGTTTTTTCGGGTCTAACTCGGGTTCAGCTTCTTGTTGCGGTTAGGGTTATGTTTAGGGTTGTTAGGAAAGAGTGAAGACGCAGAGTCCTGTTGAGTGTGGGGTTGCGTAAAGGCTCCCCCAGGGAGTTCAGGTGTACCCAAAGGCTTCCGCTGAGAGCACTTTTTGATGGCAGAAAGTGGCACCGTACGTGTTTTTTCGGGTCTAACTCGGGTTCAGCTTCTTGTTGCGGTTAGGGTTATGTTTAGGGTTGTTAGGAAAGAGTGAAGACGCAGAGTCCTGTTGAGTGTGGGGTTGTGTAAAGGCTCCCCCAGGGAGTTCAGGTGTACCCAAAGGCTTCTGCTGAGAGCACTTTTTGATGGCAGAAAGTGGCACCGTACGTGTTTTTTCGGCTCTAACTCGGGTTGAGCTTCTTGTTGCGGTTAGGGTTATGTTTAGGGTTGTTAGGAAAGAGTGAAGACGCAGAGTCCTGTTGAGTGTGGGGTTGCGTAAAGGCTCCCCCAGGGAGTTCAGGTGTACCCAAAGGCTTCCGCTGAGAGCACTTTTTGATGGCAGAAAGTGGCACCGTCCGTGTTTTTTCGGGTCTAACTCGGGTTCAGCTTCTTGTTGCGGTTAGGGTTATGTTTAGGGTTGTTAGGAAAGAGTGAAGACGCAGAGTCCTGTTGAGTGTGGGGTTGCGTAAAGGCTCCCCCAGGGAGTTCAGGTGTACCCAAAGGCTTCCGCTGAGAGCACTTTTTGATGGCAGAAAGTGGCACCGTACGTGTTTTTTTCGGGTCTAACTCGGGTTGAGCTTCTTGTTGCGGTTAGGGTTATGTTTAGGGTTGTTAGGAAAGAGTGAAGACGCAGAGTCCTGTTGAGTGTGGGGTTGCGTAAAGGCTCCCCCAGGGAGTTCAGGTGTACCCAAAGGCTTCCGCTGAGAGCACTTTTTGATGGCAGAAAGTGGCACCGTACGTGTTTTTTCGGGTCTAACTCGGGTTCAGCTTCTTGTTGCGGTTAGGGTTATGTTTAGGGTTGTTAGGAAAGAGTGAAGACGCAGAGTCCTGTTGAGTGTGGGGTTGCGTAAAGGCTCCCCCAGGGAGTTCAGGTGTACCCAAAGGCTTCCGCTGAGAGCACTTTTTGATGGCAGAAAGTGGCACCGTACGTGTTTTTTCGGGTCTAACTCGGGTTCAGCTTCTTGTTGCGGTTAGGGTTATGTTTAGGGTTGTTAGGAAAGAGTGAAGACGCAGAGTCCTGTTGAGTGTGGGGTTGCGTAAAGGCTCCCCCAGGGAGTTCAGGTGTACCCAAAGGCTTCCGCTGAGAGCACTTTTTGATGGCAGAAAGTGGCACCGTACGTGTTTTTTCGGGTCTAACTCGGGTTCAGCTTCTTGTTGCGGTTAGGGTTATGTTTAGGGTTGTTAGGAAAGAGTGAAGACGCAGAGTCCTGTTGAGTGTGGGGTTGCGTAAAGGCTCCCCCAGGGAGTTCAGGTGTACCCAAAGGCTTCCGCTGAGAGCACTTTTTGATGGCAGAAAGTGGCACCGTCCGTGTTTTTTCGGGTCTAACTCGGGTTGAGCTTCTTGTTGCGGTTAGGGTTATGTTTAGGGTTGTTAGGAAAGAGTGAAGACGCAGAGTCCTGTTGAGTGTGGGGTTGCGTAAAGGCTCCCCCAGGGAGTTCAGGTGTACCCAAAGGCTTCCGCTGAGAGCACTTTTTGATGGCAGAAAGTGGCACCGTACGTGTTTTTTTCGGGTCTAACTCGGGTTGAGCTTCTTGTTGCGGTTAGGGTTATGTTTAGGGTTGTTAGGAAAGAGTGAAGACGCAGAGTCCTGTTGAGTGTGGGGTTGCGTAAAGGCTCCCCCAGGGAGTTCAGGTGTACCCAAAGGCTTCCGCTGAGAGCACTTTTGGATGGCAGAAAGTGGCACCGTACGTGTTTTTTCGGGTCTAACTCGGGTTGAGCTTCTTGTTGCGGTTAGGGTTATGTTTAGGGTTGTTAGGAAAGAGTGAAGACGCAGAGTCCTGTTGAGTGTGGGGTTGCGTAAAGGCTCCCCCAGGGAGTTCAGGTGTACCCAAAGGCTTCCGCTGAGAGCACTTTTTGATGGCAGAAAGTGGCACCGTACGTGTTTTTTCGGGTCTAACTCGGGTTCAGCTTCTTGTTGCGGTTAGGGTTATGTTTAGGGTTGTTAGGAAAGAGTGAAGACGCAGAGTCCTGTTGAGTGTGGGGTTGTGTAAAGGCTCCCCCAGGGAGTTCAGGTGTACCCAAAGGCTTCCGCTGAGAGCACTTTTTGATGGCAGAAAGTGGCACCGTACGTGTTTTTTCGGCTCTAACTCGGGTTGAGCTTCTTGTTGCGGTTAGGGTTATGTTTAGGGTTGTTAGGAAAGAGTGAAGACGCAGAGTCCTGTTGAGTGTGGGGTTGCGTAAAGGCTCCCCCAGGGAGTTCAGGTGTACCCAAAGGCTTCCGCTGAGAGCACTTTTTGATGGCAGAAAGTGGCACCGTCCGTGTTTTTTCGGGTCTAACTCGGGTTCAGCTTCTTGTTGCGGTTAGGGTTATGTTTAGGGTTGTTAGGAAAGAGTGAAGACGCAGAGTCCTGTTGAGTGTGGGGTTGCGTAAAGGCTCCCCCAGGGAGTTCAGGTGTACCCAAAGGCTTCCGCTGAGAGCACTTTTTGATGGCAGAAAGTGGCACCGTACGTGTTTTTTTCGGGTCTAACTCGGGTTGAGCTTCTTGTTGCGGTTAGGGTTATGTTTAGGGTTGTTAGGAAAGAGTGAAGACGCAGAGTCCTGTTGAGTGTGGGGTTGCGTAAAGGCTCCCCCAGGGAGTTCAGGTGTACCCAAAGGCTTCCGCTGAGAGCACTTTTTGATGGCAGAAAGTGGCACCGTCCGTGTTTTTTCGGGTCTAACTCGGGTTCAGCTTCTTGTTGCGGTTAGGGTTATGTTTAGGGTTGTTAGGAAAGAGTGAAGACGCAGAGTCCTGTTGAGTGTGGGGTTGCGTAAAGGCTCCCCCAGGGAGTTCAGGTGTACCCAAAGGCTTCCGCTGAGAGCACTTTTTGATGGCAGAAAGTGGCACCGTACGTGTTTTTTCGGGTCTAACTCGGGTTCAGCTTCTTGTTGCGGTTAGGGTTATGTTTAGGGTTGTTAGGAAAGAGTGAAGACGCAGAGTCCTGTTGAGTGTGGGGTTGCGTAAAGGCTCCCCCAGGGAGTTCAGGTGTACCCAAAGGCTTCCGCTGAGAGCACTTTTTGATGGCAGAAAGTGGCACCGTCCGTGTTTTTTCGGGTCTAACTCGGGTTCAGCTTCTTGTTGCGGTTAGGGTTATGTTTAGGGTTGTTAGGAAAGAGTGAAGACGCAGAGTCCTGTTGAGTGTGGGGTTGCGTAAAGGCTCCCCCAGGGAGTTCAGGTGTACCCAAAGGCTTCCGCTGAGAGCACTTTTGGATGGCAGAAAGTGGCACCGTACGTGTTTTTTCGGGTCTAACTTGGGTTCAGCTTCTTGTTGCGGTTAGGGTTATGTTTAGGGTTGTTAGGAAAGAGTGAAGACGCAGAGCCCTGTTGAGTGTGGGGTTGCGTAAAGGCTCCCCCAGGGAGTTCAGGTGTACCCAAAGGCTTCCGCTGAGAGCACTTTTGGATGGCAGAAAGTGGCACTGTACGTGTTTTTTCGGCTCTAACTCGGGTTGAGCTTCTTGTTGCGGTTAGGGTTATGTTTAGGGTTGTTAGGAAAGAGTGAAGACGCAGAGTCCTGTTGAGTGTGGGGTTGCGTAAAGGCTCCCCCAGGGAGTTCAGGTGTACCCAAAGGCTTCCACTGAGAGCACTTTTTGATGGCAGAAAGTGGCACCGTACGTGTTTTTTCGGGTCTAACTCGGGTTGAGCTTCTTGTTGCGGTTAGGGTTATGTTTAGGGTTGTTAGGAAAGAGTGAAGACGCAGAGTCCTGTTGAGTGTGGGGTTGCGTAAAGGCTCCCCCAGGGAGTTCAGGTGTACCCAAAGGCTTCCGCTGAGAGCACTTTTGGATGGCAGAAAGTGGCACCGTACGTGTTTTTTCGGGTCTAACTCGGGTTCAGCTTCTTGTTGCGGTTAGGGTTATGTTTAGGGTTGTTAGGAAAGAGTGAAGACGCAGAGTCCTGTTGAGTGTGGGGTTGCGTAAAGGCTCCCCCAGGGAGTTCAGGTGTACCCAAAGGCTTCCGCTGAGAGCACTTTTTGATGGCAGAAAGTGGCACCGTCCGTGTTTTTTCGGGTCTAACTCGGGTTGAGCTTCTTGTTGCGGTTAGGGTTATGTTTAGGGTTGTTAGGAAAGAGTGAAGACGCAGAGTCCTGTTGAGTGTGGGGTTGCGTAAAGGCTCCCCCAGGGAGTTCAGGTGTTCCCAAAGGCTTCCGCTGAGAGCACTTTTGGATGGCAGAAAGTGGCACCGTACGTGTTTTTTTCGGGTCTAACTCGGGTTCAGCTTCTTGTTGCGGTTAGGGTTATGTTTAGGGTTGTTAGGAAAGAGTGAAGACGCAGAGTCCTGTTGAGTGTGGGGTTGCGTAAAGGCTCCCCCAGGGAGTTCAGGTGTACCCAAAGGCTTCCGCTGAGAGCACTTTTGGATGGCAGAAAGTGGCACCGTACGTGTTTTTTCGGGTCTAACTCGGGTTGAGCTTCTTGTTGCGGTTAGGGTTATGTTTAGGGTTGTTAGGAAAGAGTGAAGACGCAGAGTCCTGTTGAGTGTGGGGTTGCGTAAAGGCTCCCCCAGGGAGTTCAGGTGTACCCAAAGGCTTCCGCTGAGAGCACTTTTTGATGGCAGAAAGTGGCACCGTACGTGTTTTTTCGGGTCTAACTCGGGTTCAGCTTCTTGTTGCGGTTAGGTTTATGTTTAGGGTTGTTAGGAAAGAGTGAAGACGCAGAGTCCTGTTGAGTGTGGGGTTGCGTAAAGGCTCCCCCAGGGAGTTCAGGTGTACCCAAAGGCTTCCGCTGAGAGCACTTTTTGATGGCAGAAAGTGGCACCGTCCGTGTTTTTTCGGGTCTAACTCGGGTTCAGCTTCTTGTTGCGGTTAGGGTTATGTTTAGGGTTGTTAGGAAAGAGTGAAGACGCAGAGTCCTGTTGAGTGTGGGGTTGCGTAAAGGCTCCCCCAGGGAGTTCAGGTGTACCCAAAGGCTTCCGCTGAGAGCACTTTTTGATGACAGAAAGTGGCACCGTACGTGTTTTTTCGGGTCTAACTCGGGTTCAGCTTCTTGTTGCGGTTAGGGTTATGTTTAGGGTTGTTAGGAAAGAGTGAAGACGCAGAGTCCTGTTGAGTGTGGGGTTGCGTAAAGGCTCCCCCAGGGAGTTCAGGTGTACCCAAAGGCTTCCGCTGAGAGCACTTTTGGATGGCAGAAAGTGGCACCGTACGTGTTTTTTCGGGTCTAACTCAGGTTGAGCTTCTTGTTGCGGTTAGGGTTATGTTTAGGGTTGTTAGGAAAGAGTGAAGACGCAGAGTCCTGTTGAGTGTGGGGTTGCGTAAAGGCTCCCCCAGGGAGTTCAGGTGTACCCAAAGGCTTCCGCTGAGAGCACTTTTTGATGGCAGAAAGTGGCACCGTACGTGTTTTTTCGGGTCTAACTCGGGTTCAGCTTCTTGTTGCGGTTAGGTTTATGTTTAGGGTTGTTAGGAAAGAGTGAAGACGCAGAGTCCTGTTGAGTGTGGGGTTGCGTAAAGGCTCCCCCAGGGAGTTCAGGTGTACCCAAAGGCTTCCGCTGAGAGCACTTTTTGATGGCAGAAAGTGGCACCGTCCGTGTTTTTTCGGGTCTAACTCGGGTTCAGCTTCTTGTTGCGGTTAGGGTTATGTTTAGGGTTGTTAGGAAAGAGTGAAGACGCAGAGTCCTGTTGAGTGTGGGGTTGCGTAAAGGCTCCCCCAGGGAGTTCAGGTGTACCCAAAGGCTTCTGCTGAGAGCACTTTTTGATGACAGAAAGTGGCACCGTACGTGTTTTTTCGGGTCTAACTCGGGTTCAGCTTCTTGTTGCGGTTAGGGTTATGTTTAGGGTTGTTAGGAAAGAGTGAAGACGCAGAGTCCTGTTGAGTGTGGGGTTGCGTAAAGGCTCCCCCAGGGAGTTCAGGTGTACCCAAAGGCTTCCGCTGAGAGCACTTTTGGATGGCAGAAAGTGGCACCGTACGTGTTTTTTCGGGTCTAACTCAGGTTGAGCTTCTTGTTGCGGTTAGGGTTATGTTTAGGGTTGTTAGGAAAGAGTGAAGACGCAGAGTCCTGTTGAGTGTGGGGTTGCGTAAAGGCTCCCCCAGGGAGTTCAGGTGTACCCAAAGGCTTCCGCTGAGAGCACTTTTTGATGGCAGAAAGTGGCACCGTACGTGTTTTTTCGGGTCTAACTCGGGTTCAGCTTCTTGTTGCGGTTAGGGTTATGTTTAGGGTTGTTAGGAAAGAGTGAAGACGCAGAGTCCTGTTGAGTGTGGGGTTGCGTAAAGGCTCCCCCAGGGAGTTCAGGTGTACCCAAAGGCTTCCGCTGAGAGCACTTTTTGATGGCAGAAAGTGGCACCGTACGTGTTTTTTCGGGTCTAACTCGGGTTCAGCTTCTTGTTGCGGTTAGGGTTATGTTTAGGGTTGTTAGGAAAGAGTGAAGACGCAGAGTCCTGTTGAGTGTGGGGTTGCGTAAAGGCTCCCCCAGGGAGTTCAGGTGTACCCAAAGGCTTCCGCTGAGAGCACTTTTTGATGGCAGAAAGTGGCACCGTACGTGTTTTTTCGGGTCTAACTCGGGTTCAGCTTCTTGTTGCGGTTAGGGTTATGTTTAGGGTTGTTAGGAAAGAGTGAAGACGCAGAGTCCTGTTGAGTGTGGGGTTGCGTAAAGGCTCCCCCAGGGAGTTCAGGTGTACCCAAAGGCTTCCGCTGAGAGCACTTTTTGATGGCAGAAAGTGGCACCGTACGTGTTTTTTCGGGTCTAACTCGGGTTCAGCTTCTTGTTGCGGTTAGGGTTATGTTTAGGGTTGTTAGGAAAGAGTGAAGACGCAGAGTCCTGTTGAGTGTGGGGTTGCGTAAAGGCTCCCCCAGGGAGTTCAGGTGTACCCAAAGGCTTCCGCTGAGAGCACTTTTTGATGGCAGAAAGTGGCACCGTACGTGTTTTTTCGGGTCTAACTCGGGTTGAGCTTCTTGTTGCGGTTAGGGTTATGTTTAGGGTTGTTAGGAAAGAGTGAAGACGCAGAGTCCTGTTGAGTGTGGGGTTGCGTAAAGGCTCCCCCAGGGAGTTCAGGTGTTCCCAAAGGCTTCCGCTGAGAGCACTTTTTGATGGCAGAAAGTGGCACCGTACGTGTTTTTTTCGGGTCTAACTCGGGTTCAGCTTCTTGTTCCGGTTAGGGTTATGTTTAGGGTTGTTAGGAAAGAGTGAAGACGCAGAGTCCTGTTGAGTGTGGGGTTGCGTAAAGGCTCCCCCAGGGAGTTCAGGTGTACCCAAAGGCTTCTGCTGAGAGCACTTTTGGATGGCAGAAAGTGACACCGTACGTGTTTTTTCGGGTCTAACTCGGGTTCAGCTTCTTGTTGCGGTTAGGGTTATGTTTAGGGTTGTTAGGAAAGAGTGAAGACGCAGAGTCCTGTTGAGTGTGGGGTTGCGTAAAGGCTCCCCCAGGGAGTTCAGGTGTACCCAAAGGCTTCTGCTGAGAGCACTTTTTGATGGCAGAAAGTGGCACCGTACGTGTTTTTTCGGGTCTAACTCGGGTTCAGCTTCTTGTTCCGGTTAGGGTTATGTTTAGGGTTGTTAGGAAAGAGTGAAGACGCAGAGTCCTGTTGAGTGTGGGGTTGCGTAAAGGCTCCCCCAGGGAGTTCAGGTGTACCCAAAGGCTTCCGCTGAGAGCACTTTTGGATGGCAGAAAGTGGCACCGTACGTGTTTTTTCGGGTCTAACTCGGGTTCAGCTTCTTGTTGCGGTTAGGGTTATGTTTAGGGTTGTTAGGAAAGAGTGAAGACGCAGAGTCCTGTTGAGTGTGGGGTTGTGTAAAGGCTCCCCCAGGGAGTTCAGGTGTACCCAAAGGCTTCCGCTGAGAGCACTTTTTGATGGCAGAAAGTGGCACCGTACGTGTTTTTTCGGGTCTAACTCGGGTTCAGCTTCTTGTTGCGGTTAGGGTTATGTTTAGGGTTGTTAGGAAAGAGTGAAGACGCAGAGTCCTGTTGAGTGCAGGGGTTGCGTAAAGGCTCCCCCAGGGAGTTCAGGTGTACCCAAAGGCTTCCGCTGAGAGCACTTTTTGATGGCAGAAAGTGGCACCGTCCGTGTTTTTTCGGGTCTAACTCGGGTTGAGCTTCTTGTTGCGGTTAGGGTTATGTTTAGGGTTGTTAGGAAAGAGTGAAGACGCAGAGTCCTGTTGAGTGTGGGGTTGCGTAAAGGCTCCCCCAGGGAGTTCAGGTGTACCCAAAGGCTTCCGCTGAGAGCACTTTTTGATGGCAGAAAGTGGCACCGTACGTGTTTTTTCGGGTCTAACTCGGGTTCAGCTTCTTGTTGCGGTTAGGGTTATGTTTAGGGTTGTTAGGAAAGAGTGAAGACGCAGAGTCCTGTTGAGTGTGGGGTTGCGTAAAGGCTCCCCCAGGGAGTTCAGGTGTACCCAAAGGCTTCCGCTGAGAGCACTTTTTGATGGCAGAAAGTGGCACCGTACGTGTTTTTTCGGGTCTAACTCGGGTTGAGCTTCTTGTTGCGGTTAGGGTTATGTTTAGGGTTGTTAGGAAAGAGTGAAGACGCAGAGTCCTGTTGAGTGTGGGGTTGCGTAAAGGCTCCCCCAGGGAGTTCAGGTGTACCCAAAGGCTTCCGCTGAGAGCACTTTTTGATGGCAGAAAGTGGCACCGTACGTGTTTTTTCGGGTCTAACTCGGGTTCAGCTTCTTGTTGCGGTTAGGGTTATGTTTAGGATTGTTAGGAAAGAGTGAAGACGCAGAGTCCTGTTGAGTGTGGGGTTGCGTAAAGGCTCCCCCAGGGAGTTCAGGTGTACCCAAAGGCTTCCGCTGAGAGCACTTTTTGATGGCAGAAAGTGGCACCGTACGTGTTTTTTCGGGTCTAACTCAGGTTCAGCTTCTTGTTGCGGTTAGGGTTATGTTTAGGGTTGTTAGGAAAGAGTGAAGACGCAGAGTCCTGTTGAGTGTGGGGTTGCGTAAAGGCTCCCCCAGGGAGTTCAGGTGTACCCAAAGGCTTCCGCTGAGAGCACTTTTTGATGGCAGAAAGTGGCACCGTACGTGTTTTTTCGGGTCTAACTCGGGTTCAGCTTCTTGTTGCGGTTAGGGTTATGTTTAGGGTTGTTAGGAAAGAGTGAAGACGCAGAGTCCTGTTGAGTGTGGGGTTGCGTAAAGGCTCCCCCAGGGAGTTCAGGTGTACCCAAAGGCTTCCGCTGAGAGCACTTTTTGATGGCAGAAAGTGGCACCGTACGTGTTTTTTCGGGTCTAACTCGGGTTGAGCTTCTTGTTGCGGTTAGGGTTATGTTTAGGGTTGTTAGGAAAGAGTGAAGACGCAGAGTCCTGTTGAGTGTGGGGTTGCGTAAAGGCTCCCCCAGGGAGTTCAGGTGTACCCAAAGGCTTCCGCTGAGAGCACTTTTTGATGGCAGAAAGTGGCACCGTACGTGTTTTTTCGGGTCTAACTCGGGTTGAGCTTCTTGTTGCGGTTAGGGTTATGTTTAGGGTTGTTAGGAAAGAGTGAAGACGCAGAGTCCTGTTGAGTGTGGGGTTGCGTAAAGGCTCCCCCAGGGAGTTCAGGTGTACCCAAAGGCTTCCGCTGAGAGCACTTTTTGATGGCAGAAAGTGGCACCGTACGTGTTTTTTCGGGTCTAACTCGGGTTCAGCTTCTTGTTGCGGTTAGGGTTATGTTTAGGGTTGTTAGGAAAGAGTGAAGACGCAGAGTCCTGTTGAGTGTGGGGTTGCGTAAAGGCTCCCCCAGGGAGTTCAGGTGTACCCAAAGGCTTCCGCTGAGAGCACTTTTTGATGGCAGAAAGTGGCACCGTCCGTGTTTTTTCGGGTCTAACTCGGGTTCAGCTTCTTGTTGCGGTTAGGGTTATGTTTAGGCTTGTTAGGAAAGAGTGAAGACGCAGAGTCCTGTTGAGTGTGGGGTTGCGTAAAGGCTCCCCCAGGGAGTTCAGGTGTACCCAAAGGCTTCCGCTGAGAGCACTTTTTGATGGCAGAAAGTGGCACCGTCCGTGTTTTTTCGGGTCTAACTCGGGTTCAGCTTCTTGTTGCGGTTAGGGTTATGTTTAGGGTTGTTAGGAAAGAGTGAAGACGCAGAGTCCTGTTGAGTGCGGGGTTGCGTAAAGGCTCCCCCAGGGAGTTCAGGTGTACCCAAAGGCTTCCGCTGAGAGCACTTTTGGATGGCAGAAAGTGGCACCGTACGTGTTTTTTCGGGTCTAACTCGGGTTGAGCTTCTTGTTGCGGTTAGGGTTATGTTTAGGGTTGTTAGGAAAGAGTGAAGACGCAGAGTCCTGTTGAGTGTGGGGTTGCGTAAAGGCTCCCCCAGGGAGTTCAGGTGTACCCAAAGGCTTCCGCTGAGAGCACTTTTTGATGGCAGAAAGTGGCACCGTACGTGTTTTTTCGGGTCTAACTCGGGTTCAGCTTCTTGTTGCGGTTAGGGTTATGTTTAGGGTTGTTAGGAAAGAGTGAAGACGCAGAGTCCTGTTGAGTGTGGGGTTGCGTAAAGGCTCCCCCAGGGAGTTCAGGTGTACCCAAAGGCTTCCGCTGAGAGCACTTTTTGATGGCAGAAAGTGGCACCGTACGTGTTTTTTCGGGTCTAACTCGGGTTGAGCTTCTTGTTGCGGTTAGGGTTATGCTTAGGGTTGTTAGGAAAGAGTGAAGACGCAGAGTCCTGTTGAGTGTGGGGTTGCGTAAAGGCTCCCCCAGGGAGTTCAGGTGTACCCAAAGGCTTCCGCTGAGAGCACTTTTTGATGGCAGAAAGTGGCACCGTACGTGTTTTTTCGGGTCTAACTCAGGTTCAGCTTCTTGTTGCGGTTAGGGTTATGTTTAGGGTTGTTAGGAAAGAGTGAAGACGCAGAGTCCTGTTGAGTGTGGGGTTGCGTAAAGGCTCCCCCAGGGAGTTCAGGTGTACCCAAAGGCTTCTGCTGAGAGCACTTTTTGATGGCAGAAAGTGGCACCGTACGTGTTTTTTCGGGTCTAACTCGGGTTGAGCTTCTTGTTGCGGTTAGGGTTATGTTTAGGGTTGTTAGGAAAGAGTGAAGACGCAGAGTCCTGTTGAGTGTGGGGTTGCGTAAAGGCTCCCCCAGGGAGTTCAGGTGTACCCAAAGGCTTCCGCTGAGAGCACTTTTGGATGGCAGAAAGTGGCACCGTCCGTGTTTTTTCGGGTCTAACTCGGGTTCAGCTTCTTGTTGCGGTTAGGGTTATGTTTAGGGTTGTTAGGAAAGAGTGAAGACGCAGAGTCCTGTTGAGTGTGGGGTTGCGTAAAGGCTCCCCCAGGGAGTTCAGGTGTACCCAAAGGCTTCCGCTGAGAGCACTTTTTGATGGCAGAAAGTGGCACCGTCCGTGTTTTTTCGGGTCTAACTCGGGTTCAGCTTCTTGTTGCGGTTAGGGTTATGTTTAGGCTTGTTAGGAAAGAGTGAAGACGCAGAGTCCTGTTGAGTGTGGGGTTGCGTAAAGGCTCCCCCAGGGAGTTCAGGTGTACCCAAAGGCTTCCGCTGAGAGCACTTTTTGATGGCAGAAAGTGGCACCGTCCGTGTTTTTTCGGGTCTAACTCGGGTTCAGCTTCTTGTTGCGGTTAGGGTTATGTTTAGGGTTGTTAGGAAAGAGTGAAGACGCAGAGTCCTGTTGAGTGCGGGGTTGCGTAAAGGCTCCCCCAGGGAGTTCAGGTGTACCCAAAGGCTTCCGCTGAGAGCACTTTTGGATGGCAGAAAGTGGCACCGTACGTGTTTTTTCGGGTCTAACTCGGGTTGAGCTTCTTGTTGCGGTTAGGGTTATGTTTAGGGTTGTTAGGAAAGAGTGAAGACGCAGAGTCCTGTTGAGTGTGGGGTTGCGTAAAGGCTCCCCCAGGGAGTTCAGGTGTACCCAAAGGCTTCCGCTGAGAGCACTTTTTGATGGCAGAAAGTGGCACCGTACGTGTTTTTTCGGGTCTAACTCGGGTTCAGCTTCTTGTTGCGGTTAGGGTTATGTTTAGGGTTGTTAGGAAAGAGTGAAGACGCAGAGTCCTGTTGAGTGTGGGGTTGCGTAAAGGCTCCCCCAGGGAGTTCAGGTGTACCCAAAGGCTTCCGCTGAGAGCACTTTTTGATGGCAGAAAGTGGCACCGTCCGTGTTTTTTCGGGTCTAACTCGGGTTCAGCTTCTTGTTGCGGTTAGGGTTATGTTTAGGCTTGTTAGGAAAGAGTGAAGACGCAGAGTCCTGTTGAGTGTGGGGTTGCGTAAAGGCTCCCCCAGGGAGTTCAGGTGTACCCAAAGGCTTCCGCTGAGAGCACTTTTTGATGGCAGAAAGTGGCACCGTCCGTGTTTTTTCGGGTCTAACTCGGGTTCAGCTTCTTGTTGCGGTTAGGGTTATGTTTAGGGTTGTTAGGAAAGAGTGAAGACGCAGAGTCCTGTTGAGTGCGGGGTTGCGTAAAGGCTCCCCCAGGGAGTTCAGGTGTACCCAAAGGCTTCCGCTGAGAGCACTTTTGGATGGCAGAAAGTGGCACCGTACGTGTTTTTTCGGGTCTAACTCGGGTTGAGCTTCTTGTTGCGGTTAGGGTTATGTTTAGGGTTGTTAGGAAAGAGTGAAGACGCAGAGTCCTGTTGAGTGTGGGGTTGCGTAAAGGCTCCCCCAGGGAGTTCAGGTGTACCCAAAGGCTTCCGCTGAGAGCACTTTTTGATGGCAGAAAGTGGCACCGTACGTGTTTTTTCGGGTCTAACTCGGGTTCAGCTTCTTGTTGCGGTTAGGGTTATGTTTAGGGTTGTTAGGAAAGAGTGAAGACGCAGAGTCCTGTTGAGTGTGGGGTTGCGTAAAGGCTCCCCCAGGGAGTTCAGGTGTACCCAAAGGCTTCCGCTGAGAGCACTTTTTGATGGCAGAAAGTGGCACCGTACGTGTTTTTTCGGGTCTAACTCGGGTTGAGCTTCTTGTTGCGGTTAGGGTTATGCTTAGGGTTGTTAGGAAAGAGTGAAGACGCAGAGTCCTGTTGAGTGTGGGGTTGCGTAAAGGCTCCCCCAGGGAGTTCAGGTGTACCCAAAGGCTTCCGCTGAGAGCACTTTTTGATGGCAGAAAGTGGCACCGTACGTGTTTTTTCGGGTCTAACTCAGGTTCAGCTTCTTGTTGCGGTTAGGGTTATGTTTAGGGTTGTTAGGAAAGAGTGAAGACGCAGAGTCCTGTTGAGTGTGGGGTTGCGTAAAGGCTCCCCCAGGGAGTTCAGGTGTACCCAAAGGCTTCTGCTGAGAGCACTTTTTGATGGCAGAAAGTGGCACCGTACGTGTTTTTTCGGGTCTAACTCGGGTTGAGCTTCTTGTTGCGGTTAGGGTTATGTTTAGGGTTGTTAGGAAAGAGTGAAGACGCAGAGTCCTGTTGAGTGTGGGGTTGCGTAAAGGCTCCCCCAGGGAGTTCAGGTGTACCCAAAGGCTTCCGCTGAGAGCACTTTTGGATGGCAGAAAGTGGCACCGTCCGTGTTTTTTCGGGTCTAACTCGGGTTCAGCTTCTTGTTCCGGTTAGGCTTATGTTTAGGGTTGTTAGGAAAGAGTGAAGACGCAGAGTCCTGTTGAGTGTGGGGTTGCGTAAAGGCTCCCCCAGGGAGTTCAGGTGTACCCAAAGGCTTCCGCTGAGAGCACTTTTTGATGGCAGAAAGTGGCACCGTACGTGTTTTTTCGGGTCTAACTCGGGTTGAGCTTCTTGTTGCGGTTAGGGTTATGTTTAGGGTTGTTAGGAAAGAGTGAAGACGCAGAGTCCTGTTGAGTGTGGGGTTGCGTAAAGGCTCCCCCAGGGAGTTCAGGTGTACCCAAAGGCTTCCGCTGAGAGCACTTTTTGATGGCAGAAAGTGGCACCGTCCGTGTTTTTTCGGGTCTAACTCGGGTTCAGCTTCTTGTTGCGGTTAGGGTTATGTTTAGGGTTGTTAGGAAAGAGTGAAGACGCAGAGTCCTGTTGAGTGTGGGGTTGCGTAAAGGCTCCCCCAGGGAGTTCAGGTGTACCCAAAGGCTTCCGCTGAGAGCACTTTTTGATGGCAGAAAGTGGCACCGTCCGTGTTTTTTCGGGTCTAACTCGGGTTCAGCTTCTTGTTGCGGTTAGGGTTATGTTTAGGCTTGTTAGGAAAGAGTGAAGACGCAGAGTCCTGTTGAGTGTGGGGTTGCGTAAAGGCTCCCCCAGGGAGTTCAGGTGTACCCAAAGGCTTCCGCTGAGAGCACTTTTTGATGGCAGAAAGTGGCACCGTCCGTGTTTTTTCGGGTCTAACTCGGGTTCAGCTTCTTGTTGCGGTTAGGGTTATGTTTAGGGTTGTTAGGAAAGAGTGAAGACGCAGAGTCCTGTTGAGTGCGGGGTTGCGTAAAGGCTCCCCCAGGGAGTTCAGGTGTACCCAAAGGCTTCCGCTGAGAGCACTTTTGGATGGCAGAAAGTGGCACCGTACGTGTTTTTTCGGGTCTAACTCGGGTTCAGCTTCTTGTTGCGGTTAGGGTTATGTTTAGGGTTGTTAGGAAAGAGTGAAGACGCAGAGTCCTGTTGAGTGTGGGGTTGCGTAAAGGCTCCCCCAGGGAGTTCAGGTGTACCCAAAGGCTTCCGCTGAGAGCACTTTTTGATGGCAGAAAGTGGCACCGTACGTGTTTTTTCGGGTCTAACTCGGGTTCAGCTTCTTGTTGCGGTTAGGGTTATGTTTAGGGTTGTTAGGAAAGAGTGAAGACGCAGAGTCCTGTTGAGTGTGGGGTTGCGTAAAGGCTCCCCCAGGGAGTTCAGGTGTACCCAAAGGCTTCCGCTGAGAGCACTTTTTGATGGCAGAAAGTGGCACCGTACGTGTTTTTTCGGGTCTAACTCGGGTTCAGCTTCTTGTTGCGGTTAGGGTTATGCTTAGGGTTGTTAGGAAAGAGTGAAGACGCAGAGTCCTGTTGAGTGTGGGGTTGCGTAAAGGCTCCCCCAGGGAGTTCAGGTGTACCCAAAGGTTTCCGCTGAGAGCACTTTTTGATGGCAGAAAGTGGCACCGTACGTGTTTTTTCGGGTCTAACTTGGGTTGAGCTTCTTGTTGCGGTTAGGGTTATGTTTAGGGTTGTTAGGAAAGAGTGAAGACGCAGAGTCCTGTTGAGTGTGGGGTTGCGTAAAGGCTCCCCCAGGGAGTTCAGGTGTACCCAAAGGCTTCCGCTGAGAGCACTTTTGGATGGCAGAAAGTGGCACCGTATGTGTTTTTTCGGGTCTAACTCGGGTTCAGCTTCTTGTTGCGGTTAGGGTTATGTTTAGGGTTGTTAGGAAAGAGTGAAGACGCAGAGTCCTGTTGAGTGTGGGGTTACGTAAAGGCTCCCCCAGGGAGTTCAGGTGTACCCAAAGGCTTCCGCTGAGAGTACTTTTTGATGGCAGAAAGTGGCACCGTACGTGTTTTTTCGGGTCTAACTCGGATTCAGCTTCTTGTTGCGGTTAGGGTTATGTTTAGGGTTGTTAGGAAAGAGTGAAGACGCAGAGTCCTGTTGAGTGTGGGGTTGCGTAAAGGCTCCCCCAGGGAATTCAGGTGTACCCAAAGGCTTCCGCTGAGAGCACTTTTTGATGGCAGAAAGTGGCACCATACGTGTTTTTTCGGGTCTAACTCGGGTTCAGCTTCTTGTTGCGGTTAGGGTTATGTTTAGGGTTGTTAGGAAAGAGTGAAGACGCAGAGTCCTGTTGAGTGTGGGGTTGCGTAAAGGCTCCCCCAGGGAGTTCAGGTGTACCCAAAGGCTTCCGCTGAGAGCACTTTTTGATGGCAGAAAGTGGCACCGTACGTGTTTTTTCGGGTCTAACTCGGGTTCAGCTTCTTGTTGCGGTTAGGGTTATGTTTAGGGTTGTTAGGAAAGAGTGAAGACGCAGAGTCCTGTTGAGTGTGGGGTTGCGTAAAGGCTCCCCCAGGGAGTTCAGGTGTACCCAAAGGCTTCCGCTGAGAGCACTTTTGGATGGCAGAAAGTGGCACCGTACGTGTTTTTTCGGGTCTAACTCGGGTTGAGCTTCTTGTTGCGGTTAGGGTTATGTTTAGGGTTGTTAGGAAAGAGTGAAGACGCAGAGTCCTGTTGAGTGTGGGGTTGCGTAAAGGCTCCCCCAGGGAGTTCAGGTGTACCCAAAGGCTTCCGCTGAGAGCACTTTTTGATCTCAAAAAGTGGCACCGTACGTGTTTTTTCGGGTCTAACTCGGGTTCAGCTTCTTGTTGCGGTTAGGGTTATGTTTAGGGTTGTTAGGAAAGAGTGAAGACGCAGAGTCCTGTTGAGTGTGGGGTTGCGTAAAGGCTCCCCCAGGGAGTTCAGGTGTACCCAAAGGCTTCCGCTGAGAGCACTTTTTGATGGCAGAAAGTGGCACCGTACGTGTTTTTTCGGGTCTAACTCAGGTTCAGCTTCTTGTTCCGGTTAGGGTTATGTTTAGGGTTGTTAGGAAAGAGTGAAGACGCAGAGTCCTGTTGAGTGTGGGGTTGCGTAGAGGCTCCCCCAGGGAGTTCAGGTGTACCCAAAGGCTTCCGCTGAGAGCACTTTTTGATGGCAGAAAGTGGCACCGTACGTGTTTTTTCGGGTCTAACTCAGGTTCAGCTTCTTGTTCCGGTTAGGGTTATGTTTAGGGTTGTTAGGAAAGAGTGAAGACGCAGAGTCCTGTTGAGTGTGGGGTTGCGTAAAGGCTCCCCCAGGGAGTTCAGGTGTACCCAAAGGCTTCCGCTGAGAGCATTTTTGATGGCAGAAAGTGGCACCGTACGTGTTTTTTCGGGTCTAACTCGGGTTGAGCTTCTTGTTGCGGTTAGGGTTATGTTTAGGGTTGTTAGGAAAGAGTGAAGACGCAGAGTCCTGTTGAGTGTGGGGTTGTGTAAAGGCTCCCCCAGGGAGTTCAGGTGTACCCAAAGGCTTCCGCTGAGAGCACTTTTTGATGGCAGAAAGTGGCACCGTACGTGTTTTTTCGGGTCTAACTCGGGTTCAGCTTCTTGTTGCGGTTAGGGTTATGTTTAGGGTTGTTAGGAAAGAGTGAAGACGCAGAGTCCTGTTGAGTGTGGGGTTGTGTAAAGGCTCCCCCAGGGAGTTCAGGTGTACCCAAAGGCTTCCGCTGAGAGCACTTTTGGATGGCAGAAAGTGGCACCGTACGTGTTTTTTCGGGTCTAACTCGGGTTGAGCTTCTTGTTGCGGTTAGGGTTATGTTTAGGGTTGTTAGGAAAGAGTGAAGACGCAGAGTCCTGTTGAGTGTGGGGTTGCGTAAAGGCTCCCCCAGGGAGTTCAGGTGTACCCAAAGGCTTCCGCTGAGAGCACTTTTGGATGGCAGAAAGTGGCACCGTACGTGTTTTTTCGGGTCTAACTCGGGTTCAGCTTCTTGTTGCGGTTAGGGTTATGTTTAGGGTTGTTAGGAAAGAGTGAAGACGCAGAGTCCTGTTGAGTGTGGGGTTGCGTAAAGGCTCCCCCAGGGAGTTCAGGTGTACCCAAAGGCTTCCGCTGAGAGCACTTTTTGATGGCAGAAAGTGGCACCGTACGTGTTTTTTCGGGTCTAACTCGGGTTCAGCTTCTTGTTGCGGTTAGGGTTATGTTTAGGGTTGTTAGGAAAGAGTGAAGACGCAGAGTCCTGTTGAGTGTGGGGTTGCGTAAAGGCTCCCCCAGGGAGTTCAGGTGTACCCAAAGGCTTCCGCTGAGAGCACTTTTTGATGGCAGAAAGTGGCACCGTCCGTGTTTTTTCGGGTCTAACTCGGGTTCAGCTTCTTGTTGCGGTTAGGGTTATGTTTAGGATTGTTAGGAAAGAGTGAAGACGCAGAGTCCTGTTGAGTGTGGGGTTGCGTAAAGGCTCCCCCAGGGAGTTCAGGTGTACCCAAAGGCTTCCGCTGAGAGCACTTTTTGATGGCAGAAAGTGGCACCGTACGTGTTTTTTCGGGTCTAACTCAGGTTCAGCTTCTTGTTGCGGTTAGGGTTATGTTTAGGGTTGTTAGGAAAGAGTGAAGACGCAGAGTCCTGTTGAGTGTGGGGTTGCGTAAAGGCTCCCCCAGGGAGTTCAGGTGTACCCAAAGGCTTCTGCTGAGAGCACTTTTTGATGGCAGAAAGTGGCACCGTACGTGTTTTTTCGGGTCTAACTCGGGTTCAGCTTCTTGTTCCGGTTAGGGTTATGTTTAGGGTTGTTAGGAAAGAGTGAAGACGCAGAGTCCTGTTGAGTGTGGGGTTGCGTAAAGGCTCCCCCAGGGAGTTCAGGTGTACCCAAAGGCTTCCGCTGAGAGCACTTTTGGATGGCAGAAAGTGGCACCGTACGTGTTTTTTCGGGTCTAACTCGGGTTCAGCTTCTTGTTCCGGTTAGGCTTATGTTTAGGGTTGTTAGGAAAGAGTGAAGACGCAGAGTCCTGTTGAGTGTGGGGTTGCGTAAAGGCTCCCCCAGGGAGTTCAGGTGTACCCAAAGGCTTCCGCTGAGAGCACTTTTTGATGGCAGAAAGTGGCACCGTACGTGTTTTTTCGGGTCTAACTCGGGTTGAGCTTCTTGTTGCGGTTAGGGTTATGTTTAGGGTTGTTAGGAAAGAGTGAAGACGCAGAGTCCTGTTGAGTGTGGGGTTGCGTAAAGGCTCCCCCAGGGAGTTCAGGTGTACCCAAAGGCTTCCGCTGAGAGCACTTTTTGATGGCAGAAAGTGGCACCGTACGTGTTTTTTCGGGTCTAACTCGGGTTCAGCTTCTTGTTGCGGTTAGGGTTATGTTTAGGCTTGTTAGGAAAGAGTGAAGACGCAGAGTCCTGTTGAGTGTGGGGTTGCGTAAAGGCTCCCCCAGGGAGTTCAGGTGTACCCAAAGGCTTCCGCTGAGAGCACTTTTTGATGGCAGAAAGTGGCACCGTACGTGTTTTTTCGGGTCTAACTCGGGTTCAGCTTCTTGTTGCGGTTAGGGTTATGTTTAGGCTTGTTAGGAAAGAGTGAAGACGCAGAGTCCTGTTGAGTGTGGGGTTGCGTAAAGGCTCCCCCAGGGAGTTCAGGTGTACCCAAAGGCTTCCGCTGAGAGCACTTTTTGATGGCAGAAAGTGGCACCGTACGTGTTTTTTCGGGTCTAACTCGGGTTCAGCTTCTTGTTGCGGTTAGGGTTATGTTTAGGGTTGTTAGGAAAGAGTGAAGACGCAGAGTCCTGTTGAGTGTGGGGTTGCGTAAAGGCTCCCCCAGGGAGTTCAGGTGTACCCAAAGGCTTCCGCTGAGAGCACTTTTTGATGGCAGAAAGTGGCACCGTACGTGTTTTTTCGGGTCTAACTCGGGTTGAGCTTCTTGTTGCGGTTAGGGTTATGTTTAGGGTTGTTAGGAAAGAGTGAAGACGCAGAGTCCTGTTGAGTGTGGGGTTACGTAAAGGCTCCCCCAGGGAGTTCAGGTGTACCCAAAGGCTTCCGCTGAGAGTACTTTTGGATGGCAGAAAGTGGCACCGTCCGTGTTTTTTCGGGTCTAACTCGGGTTCAGCTTCTTGTTGCGGTTAGGGTTATGTTTAGGGTTGTTAGGAAAGAGTGAAGACGCAGAGTCCTGTTGAGTGTGGGGTTGCGTAAAGGCTCCCCCAGGGAGTTCAGGTGTACCCAAAGGCTTCCTCTGAGAGCACTTTTTGATGGCAGAAAGTGGCACCGTACGTGTTTTTTCGGGTCTAACTCGGGTTCAGCTTCTTGTTGCGGTTAGGGTTATGTTTAGGGTTGTTAGGAAAGAGTGAAGACGCAGAGTCCTGTTGAGTGTGGGGTTGCGTAAAGGCTCCCCCAGGGAATTCAGGTGTACCCAAAGGCTTCCGCTGAGAGCACTTTTTGATGGCAGAAAGTGGCACCATACGTGTTTTTTCGGGTCTAACTCGGGTTCAGCTTCTTGTTGCGGTTAGGGTTATGTTTAGGGTTGTTAGGAAAGAGTGAAGACGCAGAGTCCTGTTGAGTGTGGGGTTGCGTAAAGGCTCCCCCAGGGAGTTCAGGTGTACCCAAAGGCTTCCGCTGAGAGCACTTTTTGATGGCAGAAAGTGGCACCGTACGTGTTTTTTCGGGTCTAACTCGGGTTGAGCTTCTTGTTGCGGTTAGGGTTATGTTTAGGGTTGTTAGGAAAGAGTGAAGACGCAGAGTCCTGTTGAGTGTGGGGTTACGTAAAGGCTCCCCCAGGGAGTTCAGGTGTACCCAAAGGCTTCCGCTGAGAGTACTTTTGGATGGCAGAAAGTGGCACCGTCCGTGTTTTTTCGGGTCTAACTCGGGTTCAGCTTCTTGTTGCGGTTAGGGTTATGTTTAGGGTTGTTAGGAAAGAGTGAAGACGCAGAGTCCTGTTGAGTGTGGGGTTGCGTAAAGGCTCCCCCAGGGAGTTCAGGTGTACCCAAAGGCTTCCTCTGAGAGCACTTTTTGATGGCAGAAAGTGGCACCGTACGTGTTTTTTCGGGTCTAACTCGGGTTCAGCTTCTTGTTGCGGTTAGGGTTATGTTTAGGGTTGTTAGGAAAGAGTGAAGACGCAGAGTCCTGTTGAGTGTGGGGTTGCGTAAAGGCTCCCCCAGGGAGTTCAGGTGTACCCAAAGGCTTCCGCTGAGAGCACTTTTTGATCTCAAAAAGTGGCACCGTACGTGTTTTTTCGGGTCTAACTCGGGTTCAGCTTCTTGTTGCGGTTAGGGTTATGTTTAGGGTTGTTAGGAAAGAGTGAAGACGCAGAGTCCTGTTGAGTGTGGGGTTGCGTAAAGGCTCCCCCAGGGAGTTCAGGTGTACCCAAAGGCTTCCGCTGAGAGCACTTTTTGATGGCAGAAAGTGGCACCGTACGTGTTTTTTCGGGTCTAACTCAGGTTCAGCTTCTTGTTCCGGTTAGGGTTATGTTTAGGGTTGTTAGGAAAGAGTGAAGACGCAGAGTCCTGTTGAGTGTGGGGTTGCGTAGAGGCTCCCCCAGGGAGTTCAGGTGTACCCAAAGGCTTCCGCTGAGAGCACTTTTTGATGGCAGAAAGTGGCACCGTACGTGTTTTTTTCGGGTCTAACTCAGGTTCAGCTTCTTGTTCCGGTTAGGGTTATGTTTAGGGTTGTTAGGAAAGAGTGAAGACGCAGAGTCCTGTTGAGTGTGGGGTTGCGTAGAGGCTCCCCCAGGGAGTTCAGGTGTACCCAAAGGCTTCCGCTGAGAGCACTTTTTGATGGCAGAAAGTGGCACCGTACGTGTTTTTTCGGGTCTAACTCAGGTTCAGCTTCTTGTTCCGGTTAGGGTTATGTTTAGGGTTGTTAGGAAAGAGTGAAGACGCAGAGTCCTGTTGAGTGTGGGGTTGCGTAAAGGCTCCCCCAGGGAGTTCAGGTGTACCCAAAGGCTTCCGCTGAGAGCACTTTTTGATGGCAGAAAGTGGCACCGTACGTGTTTTTTCGGGTCTAACTCGGGTTGAGCTTCTTGTTGCGGTTAGGGTTATGTTTAGGGTTGTTAGGAAAGAGTGAAGACGCAGAGTCCTGTTGAGTGTGGGGTTGTGTAAAGGCTCCCCCAGGGAGTTCAGGTGTACCCAAAGGCTTCCGCTGAGAGCACTTTTTGATGGCAGAAAGTGGCACCGTACGTGTTTTTTCGGGTCTAACTCGGGTTCAGCTTCTTGTTGCGGTTAGGGTTATGTTTAGGGTTGTTAGGAAAGAGTGAAGACGCAGAGTCCTGTTGAGTGTGGGGTTGTGTAAAGGCTCCCCCAGGGAGTTCAGGTGTACCCAAAGGCTTCCGCTGAGAGCACTTTTGGATGGCAGAAAGTGGCACCGTCCGTGTTTTTTCGGGTCTAACTCGGGTTGAGCTTCTTGTTGCGGTTAGGGTTATGTTTAGGGTTGTTAGGAAAGAGTGAAGACGCAGAGTCCTGTTGAGTGTGGGGTTGCGTAAAGGCTCCCCCAGGGAGTTCAGGTGTACCCAAAGGCTTCCGCTGAGAGCACTTTTGGATGGCAGAAAGTGGCACCGTACGTGTTTTTTCGGGTCTAACTCGGGTTGAGCTTCTTGTTGCGGTTAGGGTTATGTTTAGGGTTGTTAGGAAAGAGTGAAGACGCAGAGTCCTGTTGAGTGTGGGGTTGCGTAAAGGCTCCCCCAGGGAGTTCAGGTGTACCCAAAGGCTTCCGCTGAGAGCACTTTTTGATGGCAGAAAGTGGCACCGTACGTGTTTTTTCGGGTCTAACTCGGGTTCAGCTTCTTGTTGCGGTTAGGGTTATGTTTAGGGTTGTTAGGAAAGAGTGAAGACGCAGAGTCCTGTTGAGTGTGGGGTTGCGTAAAGGCTCCCCCAGGGAGTTCAGGTGTACCCAAAGGCTTCCGCTGAGAGCACTTTTTGATGGCAGAAAGTGGCACCGTCCGTGTTTTTTCGGGTCTAACTCGGGTTCAGCTTCTTGTTGCGGTTAGGGTTATGTTTAGGATTGTTAGGAAAGAGTGAAGACGCAGAGTCCTGTTGAGTGTGGGGTTGCGTAAAGGCTCCCCCAGGGAGTTCAGGTGTACCCAAAGGCTTCCGCTGAGAGCACTTTTGGATGGCAGAAAGTGGCACCGTACGTGTTTTTTCGGGTCTAACTCAGGTTCAGCTTCTTGTTGCGGTTAGGGTTATGTTTAGGGTTGTTAGGAAAGAGTGAAGACGCAGAGTCCTGTTGAGTGTGGGGTTGCGTAAAGGCTCCCCCAGGGAGTTCAGGTGTACCCAAAGGCTTCTGCTGAGAGCACTTTTTGATGGCAGAAAGTGGCACCGTACGTGTTTTTTCGGGTCTAACTCGGGTTCAGCTTCTTGTTCCGGTTAGGGTTATGTTTAGGGTTGTTAGGAAAGAGTGAAGACGCAGAGTCCTGTTGAGTGTGGGGTTGCGTAAAGGCTCCCCCAGGGAGTTCAGGTGTACCCAAAGGCTTCCGCTGAGAGCACTTTTGGATGGCAGAAAGTGGCACCGTACGTGTTTTTTCGGGTCTAACTCGGGTTCAGCTTCTTGTTCCGGTTAGGCTTATGTTTAGGGTTGTTAGGAAAGAGTGAAGACGCAGAGTCCTGTTGAGTGTGGGGTTGCGTAAAGGCTCCCCCAGGGAGTTCAGGTGTACCCAAAGGCTTCCGCTGAGAGCACTTTTTGATGGCAGAAAGTGGCACCGTACGTGTTTTTTCGGGTCTAACTCGGGTTGAGCTTCTTGTTGCGGTTAGGGTTATGTTTAGGGTTGTTAGGAAAGAGTGAAGACGCAGAGTCCTGTTGAGTGTGGGGTTGCGTAAAGGCTCCCCCAGGGAGTTCAGGTGTACCCAAAGGCTTCCGCTGAGAGCACTTTTTGATGGCAGAAAGTGGCACCGTACGTGTTTTTTCGGGTCTAACTCGGGTTCAGCTTCTTGTTGCGGTTAGGGTTATGTTTAGGCTTGTTAGGAAAGAGTGAAGACGCAGAGTCCTGTTGAGTGTGGGGTTGCGTAAAGGCTCCCCCAGGGAGTTCAGGTGTACCCAAAGGCTTCCGCTGAGAGCACTTTTGGATGGCAGAAAGTGGCACCGTACGTGTTTTTTCGGGTCTAACTCGGGTTGAGCTTCTTGTTGCGGTTAGGGTTATGTTTAGGCTTGTTAGGAAAGAGTGAAGACGCAGAGTCCTGTTGAGTGTGGGGTTGCGTAAAGGCTCCCCCAGGGAGTTCAGGTGTACCCAAAGGCTTCCGCTGAGAGCACTTTTTGATGGCAGAAAGTGGCACCGTACGTGTTTTTTCGGGTCTAACTCGGGTTGAGCTTCTTGTTGCGGTTAGGGTTATGTTTAGGGTTGTTAGGAAAGAGTGAAGACGCAGAGTCCTGTTGAGTGTGGGGTTGCGTAAAGGCTCCCCCAGGGAGTTCAGGTGTACCCAAAGGCTTCCGCTGAGAGCACTTTTTGATGGCAGAAAGTGGCACCGTACGTGTTTTTTCGGGTCTAACTCGGGTTGAGCTTCTTGTTGCGGTTAGGGTTATGTTTAGGGTTGTTAGGAAAGAGTGAAGACGCAGAGTCCTGTTGAGTGTGGGGTTACGTAAAGGCTCCCCCAGGGAGTTCAGGTGTACCCAAAGGCTTCCGCTGAGAGTACTTTTGGATGGCAGAAAGTGGCACCGTACGTGTTTTTTCGGGTCTAACTCGGGTTCAGCTTCTTGTTGCGGTTAGGGTTATGTTTAGGGTTGTTAGGAAAGAGTGAAGACGCAGAGTCCTGTTGAGTGTGGGGTTGCGTAAAGGCTCCCCCAGGGAGTTCAGGTGTACCCAAAGGCTTCCTCTGAGAGCACTTTTTGATGGCAGAAAGTGGCACCGTACGTGTTTTTTCGGGTCTAACTCGGGTTCAGCTTCTTGTTGCGGTTAGGGTTATGTTTAGGGTTGTTAGGAAAGAGTGAAGACGCAGAGTCCTGTTGAGTGTGGGGTTGCGTAAAGGCTCCCCCAGGGAATTCAGGTGTACCCAAAGGCTTCCGCTGAGAGCACTTTTTGATGGCAGAAAGTGGCACCATACGTGTTTTTTCGGGTCTAACTCGGGTTCAGCTTCTTGTTGCGGTTAGGGTTATGTTTAGGGTTGTTAGGAAAGAGTGAAGACGCAGAGTCCTGTTGAGTGTGGGGTTGCGTAAAGGCTCCCCCAGGGAGTTCAGGTGTACCCAAAGGCTTCCGCTGAGAGCACTTTTTGATGGCAGAAAGTGGCACCGTACGTGTTTTTTCGGGTCTAACTCGGGTTGAGCTTCTTGTTGCGGTTAGGGTTATGTTTAGGGTTGTTAGGAAAGAGTGAAGACGCAGAGTCCTGTTGAGTGTGGGGTTGCGTAAAGGCTCCCCCAGGGAGTTCAGGTGTACCCAAAGGCTTCCGCTGAGAGCACTTTTTGATGGCAGAAAGTGGCACCGTCCGTGTTTTTTCGGGTCTAACTCGGGTTGAGCTTCTTGTTGCGGTTAGGGTTATGTTTAGGGTTGTTAGGAAAGAGTGAAGACGCAGAGTCCTGTTGAGTGTGGGGTTGCGTAAAGGCTCCCCCAGGGAGTTCAGGTGTACCCAAAGGCTTCCGCTGAGAGCACTTTTTGATCTCAAAAAGTGGCACCGTACGTGTTTTTTCGGGTCTAACTCGGGTTCAGCTTCTTGTTGCGGTTAGGGTTATGTTTAGGGTTGTTAGGAAAGAGTGAAGACGCAGAGTCCTGTTGAGTGTGGGGTTGCGTAAAGGCTCCCCCAGGGAGTTCAGGTGTACCCAAAGGCTTCCGCTGAGAGCACTTTTTGATGGCAGAAAGTGGCACCGTCCGTGTTTTTTCGGGTCTAACTCAGGTTCAGCTTCTTGTTCCGGTTAGGGTTATGTTTAGGGTTGTTAGGAAAGAGTGAAGACGCAGAGTCCTGTTGAGTGTGGGGTTGCGTAGAGGCTCCCCCAGGGAGTTCAGGTGTACCCAAAGGCTTCCGCTGAGAGCACTTTTTGATGGCAGAAAGTGGCACCGTACGTGTTTTTTTCGGGTCTAACTCAGGTTCAGCTTCTTGTTCCGGTTAGGGTTATGTTTAGGGTTGTTAGGAAAGAGTGAAGACGCAGAGTCCTGTTGAGTGTGGGGTTGCGTAAAGGCTCCCCCAGGGAGTTCAGGTGTACCCAAAGGCTTCCGCTGAGAGCACTTTTTGATGGCAGAAAGTGGCACCGTACGTGTTTTTTCGGGTCTAACTCGGGTTGAGCTTCTTGTTGCGGTTAGGGTTATGTTTAGGGTTGTTAGGAAAGAGTGAAGACGCAGAGTCCTGTTGAGTGTGGGGTTGCGTAAAGGCTCCCCCAGGGAGTTCAGGTGTACCCAAAGGCTTCCGCTGAGAGCACTTTTTGATGGCAGAAAGTGGCACCGTCCGTGTTTTTTCGGGTCTAACTCGGGTTCAGCTTCTTGTTGCGGTTAGGGTTATGTTTAGGGTTGTTAGGAAAGAGTGAAGACGCAGAGTCCTGTTGAGTGTGGGGCTACGTAAAGGCTCCCCCAGGGAGTTCAGGTGTACCCAAAGGCTTCCGCTGAGAGCACTTTTGGATGGCAGAAAGTGGCACCGTACGTGTTTTTTCGGGTCTAACTCGGGTTGAGCTTCTTGTTGCGGTTAGGGTTATGTTTAGGGTTGTTAGGAAAGAGTGAAGACGCAGAGTCCTGTTGAGTGTGGGGTTGCGTAAAGGCTCCCCCAGGGAGTTCAGGTGTACCCAAAGGCTTCCGCTGAGAGCACTTTTTGATGGCAGAAAGTGGCACCGTACGTGTTTTTTCGGGTCTAACTCGGGTTCAGCTTCTTGTTGCGGTTAGGGTTATGTTTAGGGTTGTTAGGAAAGAGTGAAGACGCAGAGTCCTGTTGAGTGTGGGGTTGCGTAAAGGCTCCCCCAGGGAGTTCAGGTGTACCCAAAGGCTTCCGCTGAGAGCACTTTTTGATGGCAGAAAGTGGCACCGTCCGTGTTTTTTCGGGTCTAACTCGGGTTCAGCTTCTTGTTGCGGTTAGGGTTATGTTTAGGGTTGTTAGGAAAGAGTGAAGACGCAGAGTCCTGTTGAGTGTGGGGTTGCGTAAAGGCTCCCCCAGGGAGTTCAGGTGTACCCAAAGGCTTCCGCTGAGAGCACTTTTTGATGGCAGAAAGTGGCACCGTACGTGTTTTTTCGGGTCTAACTCGGGTTCAGCTTCTTGTTGCGGTTAGGGTTATGTTTAGGGTTGTTAGGAAAGAGTGAAGACGCAGAGTCCTGTTGAGTGTGGGGTTGCGTAAAGGCTCCCCCAGGGAGTTCAGGTGTACCCAAAGGCTTCCGCTGAGAGCACTTTTTGATGGCAGAAAGTGGCACCGTCCGTGTTTTTTCGGGTCTAACTCGGGTTCAGCTTCTTGTTGCGGTTAGGGTTATGTTTAGGGTTGTTAGGAAAGAGTGAAGACGCAGAGTCCTGTTGAGTGTGGGGTTGCGTAAAGGCTCCCCCAGGGAGTTCAGGTGTACCCAAAGGCTTCCGCTCAGAGCACTTTTTGATGGCAGAAAGTGGCACCGTACGTGTTTTTTCGGGTCTAACTCGGGTTGAGCTTCTTGTTGCGGTTAGGGTTATGTTTAGGGTTGTTAGGAAAGAGTGAAGACGCAGAGTCCTGTTGAGTGTGGGGTTGCGTAAAGGCTCCCCCAGGGAGTTCAGGTGTACCCAAAGGCTTCCGCTGAGAGCACTTTTTGATGGCAGAAAGTGGCACCGTACGTGTTTTTTCGGGTCTAACTCGGGTTCAGCTTCTTGTTGCGGTTAGGGTTATGCTTAGGGTTGTTAGGAAAGAGTGAAGACGCAGAGTCCTGTTGAGTGTGGGGTTGCGTAAAGGCTCCCCCAGGGAGTTCAGGTGTACCCAAAGGCTTCCGCTGAGAGCACTTTTTGATGGCAGAAAGTGGCACCGTCCGTGTTTTTTCGGGTCTAACTCGGGTTGAGCTTCTTGTTGCGGTTAGGGTTATGTTTAGGGTTGTTAGGAAAGAGTGAAGACGCAGAGTCCTGTTGAGTGCGGGGTTGCGTAAAGGCTCCCCCAGGGAGTTCAGGTGTACCCAAAGGCTTCCGCTGAGAGCACTTTTGGATGGCAGAAAGTGGCACCGTACGTGTTTTTTCGGGTCTAACTCGGGTTCAGCTTCTTGTTGCGGTTAGGGTTATGTTTAGGGTTGTTAGGAAAGAGTGAAGACGCAGAGTCCTGTTGAGTGTGGGGTTGCGTAAAGGCTCCCCCAGGGAGTTCGGGTGTACCCAAAGGCTTCCGCTGAGAGCCCTTTTTGATGGCAGAAAGTGGCACCGTACGTGTTTTTTCGGGTCTAACTCGGGTTCAGCTTCTTGTTGCGGTTAGGGTTATGTTTAGGGTTGTTAGGAAAGAGTGAAGACGCAGAGTCCTGTTGAGTGTGGGGTTGCGTAAAGGCTCCCCCAGGGAGTTCAGGTGTACCCAAAGGCTTCCGCTGAGAGCACTTTTTGATGGCAGAAAGTGGCACCGTACGTGTTTTTTCGGGTCTAACTCGCGTTCAGCTTCTTGTTGCGGTTAGGGTTATGTTTAGGGTTGTTAGGAAAGAGTGAAGACGCAGAGTCCTGTTGAGTGTGGGGTTGCGTAAAGGCTCCCCCAGGGAGTTCAGGTGTACCCAAAGGCTTCCGCTGAGAGCACTTTTTGATGGCAAAAAGTGGCACCGTACGTGTTTTTTCGGGTCTAACTCGGGTTCAGCTTCTTGTTGCGGTTAGGGTTATGTTTAGGGTTGTTAGGAAAGAGTGAAGACGCAGAGTCCTGTTGAGTGTGGGGTTGCGTAAAGGCTCCCCCAGGGAGTTCAGGTGTACCCAAAGGCTTCCGCTGAGAGCACTTTTTGATGGCAGAAAGTGGCACCGTACGTGTTTTTTCGGGTCTAACTCAGGTTCAGCTTCTTGTTGCGGTTAGGGTTATGTTTAGGGTTGTTAGGAAAGAGTGAAGACGCAGAGTCCTGTTGAGTGTGGGGTTGCGTAGAGGCTCCCCCAGGGAGTTCAGGTGTACCCAAAGGCTTCCGCTGAGAGCACTTTTTGATGGCAGAAAGTGGCACCGTACGTGTTTTTTCGGGTCTAACTCAGGTTCAGCTTCTTGTTGCGGTTAGGGTTATGTTTAGGGTTGTTAGGAAAGAGTGAAGACGCAGAGTCCTGTTGAGTGTGGGGTTGCGTAAAGGCTCCCCCAGGGAGTTCAGGTGTACCCAAAGGCTTCCGCTGAGAGCACTTTTTGATGGCAGAAAGTGGCACCGTACGTGTTTTTTCGGGTCTAACTCGGGTTCAGCTTCTTGTTGCGGTTAGGGTTATGCTTAGGGTTGTTAGGAAAGAGTGAAGACGCAGAGTCCTGTTGAGTGTGGGGTTGCGTAAAGGCTCCCCCAGGGAGTTCAGGTGTACCCAAAGGCTTCCGCTGAGAGCACTTTTTGATGGCAGAAAGTGGCACCGTACGTGTTTTTTCGGGTCTAACTCGGGTTGAGCTTCTTGTTGCGGTTAGGGTTATGTTTAGGGTTGTTAGGAAAGAGTGAAGACGCAGAGTCCTGTTGAGTGCGGGGTTGCGTAAAGGCTCCCCCAGGGAGTTCAGGTGTACCCAAAGGCTTCCGCTGAGAGCACTTTTGGATGGCAGAAAGTGGCACCGTACGTGTTTTTTCGGGTCTAACTCGGGTTCAGCTTCTTGTTGCGGTTAGGGTTATGTTTAGGGTTGTTAGGAAAGAGTGAAGACGCAGAGTCCTGTTGAGTGTGGGGTTGCGTAAAGGCTCCCCCAGGGAGTTCGGGTGTACCCAAAGGCTTCCGCTGAGAGCCCTTTTTGATGGCAGAAAGTGGCACCGTACGTGTTTTTTCGGGTCTAACTCGGGTTCAGCTTCTTGTTGCGGTTAGGGTTATGTTTAGGGTTGTTAGGAAAGAGTGAAGACGCAGAGTCCTGTTGAGTGTGGGGTTGCGTAAAGGCTCCCCCAGGGAGTTCAGGTGTACCCAAAGGCTTCCGCTGAGAGCACTTTTGGATGGCAGAAAGTGGCACCGTACGTGTTTTTTCGGGTCTAACTCGCGTTCAGCTTCTTGTTGCGGTTAGGGTTATGTTTAGGGTTGTTAGGAAAGAGTGAAGACGCAGAGTCCTGTTGAGTGTGGGGTTGCGTAAAGGCTCCCCCAGGGAGTTCAGGTGTACCCAAAGGCTTCCGCTGAGAGCACTTTTTGATGGCAAAAAGTGGCACCGTACGTGTTTTTTCGGGTCTAACTCGGGTTCAGCTTCTTGTTGCGGTTAGGGTTATGTTTAGGGTTGTTAGGAAAGAGTGAAGACGCAGAGTCCTGTTGAGTGTGGGGTTGCGTAAAGGCTCCCCCAGGGAGTTCAGGTGTACCCAAAGGCTTCCGCTGAGAGCACTTTTTGATGGCAGAAAGTGGCACCGTACGTGTTTTTTCGGGTCTAACTCAGGTTCAGCTTCTTGTTGCGGTTAGGGTTATGTTTAGGGTTGTTAGGAAAGAGTGAAGACGCAGAGTCCTGTTGAGTGTGGGGTTGCGTAGAGGCTCCCCCAGGGAGTTCAGGTGTACCCAAAGGCTTCCGCTGAGAGCACTTTTTGATGGCAGAAAGTGGCACCGTACGTGTTTTTTCGGGTCTAACTCAGGTTCAGCTTCTTGTTGCGGTTAGGGTTATGTTTAGGGTTGTTAGGAAAGAGTGAAGACGCAGAGTCCTGTTGAGTGTGGGGTTGCGTAAAGGCTCCCCCAGGGAGTTCAGGTGTACCCAAAGGCTTCCGCTCAGAGCACTTTTTGATGGCAGAAAGTGGCACCGTACGTGTTTTTTCGGGTCTAACTCGGGTTCAGCTTCTTGTTGCGGTTAGGGTTATGTTTAGGGTTGTTAGGAAAGAGTGAAGACGCAGAGTCCTGTTGAGTGTGGGGTTGCGTAAAGGCTCCCCCAAGGAGTTCAGGTGTACTCAAAGGCTTCCGCTGAGAGCACTTTTTGATGGCAGAAAGTGGCACCGTACGTGTTTTTTCGGGTCTAACTCGGGTTCAGCTTCTTGTTGCGGTTAGGGTTATGTTTAGGGTTGTTAGGAAAGAGTGAAGACGCAGAGTCCTGTTGAGTGTGGGGTTGCGTAAAGGCTCCCCCAGGGAGTTCAGGTGTACCCAAAGGCTTCCGCTGAGAGCACTTTTTGATGGCAGAAAGTGGCACCGTACGTGTTTTTTCGGGTCTAACTCGGGTTCAGCTTCTTGTTGCGGTTAGGGTTATGTTTAGGGTTGTTAGGAAAGAGTGAAGACGCAGAGTCCTGTTGAGTGTGGGGTTGCGTAAAGGCTCCCCCAGGGAGTTCAGGTGTAGCCAAAGGCTTCCGCTGAGAGCACTTTTTGATGGCAGAAAGTGGCACCGTACGTGTTTTTTCGGGTCTAACTCGGGTTGAGCTTCTTGTTGCGGTTAGGGTTATGTTTAGGGTTGTTAGGAAAGAGTGAAGACGCAGAGTCCTGTTGAGTGTGGGGTTGCGTAAAGGCTCCCCCAGGGAGTTCAGGTGTACCCAAAGGCTTCCGCTGAGAGCACTTTTGGATGGCAGAAAGTGGCACCGTACGTGTTTTTTCGGGTCTAACTCGGGTTGAGCTTCTTGTTGCGGTTAGGGTTATGCTTAGGGTTGTTAGGAAAGAGTGAAGACGCAGAGTCCTTTTGAGTGTGGGGTTGCGTAAAGGCTCCCCCAGGGAGTTCAGGTGTACCCAAAGGCTTCCGCTGAGAGCACTTTTTGATGGCAGAAAGTGGCACCGTACGTGTTTTTTCGGGTCTAACTCGGGTTCAGCTTCTTGTTGCGGTTAGGGTTATGTTTAGGGTTGTTAGGAAAGAGTGAAGACGCAGAGTCCTGTTGAGTGTGGGGTTGCGTAAAGGCTCCCCCAGGGAGTTCAGGTGTACCCAAAGGCTTCCGCTGAGAGCACTTTTTGATGGCAAAAAGTGGCACCGTACGTGTTTTTTCGGGTCTAACTCGGGTTCAGCTTCTTGTTGCGGTTAGGGTTATGTTTAGGGTTGTTAGGAAAGAGTGAAGACGCAGAGTCCTGTTGAGTGTGGGGTTGCGTAAAGGCTCCCCCAGGGAGTTCAGGTGTACCCAAAGGCTTCCTCTGAGAGCACTTTTTGATGGCAGAAAGTGGCACCGTACGTGTTTTTTCGGGTCTAACTCAGGTTCAGCTTCTTGTTGCGGTTAGGGTTATGTTTAGGGTTGTTAGGAAAGAGTGAAGACGCAGAGTCCTGTTGAGTGTGGGGTTGCGTAGAGGCTCCCCCAGGGAGTTCAGGTGTACCCAAAGGCTTCCGCTGAGAGCACTTTTTGATGGCAGAAAGTGGCACCGTACGTGTTTTTTCGGGTCTAACTCGGGTTCAGCTTCTTGTTGCGGTTAGGCATATGTTTAGGGTTGTTAGGAAAGAGTGAAGACGCAGAGTCCTGTTGAGTGTGGGGTTGCGTAAACGCTCCCCCAGGGAGTTCAGGTGTACCCAAAGGCTTCCGCTGAGAGCACTTTTTGATGGCAGAAAGTGGCACCGTACGTGTTTTTTCGGGTCTAACTAGGGTTGAGCTTCTTGTTGCGGTTAGGGTTATGTTTAGGGTTGTTAGGAAAGAGTGAAGACGCAGAGTCCTGTTGAGTGTGGGGTTGCGTAAAGGCTCCCCCAGGGAGTTCAGGTGTACCCAAAGGCTTCCGCTGAGAGCACTTTTTGATGGCAGAAAGTGGCACCGTACGTGTTTTTTCGGGTCTAACTCGGGTTCAGCTTCTTGTTGCGGTTAGGGTTATGTTTAGGGTTGTTAGGAAAGAGTGAAGACGCAGAGTCCTGTTGAGTGTGGGGTTGCGTAAAGGCTCCCCCAGGGAGTTCAGGTGTACCCAAAGGCTTCCGCTGAGAGCACTTTTTGATCTCAAAAAGTGGCACCGTACGTGTTTTTTCGGGTCTAACTCGGGTTCAGCTTCTTGTTGCGGTTAGGGTTATGTTTAGGGTTGTTAGGAAAGAGTGAAGACGCAGAGTCCTGTTGAGTGTGGGGTTGCGTAAAGGCTCCCCCAGGGAGTTCAGGTGTAGCCAAAGGCTTCCGCTGAGAGCACTTTTTGATGGCAGAAAGTGGCACCGTACGTGTTTTTTCGGGTCTAACTCGGGTTCAGCTTCTTGTTGCGGTTAGGGTTATGTTTAGGGTTGTTAGGAAAGAGTGAAGACACAGAGTCCTGTTGAGTGTGGGGTTGCGTAGAGGCTCCCCCAGGGAGTTCAGGTGTACCCAAAGGCTTCCGCTGAGAGCACTTTTTGATGGCAGAAAGTGGCACCGTACGTGTTTTTTCGGGTCTAACTCAGGTTCAGCTTCTTGTTCCGGTTAGGGTTATGTTTAGGGTTGTTAGGAAAGAGTGAAGACGCAGAGTCCTGTTGAGTGTGGGGTTGCGTAAAGGCTCCCCCAGGGAGTTCAGGTGTACCCAAAGGCTTCCGCTGAGAGCACTTTTGGATGGCAGAAAGTGGCACCGTACGTGTTTTTTCGGGTCTAACTCGGGTTGAGCTTCTTGTTGCGGTTAGGCATATGTTTAGGGTTGTTAGGAAAGAGTGAAGACGCAGAGTCCTGTTGAGTGTGGGGTTGCGTAAACGCTCCCCCAGGGAGTTCAGGTGTACCCAAAGGCTTCCGCTGGGAGCACTTTTTGATGGCAGAAAGTGGCACCGTACGTGTTTTTTCGGGTCTAACTAGGGTTGAGCTTCTTGTTGCGGTTAGGGTTATGTTTAGGGTTGTTAGGAAAGAGTGAAGACGCAGAGTCCTGTTGAGTGTGGGGTTGCGTAAAGGCTCCCCCAGGGAGTTCAGGTGTACCCAAAGGCTTCCGCTGAGAGCACTTTTTGATGGCAGAAAGTGGCACCGTACGTGTTTTTTCGGGTCTAACTCGGGTTGAGCTTCTTGTTGCGGTTAGGGTTATGTTTAGGGTTGTTAGGAAAGAGTGAAGACGCAGAGTCCTGTTGAGTGTGGGGTTGCGTAAAGGCTCCCCCAGGGAGTTCAGGTGTACCCAAAGGCTTCCGCTGAGAGCACTTTTTGATCTCAAAAAGTGGCACCGTACGTGTTTTTTCGGGTCTAACTCGGGTTCAGCTTCTTGTTGCGGTTAGGGTTATGTTTAGGGTTGTTAGGAAAGAGTGAAGACGCAGAGTCCTGTTGAGTGTGGGGTTGCGTAAAGGCTCCCCCAGGGAGTTCAGGTGTACCCAAAGGCTTCCGCTGAGAGCACTTTTTGATGGCAGAAAGTGGCACCGTACGTGTTTTTTCGGGTCTAACTCGGGTTGAGCTTCTTGTTGCGGTTAGGGTTATGTTTAGGGTTGTTAGGAAAGAGTGAAGACGCAGAGTCCTGTTGAGTGTGGGGTTGCGTAGAGGCTCCCCCAGGGAGTTCAGGTGTACCCAAAGGCTTCCGCTGAGAGCACTTTTTGATGGCAGAAAGTGGCACCGTACGTGTTTTTTCGGGTCTAACTCAGGTTCAGCTTCTTGTTGCGGTTAGGGTTATGTTTAGGGTTGTTAGGAAAGAGTGAAGACGCAGAGTCCTGTTGAGTGTGGGGTTGCGTAAAGGCTCCCCCAGGGAGTTCAGGTGTACCCAAAGGCTTCCGCTGAGAGCACTTTTTGATGGCAGAAAGTGGCACCGTACGTGTTTTTTCGGGTCTAAATCGGGTTGAGCTTCTTGTTGCGGTTAGGGTTATGTTTAGGGTTGTTAGGAAAGAGTGAAGACGCAGAGTCCTGTTGAGTGTGGGGTTGCGTAAAGGCTCCCCCAGGGAGTTCAGGTGTACCCAAAGGCTTCCGCTGAGAGCACTTTTTGATGGCAGAAAGTGGCACCGTACGTGTTTTTTCGGGTCTAACTCGGGTTCAGCTTCTTGTTGCGGTTAGGGTTATGTTTAGGGTTGTTAGGAAAGAGTGAAGACGCAGAGTCCTGTTGAGTGTGGGGCTGCGTAAAGGCTCCCCCAGGGAGTTCAGGTGTACCCAAAGGCTTCCGCTGAGAGCACTTTTGGATGGCAGAAAGTGGCACCGTACGTGTTTTTTCGGGTCTAACTCGGGTTGAGCTTCTTGTTGCGGTTAGGGTTATGTTTAGGGTTGTTAGGAAAGAGTGAAGACGCAGAGTCCTGTTGAGTGTGGGGTTGCGTAAAGGCTCCCCCAGGGAGTTCAGGTGTACCCAAAGGCTTCCGCTGAGAGCACTTTTTGATGGCAGAAAGTGGCACCGTACGTGTTTTTTCGGGTCTAACTCGGGTTCAGCTTCTTGTTGCGGTTAGGGTTATGTTTAGGGTTGTTAGGAAAGAGTGAAGACGCAGAGTCCTGTTGAGTGTGGGGTTGCGTAAAGGCTCCCCCAGGGAATTCAGGTGTACCCAAAGGCTTCCGCTGAGAGCACTTTTTGATGGCAGAAAGTGGCACCGTACGTGTTTTTTCGGGTCTAACTCGGGTTGAGCTTCTTGTTGCGGTTAGGCTTATGTTTAGGGTTGTTAGGAAAGAGTGAAGACGCAGAGTCCTGTTGAGTGTGGGGTTGCGTAAAGGCTCCCCCAGGGAGTTCAGGTGTACCCAAAGGCTTCCGCTGAGAGCACTTTTTGATGGCAGAAAGTGGCACCGTACGTGTTTTTTCGGGTCTAACTCGGGTTCAGCTTCTTGTTGCGGTTAGGGTTATGTTTAGGGTTGTTAGGAAAGAGTGAAGACGCAGAGTCCTGTTGAGTGTGGGGTTGCGTAAAGGCTCCCCCAGGGAGTTCAGGTGTACCCAAAGGCTTCCGCTGAGAGCACTTTTTGATGGCAGAAAGTGGCACCGTACGTGTTTTTTCGGGTCTAACTCGGGTTGAGCTTCTTGTTGCGGTTAGGGTTATGTTTAGGGTTGTTAGGAAAGAGTGAAGACGCAGAGTCCTGTTGAGTGTGGGGTTGCGTAAAGGCTCCCCCAGGGAGTTCAGGTGTACCCAAAGGCTTCCGCTGAGAGCACTTTTTGATGGCAGAAAGTGGCACCGTACGTGTTTTTTCGGGTCTAACTCGGGTTGAGCTTCTTGTTGCGGTTAGGGTTATGTTTAGGGTTGTTAGGAAAGAGTGAAGACGCAGAGTCCTGTTGAGTGTGGGGTTGCGTAAAGGCTCCCCCAGGGAGTTCAGGTGTACCCAAAGGCTTCCGCTGAGAGCACTTTTTGATGGCAGAAAGTGGCACCGTACGTGTTTTTTCGGGTCTAACTCGGGTTGAGCTTCTTGTTGCGGTTAGGGTTATGCTTAGGGTTGTTAGGAAAGAGTGAAGACGCAGAGTCCTGTTGAGTGTGGGGTTGCGTAAAGGCTCCCCCAGGGAGTTCAGGTGTACCCAAAGGCTTCCGCTGAGAGCACTTTTTGATGGCAGAAAGTGGCACCGTACGTGTTTTTTCGGGTCTAACTCGGGTTGAGCTTCTTGTTGCGGTTAGGGTTATGTTTAGGGTTGTTAGGAAAGAGTGAAGACGCAGAGTCCTGTTGAGTGTGGGGTTGCGTAAAGGCACCCCCAGGGAGTTCAGGTGTACCCAAAGGCTTCCGCTGAGAGCACTTTTGGATGGCAGAAAGTGGCACCGTACGTGTTTTTTCGGGTCTAACTCGGGTTGAGCTTCTTGTTGCGGTTAGGGTTATGTTTAGGGTTGTTAGGAAAGAGTGAAGACGCAGAGTCCTGTTGAGTGTGGGGTTGCGTAAAGGCTCCCCCAGGGAGTTCAGGTGTACCCAAAGGCTTCCGCTGAGAGCACTTTTTGATGGCAGAAAGTGGCACCGTACGTGTTTTTTCGGGTCTAACTCGGGTTCAGCTTCTTGTTGCGGTTAGGGTTATGTTTAGGGTTGTTAGGAAAGAGTGAAGACGCAGAGTCCTGTTGAGTGTGGGGTTGCGTAAAGGCTCCCCCAGGGAGTTCAGGTGTACCCAAAGGCTTCCGCTGAGAGCCCTTTTTGATGGCAGAAAGTGGCACCGTACGTGTTTTTTCGGGTCTAACTCGGGTTCAGCTTCTTGTTGCGGTTAGGGTTATGTTTAGGGTTGTTAGGAAAGAGTGAAGACGCAGAGTCCTGTTGAGTGTGGGGTTGCGTAAAGGCTCCCCCAGGGAGTTCAGGTGTACCCAAAGGCTTCCGCTGAGAGCACTTTTTGATGGCAGAAAGTGGCACCGTACGTGTTTTTTCGGGTCTAACTCGGGTTCAGCTTCTTGTTGCGGTTAGGGTTATGTTTAGGGTTGTTAGGAAAGAGTGAAGACGCAGAGTCCTGTTGAGTGTGGGGTTGCGTAAAGGCTCCCCCAGGGAGTTCAGGTGTACCCAAAGGCTTCCGCTGAGAGCACTTTTTGATGGCAGAAAGTGGCACCGTACGTGTTTTTTCGGGTCTAACTCGGGTTGAGCTTCTTGTTGCGGTTAGGGTTATGTTTAGGGTTGTTAGGAAAGAGTGAAGACGCAGAGTCCTGTTGAGTGTGGGGTTGCGTAAAGGCTCCCCCAGGGAGTTCAGGTGTACCCAAAGGCTTCCGCTGAGAGCACTTTTTGATGGCAAAAAGTGGCACCGTACGTGTTTTTTCGGGTCTAACTCGGGTTCAGCTTCTTGTTGCGGTTAGGGTTATGTTTAGGGTTGTTAGGAAAGAGTGAAGACGCAGAGTCCTGTTGAGTGTGGGGTTGCGTAAAGGCTCCCCCAGGGAGTTCAGGTGTACCCAAAGGCTTCCGCTGAGAGCACTTTTTGATGGCAGAAAGTGGCACCGTACGTGTTTTTTCGGGTCTAACTCGGGTTCAGCTTCTTGTTGCGGTTAGGGTTATGTTTAGGGTTGTTAGGAAAGAGTGAAGACGCAGAGTCCTGTTGAGTGTGGGGTTGCGTAGAGGCTCCCCCAGGGAGTTCAGGTGTACCCAAAGGCTTCCGCTGAGAGCACTTTTTGATGGCAGAAAGTGGCACCGTACGTGTTTTTTCGGGTCTAACTCGGGTTCAGCTTCTTGTTGCGGTTAGGGTTATGTTTAGGGTTGTTAGGAAAGAGTGAAGACGCAGAGTCCTGTTGAGTGTGGGGTTGCGTAAAGGCTCCCCCAGGGAGTTCAGGTGTACCCAAAGGCTTCCGCTGAGAGCACTTTTTGATGGCAGAAAGTGGCACCGTACGTGTTTTTTCGGGTCTAACTCGGGTTGAGCTTCTTGTTGCGGTTAGGGTTATGTTTAGGGTTGTTAGGAAAGAGTGAAGACGCAGAGTCCTGTTGAGTGTGGGGTTGCGTAAAGGCTCCCCCAGGGAGTTCAGGTGTACCCAAAGGCTTCCGCTCAGAGCACTTTTTGATGGCAGAAAGTGGCACCGTACGTGTTTTTTCGGGTCTAACTCGGGTTCAGCTTCTTGTTGCGGTTAGGGTTATGTTTAGGGTTGTTAGGAAAGAGTGAAGACGCAGAGTCCTGTTGAGTGTGGGGTTGCGTAAAGGCTCCCCCAGGGAGTTCAGGTGTACTCAAAGGCTTCCGCTGAGAGCACTTTTTGATGGCAGAAAGTGGCACCGTACGTGTTTTTTCGGGTCTAACTCGGGTTGAGCTTCTTGTTGCGGTTAGGGTTATGCTTAGGGTTGTTAGGAAAGAGTGAAGACGCAGAGTCCTGTTGAGTGTGGGGTTGCGTAAAGGCTCCCCCAGGGAGTTCAGGTGTAGCCAAAGGCTTCCGCTGAGAGCACTTTTTGATGGCAGAAAGTGGCACCGTACGTGTTTTTTCGGGTCTAACTCGGGTTCAGCTTCTTGTTGCGGTTAGGGTTATGTTTAGGGTTGTTAGGAAAGAGTGAAGACGCAGAGTCCTGTTGAGTGTGGGGTTGCGTAAAGGCTCCCCCAGGGAGTTCAGGTGTAGCCAAAGGCTTCCGCTGAGAGCACTTTTTGATGGCAGAAAGTGGCACCGTACGTGTTTTTTCGGGTCTAACTCGGGTTGAGCTTCTTGTTGCGGTTAGGGTTATGTTTAGGGTTGTTAGGAAAGAGTGAAGACGCAGAGTCCTGTTGAGTGTGGGGTTGCGTAAAGGCTCCCCCAGGGAGTTCAGGTGTACCCAAAGGCTTCCGCTGAGAGCACTTTTGGATGGCAGAAAGTGGCACCGTACGTGTTTTTTCGGGTCTAACTCAGGTTCAGCTTCTTGTTGCGGTTAGGGTTATGTTTAGGGTTGTTAGGAAAGAGTGAAGACGCAGAGTCCTGTTGAGTGTGGGGTTGCGTAAAGGCTCCCCCAGGGAGTTCAGGTGTACCCAAAGGCTTCCGCTGAGAGCACTTTTTGATGGCAGAAAGTGGCACCGTACGTGTTTTTTCGGGTCTAACTCGGGTTCAGCTTCTTGTTGCGGTTAGGGTTATGTTTAGGGTTGTTAGGAAAGAGTGAAGACGCAGAGTCCTGTTGAGTGTGGGGTTGCGTAAAGGCTCCCCCAGGGAATTCAGGTGTACCCAAAGGCTTCCGCTGAGAGCACTTTTTGATGGCAGAAAGTGGCACCATACGTGTTTTTTCGGGTCTAACTCGGGTTGAGCTTCTTGTTGCGGTTAGGGTTATGTTTAGGGTTGTTAGGAAAGAGTGAAGACGCAGAGTCCTGTTGAGTGTGGGGTTGCGTAAAGGCTCCCCCAGGGAGTTCAGGTGTACCCAAAGGCTTCCGCTGAGAGCACTTTTGGATGGCAGAAAGTGGCACCGTACGTGTTTTTTCGGGTCTAACTCGGGTTCAGCTTCTTGTTGCGGTTAGGGTTATGTTTAGGGTTGTTAGGAAAGAGTGAAGACGCAGAGTCCTGTTGAGTGTGGGGTTGCGTAAAGGCTCCCCCAGGGAGTTCAGGTGTACCCAAAGGCTTCCGCTGAGAGCACTTTTTGATGGCAGAAAGTGGCACCGTACGTGTTTTTTCGGGTCTAACTCGGGTTCAGCTTCTTGTTGCGGTTAGGGTTATGTTTAGGGTTGTTAGGAAAGAGTGAAGACGCAGAGTCCTGTTGAGTGTGGGGTTGCATAAAGGCTCCCCCAGGGAGTTCAGGTGTACCCAAAGGCTTCCGCTGAGAGCACTTTTTGATGGCAGAAAGTGGCACCGTACGTGTTTTTTCGGGTCTAACTCAGGTTCAGCTTCTTGTTCCGGTTAGGGTTATGTTTAGGGTTGTTAGGAAAGAGTGAAGACGCAGAGTCCTGTTGAGTGTGGGGTTGCGTAAAGGCTCCCCCAGGGAGTTCAGGTGTACCCAAAGGCTTCCGCTGAGAGCACTTTTTGATGGCAGAAAGTGGCACCGTACGTGTTTTTTCGGGTCTAACTCGGGTTCAGCTTCTTGTTGCGGTTAGGGTTATGTTTAGGGTTGTTAGGAAAGAGTGAAGACGCAGAGTCCTGTTGAGTGTGGGGTTGCGTAAAGGCTCCCCCAGGGAGTTCAGGTGTACCCAAAGGCTTCCGCTGAGAGCACTTTTTGATGGCAGAAAGTGGCACCGTACGTGTTTTTTCGGGTCTAACTCGGGTTCAGCTTCTTGTTGCGGTTAGGGTTATGTTTAGGGTTGTTAGGAAAGAGTGAAGACGCAGAGTCCTGTTGAGTGTGGGGTTGCGTAAAGGCTCCCCCAGGGAGTTCAGGTGTACCCAAAGGCTTCCGCTGAGAGCACTTTTGGATGGCAGAAAGTGGCACCGTACGTGTTTTTTCGGGTCTAACTCGGGTTCAGCTTCTTGTTGCGGTTAGGGTTATGTTTAGGGTTGTTAGGAAAGAGTGAAGACGCAGAGTCCTGTTGAGTGTGGGGTTGCGTAAAGGCTCCCCCAGGGAGTTTAGGTGTACCCAAAGGCTTCCGCTGAGAGCACTTTTTGATGGCAGAAAGTGGCACCGTACGTGTTTTTTCGGGTCTAACTCGGGTTCAGCTTCTTGTTGCGGTTAGGGTTATGTTTAGGGTTGTTAGGAAAGAGTGAAGACGCAGAGTCCTGTTGAGTGTGGGGTTGCGTAAAGGCTCCCCCAGGGAGTTCAGGTGTACCCAAAGGCTTCCGCTGAGAGCACTTTTTGATGGCAGAAAGTGGCACCGTACGTGTTTTTTCGGGTCTAACTCGGGTTCAGCTTCTTGTTGCGGTTAGGGTTATGTTTAGGGTTGTTAGGAAAGAGTGAAGACGCAGAGTCCTGTTGAGTGTGGGGTTGCGTAAAGGCTCCCCCAGGGAGTTCAGGTGTACCCAAAGGCTTCCGCTGAGAGCACTTTTGGATGGCAGAAAGTGGCACCGTACGTGTTTTTTCGGGTCTAACTCGGGTTGAGCTTCTTGTTGCGGTAAGGGTTATGTTTAGGGTTGTTAGGAAAGAGTGAAGACGCAGAGTCCTGTTGAGTGTGGGGTTGCGTAAAGGCTCCCCCAGGGAGTTCAGGTGTACCCAAAGGCTTCCGCTGAGAGCACTTTTTGATGGCAGAAAGTGGCACCGTACGTGTTTTTTCGGGTCTAACTCGGGTTCAGCTTCTTGTTCCGGTTAGGGTTATGTTTAGGGTTGTTAGGAAAGAGTGAAGGCGTAGAGTCCTGTTGAGTGTGGGGTTGCGTAAAGGCTCCCCCAGGGAGTTCAGGTGTACCCAAAG
>NC_139751.1:3430575-3463075 GCF_964211835.1 Anser anser
GTGAAGACGCAGAGTCCTGTTGAGTGTGGGGTTGCGTAAAGGCTCCCCCAGGGAGTTCAGTTGTACCCAAAGGCTTCCGCTGAGAGCACTTTTGGATGGCAGAAAGTGGCACCGTACGTGTTTTTTCGGGTCTAACTCGGGTTCAGCTTCTTGTTGCGGTTAGGGTTATGTTTAGGGTTGTTAGGAAAGAGTGAAGACGCAGAGTCCTGTTGAGTGTGGGGTTGCGTAAAGGCTCCCCCAGGGAGTTCAGGTGTACCCAAAGGCTTCCGCTGAGAGCACTTTTGGATGGCAGAAAGTGGCACCGTACGTGTTTTTTTGGGTCTAACTCGGGTTCAGCTTCTTGTTGCGGTTAGGGTTATGTTTAGGGTTGTTAGGAAAGAGTGAAGACGCAGAGTCCTGTTGAGTGTGGGGTTGCGTAAAGGCTCCCCCAGGGAGTTCAGGTGTACCCAAAGGCTTCCGCTGAGAGCACTTTTGGATGGCAGAAAGTGGCACCGTCCGTGTTTTTTCGGGTCTAACTCGGGTTCAGCTTCTTGTTGCGGTTAGGGTTATGTTTAGGGTTGTTAGGAAAGAGTGAAGACGCAGAGTCCTGTTGAGTGTGGGGTTGCGTAAAGGCTCCCCCAGGGAGTTCAGGTGTACCCAAAGGCTTCCGCTGAGAGCACTTTTGGATGGCAGAAAGTGGCACCGTACGTGTTTTTTCGGGTCTAACTCGGGTTGAGCTTCTTGTTGCGGTTAGGGTTATGTTTAGGGTTGTTAGGAAAGAGTGAAGACGCAGAGTCCTGTTGAGTGTGGGGTTGCGTAAAGGCTCCCCCAGGGAGTTCAGGTGTACCCAAAGGCTTCCGCTGAGAGCACTTTTGGATGGCAGAAAGTGGCACCGTACGTGTTTTTTCGGGTCTAACTCGGGTTCAGCTTCTTGTTGCGGTTAGGGTTATGTTTAGGGTTGTTAGGAAAGAGTGAAGACGCAGAGTCCTGTTGAGTGTGGGGTTGCGTAAAGGCTCCCCCAGGGAGTTCAGGTGTACCCAAAGGCTTCCGCTGAGAGCACTTTTGGATGGCAGAAAGTGGCACCGTACGTGTTTTTTCGGGTCTAACTCGGGTTCAGCTTCTTGTTGCGGTTAGGGTTATGTTTAGGGTTGTTAGGAAAGAGTGAAGACGCAGAGTCCTGTTGAGTGTGGGGTTGCGTAAAGGCTCCCCCAGGGAGTTCAGTTGTACCCAAAGGCTTCCGCTGAGAGCACTTTTGGATGGCAGAAAGTGGCACCGTACGTGTTTTTTCGGGTCTAACTCGGGTTCAGCTTCTTGTTGCGGTTAGGGTTATGTTTAGGGTTGTTAGGAAAGAGTGAAGACGCAGAGTCCTGTTGAGTGTGGGGTTGCGTAAAGGCTCCCCCAGGGAGTTCAGGTGTACCCAAAGGCTTCCGCTGAGAGCACTTTTTGATGGCAGAAAGTGGCACCGTACGTGTTTTTTTGGGTCTAACTCGGGTTCAGCTTCTTGTTGCGGTTAGGGTTATGTTTAGGGTTGTTAGGAAAGAGTGAAGACGCAGAGTCCTGTTGAGTGTGGGGTTGCGTAAAGGCTCCCCCAGGGAGTTCAGGTGTACCCAAAGGCTTCCGCTGAGAGCACTTTTGGATGGCAGAAAGTGGCACCGTACGTGTTTTTTCGGGTCTAACTCGGGTTCAGCTTCTTGTTGCGGTTAGGGTTATGTTTAGGGTTGTTAGGAAAGAGTGAAGACGCAGAGTCCTGTTGAGTGTGGGGTTGCGTAAAGGCTCCCCCAGGGAGTTCAGGTGTACCCAAAGGCTTCCGCTGAGAGCACTTTTGGATGGCAGAAAGTGGCACCGTCCGTGTTTTTTCGGGTCTAACTCGGGTTCAGCTTCTTGTTGCGGTTAGGGTTATGTTTAGGGTTGTTAGGAAAGAGTGAAGACGCAGAGTCCTGTTGAGTGTGGGGTTGCGTAAAGGCTCCCCCAGGGAGTTCAGGTGTACCCAAAGGCTTCCGCTGAGAGCACTTTTTGATGGCAGAAAGTGGCACGGTACGTGTTTTTTCGGGTCTAACTCGGGTTGAGCTTCTTGTTGCGGTTAGGGTTATGTTTAGGGTTGTTAGGAAAGAGTGAAGACGCAGAGTCCTGTTGAGTGTGGGGTTGCGTAAAGGCTCCCCCAGGGAGTTCAGGTGTTCCCAAAGGCTTCCGCTGAGGGCACTTTTTGATGGCAGAAAGTGGCACCGTACGTGTTTTTTTCGTGTCTAACTCGGGTTGAGCTTCTTGTTGCGGTTAGGGTTATGTTTAGGGTTGTTAGGAAAGAGTGAAGACGCAGAGTCCTGTTGAGTGTGGGGTTGCGTAAAGGCTCCCCCAGGGAGTTCAGGTGTACCCAAAGGCTTCCGCTGAGAGCACTTTTTGATGGCAGAAAGTGGCACCGTATGTGTTTTTTCGGGTCTAACTCAGGTTGAGCTTCTTGTTGCGGTTAGGGTTATGTTTAGGGTTGTTAGGAAAGAGTGAAGACGCAGAGTCCTGTTGAGTGTGGGGTTGCGTAAAGGCTCCCCCAGGGAGTTCAGGTGTACCCAAAGGCTTCCGCTGAGAGCACTTTTGGATGGCAGAAAGTGGCACCGTACGTGTTTTTTCGGGTCTAACTCGGGTTCAGCTTCTTGTTGCGGTTAGGGTTATGTTTAGGGTTGTTAGGAAAGAGTGAAGACGCAGAGTCCTGTTGAGTGTGGGGTTGCGTAAAGGCTCCCCCAGGGAGTTCAGGTGTACCCAAAGGCTTCCGCTGAGAGCACTTTTGGATGGCAGAAAGTGGCACCGTACGTGTTTTTTCGGGTCTAACTCGGGTTCAGCTTCTTGTTGCGGTTAGGGTTATGTTTAGGGTTGTTAGGAAAGAGTGAAGACGCAGAGTCCTGTTGAGTGTGGGGTTGCGTAAAGGCTCCCCCAGGGAGTTCAGGTGTACCCAAAGGCTTCCGCTGAGAGCACTTTTTGATGGCAGAAAGTGGCACCGTACGTGTTTTTTCGGGTCTAACTCGGGTTCAGCTTCTTGTTGCGGTTAGGGTTATGTTTAGGGTTGTTAGGAAAGAGTGAAGACGCAGAGTCCTGTTGAGTGTGGGGTTGCGTAAAGGCTCCCCCAGGGAGTTCAGTTGTACCCAAAGGCTTCCGCTGAGAGCACTTTTGGATGGCAGAAAGTGGCACCGTACGTGTTTTTTCGGGTCTAACTCGGGTTCAGCTTCTTGTTGCGGTTAGGGTTATGTTTAGGGTTGTTAGGAAAGAGTGAAGACGCAGAGTCCTGTTGAGTGTGGGGTTGCGTAAAGGCTCCCCCAGGGAGTTCAGGTGTACCCAAAGGCTTCCGCTGAGAGCACTTTTTGATGGCAGAAAGTGGCACCGTACGTGTTTTTTTGGGTCTAACTCGGGTTCAGCTTCTTGTTGCGGTTAGGGTTATGTTTAGGGTTGTTAGGAAAGAGTGAAGACGCAGAGTCCTGTTGAGTGTGGGGTTGCGTAAAGGCTCCCCCAGGGAGTTCAGGTGTACCCAAAGGCTTCCGCTGAGAGCACTTTTGGATGGCAGAAAGTGGCACCGTACGTGTTTTTTCGGGTCTAACTCGGGTTCAGCTTCTTGTTGCGGTTAGGGTTATGTTTAGGGTTGTTAGGAAAGAGTGAAGACGCAGAGTCCTGTTGAGTGTGGGGTTGCGTAAAGGCTCCCCCAGGGAGTTCAGGTGTACCCAAAGGCTTCCGCTGAGAGCACTTTTGGATGGCAGAAAGTGGCACCGTACGTGTTTTTTCGGGTCTAACTCGGGTTGAGCTTCTTGTTGCGGTTAGGCATATGTTTAGGGTTGTTAGGAAAGAGTGAAGACGCAGAGTCCTGTTGAGTGTGGGGTTGCGTAAAGGCTCCCCCAGGGAGTTCAGGTGTACCCAAAGGCTTCCGCTGAGAGCACTTTTTGATGGCAGAAAGTGGCACCGTACGTGTTTTTTCGGGTCTAACTCGGGTTCAGCTTCTTGTTGCGGTTAGGGTTATGTTTAGGGTTGTTAGGAAAGAGTGAAGACGCAGAGTCCTGTTGAGTGTGGGGTTGCGTAAAGGCTCCCCCAGGGAGTTCAGGTGTACCCAAAGGCTTCCGCTGAGAGCACATTTTGATGGCAGAAAGTGGCACCGTACGTGTTTTTTCGGGTCTAACTCGGGTTGAGCTTCTTGTTGCGGTTAGGGTTATGTTTAGGGTTGTTAGGAAAGAGTGAAGACGCAGAGTCCTGTTGAGTGTGGGGTTGCGTAAAGGCTCCCCCAGGGAGTTCAGGTGTACCCAAAGGCTTCCGCTGGGAGCACTTTTTGATGGCAGAAAGTGGCACCGTACGTGTTTTTTCGGGTCTAACTCGGGTTCAGCTTCTTGTTGCGGTTAGGGTTATGTTTAGGGTTGTTAGGAAAGAGTGAAGACGCAGAGTCCTGTTGAGTGTGGGGTTGCGTAAAGGCTCCCCCAGGGAATTCAGGTGTACCCAAAGGCTTCCGCTGAGAGCACTTTTTGATGGCAGAAAGTGGCACCGTACGTGTTTTTTCGGGTCTAACTCGGGTTCAGCTTCTTGTTGCGGTTAGGGTTATGTTTAGGGTTGTTAGGAAAGAGTGAAGACGCAGAGTCCTGTTGAGTGTGGGGTTGCGTAAAGGCTCCCCCAGGGAGTTCAGGTGTACCCAAAGGCTTCCGCTGAGAGCACTTTTTGATGGCAGAAAGTGGCACCGTACGTGTTTTTTCGGGTCTAACTCGGGTTGAGCTTCTTGTTGCGGTTAGGGCTATGTTTAGGGTTGTTAGGAAAGAGTGAAGACGCAGAGTCCTGTTGAGTGTGGGGTTGCGTAGAGGCTCCCCCAGGGAGTTCAGGTGTACCCAAAGGCTTCCGCTGAGAGCACTTTTTGATGGCAGAAAGTGGCACCGTACGTGTTTTTTCGGGTCTAACTCGGGTTGAGCTTCTTGTTGCGGTTAGGGTTATGTTTAGGGTTGTTAGGAAAGAGTGAAGACGCAGAGTCCTGTTGAGTGTGGGGTTGCGTAAAGGCTCCCCCAGGGAGTTCAGGTGTACCCAAAGGCTTCCGCTGAGAGCACTTTTGGATGGCAGAAAGTGGCACCGTACGTGTTTTTTCGGGTCTAACTCGGGTTCAGCTTCTTGTTGCGGTTAGGGTTATGTTTAGGGTTGTTAGGAAAGAGTGAAGACGCAGAGTCCTGTTGAGTGTGGGGTTGCATAAAGGCTCCCCCAGGGAGTTCAGGTGTACCCAAAGGCTTCCGCTGAGAGCACTTTTGGATGGCAGAAAGTGGCACCGTACGTGTTTTTTCGGGTCTAACTCGGGTTCAGCTTCTTGTTGCGGTTAGGGTTATGTTTAGGGTTGTTAGGAAAGAGTGAAGACGCAGAGTCCTGTTGAGTGTGGGGTTGCGTAAAGGCTCCCCCAGGGAGTTCAGGTGTACCCAAAGGCTTCCGCTGAGAGCACTTTTGGATGGCAGAAAGTGGCACCGTACGTGTTTTTTCGGGTCTAACTCGGGTTCAGCTTCTTGTTGCGGTTAGGGTTATGTTTAGGGTTGTTAGGAAAGAGTGAAGACGCAGAGTCCTGTTGAGTGTGGGGTTGCGTAAAGGCTCCCCCAGGGAGTTCAGGTGTACCCAAAGGCTTCCGCTGAGAGCACTTTTGGATGGCAGAAAGTGGCACCGTACGTGTTTTTTCGGGTCTAACTCGGGTTCAGCTTCTTGTTGCGGTTAGGGTTATGTTTAGGGTTGTTAGGAAAGAGTGAAGACGCAGAGTCCTGTTGAGTGTGGGGTTGCGTAAAGGCTCCCCCAGGGAGTTCAGGTGTACCCAAAGGCTTCCGCTGAGAGCACTTTTTGATGGCAGAAAGTGGCACCGTACGTGTTTTTTCGGGTCTAACTCGGGTTCAGCTTCTTGTTGCGGTTAGGGTTATGTTTAGGGTTGTTAGGAAAGAGTGAAGACGCAGAGTCCTGTTGAGTGTGGGGTTGCGTAAAGGCTCCCCCAGGGAGTTCAGTTGTACCCAAAGGCTTCCGCTGAGAGCACTTTTGGATGGCAGAAAGTGGCACCGTACGTGTTTTTTCGGGTCTAACTCGGGTTCAGCTTCTTGTTGCGGTTAGGGTTATGTTTAGGGTTGTTAGGAAAGAGTGAAGACGCAGAGTCCTGTTGAGTGTGGGGTTGCGTAAAGGCTCCCCCAGGGAGTTCAGGTGTACCCAAAGGCTTCCGCTGAGAGCACTTTTTGATGGCAGAAAGTGGCACCGTACGTGTTTTTTTGGGTCTAACTCGGGTTCAGCTTCTTGTTGCGGTTAGGGTTATGTTTAGGGTTGTTAGGAAAGAGTGAAGACGCAGAGTCCTGTTGAGTGTGGGGTTGCGTAAAGGCTCCCCCAGGGAGTTCAGGTGTACCCAAAGGCTTCCGCTGAGAGCACTTTTGGATGGCAGAAAGTGGCACCGTACGTGTTTTTTCGGGTCTAACTCGGGTTCAGCTTCTTGTTCCGGTTAGGGTTATGTTTAGGGTTGTTAGGAAAGAGTGAAGACGCAGAGTCCTGTTGAGTGTGGGGTTGCGTAAAGGCTCCCCCAGGGAGTTCAGGTGTACCCAAAGGCTTCCGCTGAGAGCACTTTTTGATGGCAGAAAGTGGCACCGTACGTGTTTTTTCGGGTCTAACTCGGGTTCAGCTTCTTGTTGCGGTTAGGGTTATGTTTAGGGTTGTTAGGAAAGAGTGAAGACGCAGAGTCCTGTTGAGTGTGGGGTTGCGTAAAGGCTCCCCCAGGGAGTTCAGGTGTACCCAAAGGCTTCCGCTGAGAGCACTTTTTGATGGCAGAAAGTGGCACCGTACGTGTTTTTTCGGGTCTAACTCGGGTTGAGCTTCTTGTTGCGGTTAGGCTTATGTTTAGGGTTGTTAGGAAAGAGTGAAGACGCAGAGTCCTGTTGAGTGTGGGGTTGCGTAAAGGCTCCCCCAGGGAGTTCAGGTGTTCCCAAAGGCTTCCGCTGAGGGCACTTTTTGATGGCAGAAAGTGGCACCGTACGTGTTTTTTCGGGTCTAACTCGGGTTCAGCTTCTTGTTGCGGTTAGGGTTATGTTTAGGGTTGTTAGGAAAGAGTGAAGACGCAGAGTCCTGTTGAGTGTGGGGTTGCGTAAAGGCTCCCCCAGGGAGTTCAGGTGTACCCAAAGGCTTCCGCTGAGAGCACTTTTGGATGGCAGAAAGTGGCACCGTACGTGTTTTTTCGGGTCTAACTCGGGTTGAGCTTCTTGTTGCGGTTAGGGTTATGTTTAGGGTTGTTAGGAAAGAGTGAAGACGCAGAGTCCTGTTGAGTGTGGGGTTGCGTAAAGGCTCCCCCAGGGAGTTCAGGTGTACCCAAAGGCTTCCGCTGAGAGCACTTTTTGATGGCAGAAAGTGGCACCGTACGTGTTTTTTCGGGTCTAACTCGGGTTCAGCTTCTTGTTGCGGTTAGGGTTATGTTTAGGGTTGTTAGGAAAGAGTGAAGACGCAGAGTCCTGTTGAGTGTGGGGTTGCGTAAAGGCTCCCCCAGGGAGTTCAGGTGTACCCAAAGGCTTCCGCTGAGAGCACTTTTGGATGGCAGAAAGTGGCACCGTACGTGTTTTTTCGGGTCTAACTCGGGTTCAGCTTCTTGTTGCGGTTAGGGTTATGTTTAGGGTTGTTAGGAAAGAGTGAAGACGCAGAGTCCTGTTGAGTGTGGGGTTGCGTAAAGGCTCCCCCAGGGAGTTCAGGTGTACCCAAAGGCTTCCGCTGAGAGCACTTTTGGATGGCAGAAAGTGGCACCGTACGTGTTTTTTCGGGTCTAACTCGGGTTGAGCTTCTTGTTGCGGTTAGGGTTATGTTTAGGGTTGTTAGGAAAGAGTGAAGACGCAGAGTCCTGTTGAGTGTGGGGTTGCGTAAAGGCTCCCCCAGGGAGTTCAGGTGTACCCAAAGGCTTCCGCTGAGAGCACTTTTTGATGGCAGAAAGTGGCACCGTACGTGTTTTTTCGGGTCTAACTCGGGTTCAGCTTCTTGTTGCGGTTAGGGTTATGTTTAGGGTTGTTAGGAAAGAGTGAAGACGCAGAGTCCTGTTGAGTGTGGGGTTGCGTAAAGGCTCCCCCAGGGAGTTCAGGTGTACCCAAAGGCTTCCGCTGAGAGCACTTTTGGATGGCAGAAAGTGGCACCGTACGTGTTTTTTCGGGTCTAACTCGGGTTCAGCTTCTTGTTGCGGTTAGGGTTATGTTTAGGGTTGTTAGGAAAGAGTGAAGACGCAGAGTCCTGTTGAGTGTGGGGTTGCGTAAAGGCTCCCCCAGGGAGTTCAGGTGTACCCAAAGGCTTCCGCTGAGAGCACTTTTGGATGGCAGAAAGTGGCACCGTACGTGTTTTTTCGGGTCTAACTCGGGTTCAGCTTCTTGTTGCGGTTAGGGTTATGTTTAGGGTTGTTAGGAAAGAGTGAAGACGCAGAGTCCTGTTGAGTGTGGGGTTGCGTAAAGGCTCCCCCAGGGAGTTCAGGTGTACCCAAAGGCTTCCGCTGAGAGCACTTTTGGATGGCAGAAAGTGTCACCGTACGTGTTTTTTCGGGTCTAACTCGGGTTCAGCTTCTTGTTGCGGTTAGGGTTATGTTTAGGGTTGTTAGGAAAGAGTGAAGACGCAGAGTCCTGTTGAGTGTGGGGTTGCGTAAAGGCTCCCCCAGGGAGTTCAGGTGTACCCAAAGGCTTCCGCTGAGAGCACTTTTTGATGGCAGAAAGTGGCACCGTACGTGTTTTTTCGGGTCTAACTCGGGTTGAGCTTCTTGTTCCGGTTAGGCTTATGTTTAGGGTTGTTAGGAAAGAGTGAAGACGCAGAGTCCTGTTGAGTGTGGGGTTGCGTAAAGGCTCCCCCAGGGAGTTCAGGTGTTCCCAAAGGCTTCCGCTGAGGGTACGTTTTGATGGCAGAAAGTGGCACCGTACGTGTTTTTTTCGGGTCTAACTCGGGTTGAGCTTCTTGTTGCGGTTAGGGTTATGTTTAGGGTTGTTAGGAAAGAGTGAAGACGCAGAGTCCTGTTGAGTGTGGGGTTGCGTAAAGGCTCCCCCAGGGAGTTCAGGTGTACCCAAAGGCTTCCGCTGAGAGCACTTTTTGATGGCAGAAAGTGGCACCGTCCGTGTTTTTTCGGGTCTAACTCGGGTTCAGCTTCTTGTTGCGGTTAGGGTTATGTTTAGGGTTGTTAGGAAAGAGTGAAGACGCAGAGTCCTGTTGAGTGTGGGGTTGCGTAAAGGCTCCCCCAGGGAGTTCAGTTGTACCCAAAGGCTTCCGCTGAGAGCACTTTTGGATGGCAGAAAGTGGCACCGTACGTGTTTTTTCGGGTCTAACTCGGGTTCAGCTTCTTGTTGCGGTTAGGGTTATGTTTAGGGTTGTTAGGAAAGAGTGAAGACGCAGAGTCCTGTTGAGTGTGGGGTTGCGTAAAGGCTCCCCCAGGGAGTTCAGGTGTACCCAAAGGCTTCCGCTGAGAGCACTTTTTGATGGCAGAAAGTGGCACCGTACGTGTTTTTTCGGGTCTAACTCGGGTTCAGCTTCTTGTTGCGGTTAGGGTTATGTTTAGGGTTGTTAGGAAAGAGTGAAGACGCAGAGTCCTGTTGAGTGTGGGGTTGCGTAAAGGCTCCCCCAGGGAGTTCAGGTGTACCCAAAGGCTTCCGCTGAGAGCACTTTTTGATGGCAGAAAGTGGCACCGTACGTGTTTTTTCGGGTCTAACTCGGGTTCAGCTTCTTGTTGCGGTTAGGGTTATGTTTAGGGTTGTTAGGAAAGAGTGAAGACGCAGAGTCCTGTTGAGTGTGGGGTTGCGTAAAGGCTCCCCCAGGGAGTTCAGGTGTACCCAAAGGCTTCCGCTGAGAGCACTTTTTGATGGCAGAAAGTGGCACCGTACGTGTTTTTTCGGGTCTAACTCGGGTTCAGCTTCTTGTTGCGGTTAGGGTTATGTTTAGGGTTGTTAGGAAAGAGTGAAGACGCAGAGTCCTGTTGAGTGTGGGGTTGCGTAAAGGCTCCCCCAGGGAGTTCAGGTGTACCCAAAGGCTTCCGCTGAGAGCACTTTTGGATGGCAGAAAGTGGCACCGTACGTGTTTTTTCGGGTCTAACTCGGGTTCAGCTTCTTGTTGCGGTTAGGGTTATGTTTAGGGTTGTTAGGAAAGAGTGAAGACGCAGAGTCCTGTTGAGTGTGGGGTTGCGTAAAGGCTCCCCCAGGGAGTTCAGGTGTACCCAAAGGCTTCCGCTGAGAGCACTTTTGGATGGCAGAAAGTGGCACCGTACGTGTTTTTTCGGGTCTAACTCGGGTTCAGCTTCTTGTTGCGGTTAGGGTTATGTTTAGGGTTGTTAGGAAAGAGTGAAGACGCAGAGTCCTGTTGAGTGTGGGGTTGCGTAAAGGCTCCCCCAGGGAGTTCAGGTGTACCCAAAGGCTTCCGCTGAGAGCACTTTTTGATGGCAGAAAGTGGCACCGTACGTGTTTTTTCGGGTCTAACTCGGGTTCAGCTTCTTGTTGCGGTTAGGGTTATGTTTAGGGTTGTTAGGAAAGAGTGAAGACGCAGAGTCCTGTTGAGTGTGGGGTTGCGTAAAGGCTCCCCCAGGGAGTTCAGGTGTACCCAAAGGCTTCCGCTGAGAGCACTTTTGGATGGCAGAAAGTGGCACCGTACGTGTTTTTTCGGGTCTAACTCGGGTTCAGCTTCTTGTTGCGGTTAGGGTTATGTTTAGGGTTGTTAGGAAAGAGTGAAGACGCAGAGTCCTGTTGAGTGTGGGGTTGCGTAAAGGCTCCCCCAGGGAGTTCAGGTGTACCCAAAGGCTTCCGCTGAGAGCACTTTTTGATGGCAGAAAGTGGCACCGTACGTGTTTTTTCGGGTCTAACTCGGGTTGAGCTTCTTGTTCCGGTTAGGCTTATGTTTAGGGTTGTTAGGAAAGAGTGAAGACGCAGAGTCCTGTTGAGTGTGGGGTTGCGTAAAGGCTCCCCCAGGGAGTTCAGGTGTTCCCAAAGGCTTCCGCTGAGGGCACGTTTTGATGGCAGAAAGTGGCACCGTACGTGTTTTTTTCGGGTCTAACTCGGGTTGAGCTTCTTGTTGCGGTTAGGGTTATGTTTAGGGTTGTTAGGAAAGAGTGAAGACGCAGAGTCCTGTTGAGTGTGGGGTTGCGTAAAGGCTCCCCCAGGGAGTTCAGGTGTACCCAAAGGCTTCCGCTGAGAGCACTTTTTGATGGCAGAAAGTGGCACCGTACGTGTTTTTTCGGGTCTAACTCGGGTTCAGCTTCTTGTTGCGGTTAGGGTTATGTTTAGGGTTGTTAGGAAAGAGTGAAGACGCAGAGTCCTGTTGAGTGTGGGGTTGCGTAAAGGCTCCCCCAGGGAGTTCAGTTGTACCCAAAGGCTTCCGCTGAGAGCACTTTTGGATGGCAGAAAGTGGCACCGTACGTGTTTTTTCGGCTCTAACTCGGGTTCAGCTTCTTGTTGCGGTTAGGGTTATGTTTAGGGTTGTTAGGAAAGAGTGAAGACGCAGAGTCCTGTTGAGTGTGGGGTTGCGTAAAGGCTCCCCCAGGGAGTTCAGGTGTACCCAAAGGCTTCCGCTGAGAGCACTTTTTGATGGCAGAAAGTGGCACCGTACGTGTTTTTTTGGGTCTAACTCGGGTTCAGCTTCTTGTTGCGGTTAGGGTTATGTTTAGGGTTGTTAGGAAAGAGTGAAGACGCAGAGTCCTGTTGAGTGTGGGGTTGCGTAAAGGCTCCCCCAGGGAGTTCAGGTGTACCCAAAGGCTTCCGCTGAGAGCACTTTTGGATGGCAGAAAGTGGCACCGTACGTGTTTTTTCGGGTCTAACTCGGGTTGAGCTTCTTGTTGCGGTTAGGGTTATGTTTAGGGTTGTTAGGAAAGAGTGAAGACGCAGAGTCCTGTTGAGTGTGGGGTTGCGTAAAGGCTCCCCCAGGGAGTTCAGGTGTACCCAAAGGCTTCCGCTGAGAGCACTTTTTGATGGCAGAAAGTGGCACCGTACGTGTTTTTTCGGGTCTAACTCGGGTTCAGCTTCTTGTTGCGGTTAGGGTTATGTTTAGGGTTGTTAGGAAAGAGTGAAGACGCAGAGTCCTGTTGAGTGTGGGGTTGCGTAAAGGCTCCCCCAGGGAGTTCAGGTGTACCCAAAGGCTTCCGCTGAGAGCACTTTTGGATGGCAGAAAGTGGCACCGTACGTGTTTTTTCGGGTCTAACTCGGGTTCAGCTTCTTGTTGCGGTTAGGGTTATGTTTAGGGTTGTTAGGAAAGAGTGAAGACGCAGAGTCCTGTTGAGTGTGGGGTTGCGTAAAGGCTCCCCCAGGGAGTTCAGGTGTACCCAAAGGCTTCCGCTGAGAGCACTTTTTGATGGCAGAAAGTGGCACCGTACGTGTTTTTTCGGGTCTAACTCGGGTTCAGCTTCTTGTTGCGGTTAGGGTTATGTTTAGGGTTGTTAGGAAAGAGTGAAGACGCAGAGTCCTGTTGAGTGTGGGGTTGCGTAAAGGCTCCCCCAGGGAGTTCAGGTGTACCCAAAGGCTTCCGCTGAGAGCACTTTTTGATGGCAGAAAGTGGCACCGTACGTGTTTTTTTCGGGTCTAACTCGGGTTCAGCTTCTTGTTGCGGTTAGGGTTATGTTTAGGGTTGTTAGGAAAGAGTGAAGACGCAGAGTCCTGTTGAGTGTGGGGTTGCGTAAAGGCTCCCCCAGGGAGTTCAGTTGTACCCAAAGGCTTCCGCTGAGAGCACTTTTGGATGGCAGAAAGTGGCACCGTACGTGTTTTTTCGGGTCTAACTCGGGTTCAGCTTCTTGTTGCGGTTAGGGTTATGTTTAGGGTTGTTAGGAAAGAGTGAAGACGCAGAGTCCTGTTGAGTGTGGGGTTGCGTAAAGGCTCCCCCAGGGAGTTCAGGTGTACCCAAAGGCTTCCGCTGAGAGCACTTTTTGATGGCAGAAAGTGGCACCGTACGTGTTTTTTTGGGTCTAACTCGGGTTCAGCTTCTTGTTGCGGTTAGGGTTATGTTTAGGGTTGTTAGGAAAGAGTGAAGACGCAGAGTCCTGTTGAGTGTGGGGTTGCGTAAAGGCTCCCCCAGGGAGTTCAGGTGTACCCAAAGGCTTCCGCTGAGAGCACTTTTGGATGGCAGAAAGTGGCACCGTACGTGTTTTTTCGGGTCTAACTCGGGTTCAGCTTCTTGTTGCGGTTAGGGTTATGTTTAGGGTTGTTAGGAAAGAGTGAAGACGCAGAGTCCTGTTGAGTGTGGGGTTGCGTAAAGGCTCCCCCAGGGAGTTCAGGTGTACCCAAAGGCTTCCGCTGAGAGCACTTTTTGATGGCAGAAAGTGGCACCGTACGTGTTTTTTCGGGTCTAACTCGGGTTCAGCTTCTTGTTGCGGTTAGGGTTATGTTTAGGGTTGTTAGGAAAGAGTGAAGACGCAGAGTCCTGTTGAGTGTGGGGTTGCGTAAAGGCTCCCCCAGGGAGTTCAGGTGTACCCAAAGGCTTCCGCTGAGAGCACTTTTTGATGGCAGAAAGTGGCACCGTACGTGTTTTTTCGGGTCTAACTCGGGTTGAGCTTCTTGTTGCGGTTAGGCTTATGTTTAGGGTTGTTAGGAAAGAGTGAAGACGCAGAGTCCTGTTGAGTGTGGGGTTGCGTAAAGGCTCCCCCAGGGAGTTCAGGTGTTCCCAAAGGCTTCCGCTGAGGGCACTTTTTGATGGCAGAAAGTGGCACCGTACGTGTTTTTTTCGGGTCTAACTCGGGTTGAGCTTCTTGTTGCGGTTAGGGTTATGTTTAGGGTTGTTAGGAAAGAGTGAAGACGCAGAGTCCTGTTGAGTGTGGGGTTGCGTAAAGGCTCCCCCAGGGAGTTCAGGTGTACCCAAAGGCTTCCGCTGAGAGCACTTTTGGATGGCAGAAAGTGGCACCGTACGTGTTTTTTCGGGTCTAACTCGGGTTGAGCTTCTTGTTGCGGTTAGGGTTATGTTTAGGGTTGTTAGGAAAGAGTGAAGACGCAGAGTCCTGTTGAGTGTGGGGTTGCGTAAAGGCTCCCCCAGGGAGTTCAGGTGTACCCAAAGGCTTCCGCTGAGAGCACTTTTTGATGGCAGAAAGTGGCACCGTACGTGTTTTTTCGGGTCTAACTCGGGTTCAGCTTCTTGTTGCGGTTAGGGTTATGTTTAGGGTTGTTAGGAAAGAGTGAAGACGCAGAGTCCTGTTGAGTGTGGGGTTGCGTAAAGGCTCCCCCAGGGAGTTCAGGTGTACCCAAAGGCTTCCGCTGAGAGCACTTTTGGATGGCAGAAAGTGGCACCGTACGTGTTTTTTCGGGTCTAACTCGGGTTGAGCTTCTTGTTGCGGTTAGGGTTATGTTTAGGGTTGTTAGGAAAGAGTGAAGACGCAGAGTCCTGTTGAGTGTGGGGTTGCGTAAAGGCTCCCCCAGGGAGTTCAGGTGTACCCAAAGGCTTCCGCTGAGAGCACTTTTTGATGGCAGAAAGTGGCACCGTACGTGTTTTTTCGGGTCTAACTCGGGTTCAGCTTCTTGTTGCGGTTAGGGTTATGTTTAGGGTTGTTAGGAAAGAGTGAAGACGCAGAGTCCTGTTGAGTGTGGGGTTGCGTAAAGGCTCCCCCAGGGAGTTCAGGTGTACCCAAAGGCTTCCGCTGAGAGCACTTTTTGATGGCAGAAAGTGGCACCGTACGTGTTTTTTCGGGTCTAACTCGGGTTCAGCTTCTTGTTGCGGTTAGGGTTATGTTTAGGGTTGTTAGGAAAGAGTGAAGACGCAGAGTCCTGTTGAGTGTGGGGTTGCGTAAAGGCTCCCCCAGGGAGTTCAGGTGTACCCAAAGGCTTCCGCTGAGAGCACTTTTTGATGGCAGAAAGTGGCACCGTACGTGTTTTTTTGGGTCTAACTCGGGTTCAGCTTCTTGTTGCGGTTAGGGTTATGTTTAGGGTTGTTAGGAAAGAGTGAAGACGCAGAGTCCTGTTGAGTGTGGGGTTGCGTAAATGCTCCCCCAGGGAGTTCAGGTGTACCCAAAGGCTTCCGCTGAGAGCACTTTTGGATGGCAGAAAGTGGCACCGTACGTGTTTTTTCGGGTCTAACTCGGGTTCAGCTTCTTGTTGCGGTTAGGGTTATGTTTAGGGTTGTTAGGAAAGAGTGAAGACGCAGAGTCCTGTTGAGTGTGGGGTTGCGTAAAGGCTCCCCCAGGGAGTTCAGGTGTACCCAAAGGCTTCCGCTGAGAGCACTTTTGGATGGCAGAAAGTGTCACCGTACGTGTTTTTTCGGGTCTAACTCGGGTTCAGCTTCTTGTTGCGGTTAGGGTTATGTTTAGGGTTGTTAGGAAAGAGTGAAGACGCAGAGTCCTGTTGAGTGTGGGGTTGCGTAAAGGCTCCCCCAGGGAGTTCAGGTGTACCCAAAGGCTTCCGCTGAGAGCACTTTTTGATGGCAGAAAGTGGCACCGTACGTGTTTTTTCGGGTCTAACTCGGGTTGAGCTTCTTGTTCCGGTTAGGCTTTTGTTTAGGGTTGTTAGGAAAGAGTGAAGACGCAGAGTCCTGTTGAGTGTGGGGTTGCGTAAAGGCTCCCCCAGGGAGTTCAGGTGTTCCCAAAGGCTTCCGCTGAGGGCACGTTTTGATGGCAGAAAGTGGCACCGTACGTGTTTTTTTCGGGTCTAACTCGGGTTGAGCTTCTTGTTGCGGTTAGGGTTATGTTTAGGGTTGTTAGGAAAGAGTGAAGACGCAGAGTCCTGTTGAGTGTGGGGTTGCGTAAAGGCTCCCCCAGGGAGTTCAGGTGTACCCAAAGGCTTCCGCTGAGAGCACTTTTTGATGGCAGAAAGTGGCACCGTACGTGTTTTTTCGGGTCTAACTCGGGTTCAGCTTCTTGTTGCGGTTAGGGTTATGTTTAGGGTTGTTAGGAAAGAGTGAAGACGCAGAGTCCTGTTGAGTGTGGGGTTGCGTAAAGGCTCCCCCAGGGAGTTCAGTTGTACCCAAAGGCTTCCGCTGAGAGCACTTTTGGATGGCAGAAAGTGGCACCGTACGTGTTTTTTCGGGTCTAACTCGGGTTCAGCTTCTTGTTCCGGTTAGGGTTATGTTTAGGGTTGTTAGGAAAGAGTGAAGACGCAGAGTCCTGTTGAGTGTGGGGTTGCGTAAAGGCTCCCCCAGGGAGTTCAGGTGTACCCAAAGGCTTCCGCTGAGAGCACTTTTTGATGGCAGAAAGTGGCACCGTACGTGTTTTTTTGGGTCTAACTCGGGTTCAGCTTCTTGTTGCGGTTAGGGTTATGTTTAGGGTTGTTAGGAAAGAGTGAAGACGCAGAGTCCTGTTGAGTGTGGGGTTGCGTAAAGGCTCCCCCAGGGAGTTCAGGTGTACCCAAAGGCTTCCGCTGAGAGCACTTTTGGATGGCAGAAAGTGGCACCGTACGTGTTTTTTCGGGTCTAACTCGGGTTCAGCTTCTTGTTGCGGTTAGGGTTATGTTTAGGGTTGTTAGGAAAGAGTGAAGACGCAGAGTCCTGTTGAGTGTGGGGTTCCGTAAAGGCTCCCCCAGGGAGTTCAGGTGTACCCAAAGGCTTCCGCTGAGAGCACTTTTTGATGGCAGAAAGTGGCACCGTACGTGTTTTTTCGGGTCTAACTCGGGTTCAGCTTCTTGTTGCGGTTAGGGTTATGTTTAGGGTTGTTAGGAAAGAGTGAAGACGCAGAGTCCTGTTGAGTGTGGGGTTGCGTAAAGGCTCCCCCAGGGAGTTCAGGTGTACCCAAAGGCTTCCGCTGAGAGCACTTTTGGATGGCAGAAAGTGGCACCGTACGTGTTTTTTCGGGTCTAACTCGGGTTCAGCTTCTTGTTGCGGTTAGGGTTATGTTTAGGGTTGTTAGGAAAGAGTGAAGACGCAGAGTCCTGTTGAGTGTGGGGTTGCATAAAGGCTCCCCCGGGGAGTTCAGGTGTACCCAAAGGCTTCCGCTGAGAGCACTTTTGGATGGCAGAAAGTGGCACCGTACGTGTTTTTTCGGGTCTAACTCGGGTTCAGCTTCTTGTTGCGGTTAGGGTTATGTTTAGGGTTGTTAGGAAAGAGTGAAGACGCAGAGTCCTGTTGAGTGTGGGGTTGCGTAAAGGCTCCCCCAGGGAGTTCAGGTGTACCCAAAGGCTTCCGCTGAGAGCACTTTTGGATGGCAGAAAGTGGCACCGTACGTGTTTTTTCGGGTCTAACTCGGGTTCAGCTTCTTGTTGCGGTTAGGGTTATGTTTAGGGTTGTTAGGAAAGAGTGAAGACGCAGAGTCCTGTTGAGTGTGGGGTTGCGTAAAGGCTCCCCCAGGGAGTTCAGGTGTACCCAAAGGCTTCCGCTGAGAGCACTTTTTGATGGCAGAAAGTGGCACCGTACGTGTTTTTTCGGGTCTAACTCGGGTTCAGCTTCTTGTTGCGGTTAGGGTTATGTTTAGGGTTGTTAGGAAAGAGTGAAGACGCAGAGTCCTGTTGAGTGTGGGGTTGCGTAAAGGCTCCCCCAGGGAGTTCAGGTGTACCCAAAGGCTTCCGCTGAGAGCACTTTTTGATGGCAGAAAGTGGCACCGTACGTGTTTTTTCGGGTCTAACTCGGGTTCAGCTTCTTGTTGCGGTTAGGGTTATGTTTAGGGTTGTTAGGAAAGAGTGAAGACGCAGAGTCCTGTTGAGTGTGGGGTTGCGTAAAGGCTCCCCCAGGGAGTTCAGTTGTACCCAAAGGCTTCCGCTGAGAGCACTTTTGGATGGCAGAAAGTGGCACCGTACGTGTTTTTTCGGGTCTAACTCGGGTTCAGCTTCTTGTTGCGGTTAGGGTTATGTTTAGGGTTGTTAGGAAAGAGTGAAGACGCAGAGTCCTGTTGAGTGTGGGGTTGCGTAAAGGCTCCCCCAGGGAGTTCAGGTGTACCCAAAGGCTTCCGCTGAGAGCACTTTTTGATGGCAGAAAGTGGCACCGTACGTGTTTTTTTGGGTCTAACTCGGGTTCAGCTTCTTGTTGCGGTTAGGGTTATGTTTAGGGTTGTTAGGAAAGAGTGAAGACGCAGAGTCCTGTTGAGTGTGGGGTTGCGTAAAGGCTCCCCCAGGGAGTTCAGGTGTACCCAAAGGCTTCCGCTGAGAGCACTTTTTGATGGCAGAAAGTGGCACCGTACGTGTTTTTTCGGGTCTAACTCGGGTTCAGCTTCTTGTTGCGGTTAGGGTTATGTTTAGGGTTGTTAGGAAAGAGTGAAGACGCAGAGTCCTGTTGAGTGTGGGGTTGCGTAAAGGCTCCCCCAGGGAGTTCAGGTGTACCCAAAGGCTTCCGCTGAGAGCACTTTTTGATGGCAGAAAGTGGCACCGTACGTGTTTTTTTGGGTCTAACTCGGGTTCAGCTTCTTGTTGCGGTTAGGGTTATGTTTCGGGTTGTTAGGAAAGAGTGAAGACGCAGAGTCCTGTTGAGTGTGGGGTTGCGTAAAGGCTCCCCCAGGGAGTTCAGGTGTACCCAAAGGCTTCCGCTGAGAGCACTTTTTGATGGCAGAAAGTGGCACCGTACGTGTTTTTTCGGGTCTAACTCGGGTTGAGCTTCTTGTTGCGGTTAGGCTTATGTTTAGGGTTGTTAGGAAAGAGTGAAGACGCAGAGTCCTGTTGAGTGTGGGGTTGCGTAAAGGCTCCCCCAGGGAGTTCAGGTGTTCCCAAAGGCTTCCGCTGAGGGCACTTTTTGATGGCAGAAAGTGGCACCGTACGTGTTTTTTTCGGGTCTAACTCGGGTTGAGCTTCTTGTTGCGGTTAGGGTTATGTTTAGGGTTGTTAGGAAAGAGTGAAGACGCAGAGTCCTGTTGAGTGTGGGGTTGCGTAAAGGCTCCCCCAGGGAGTTCAGGTGTACCCAAAGGCTTCCGCTGAGAGCACTTTTGGATGGCAGAAAGTGGCACCGTCCGTGTTTTTTCGGGTCTAACTCGGGTTCAGCTTCTTGTTGCGGTTAGGGTTATGTTTAGGGTTGTTAGGAAAGAGTGAAGACGCAGAGTCCTGTTGAGTGTGGGGTTGTGTAAAGGCTCCCCCAGGGAGTTCAGGTGTACCCAAAGGCTTCCGCTGAGAGCACTTTTGGATGGCAGAAAGTGGCACCGTACGTGTTTTTTCGGGTCTAACTCGGGTTCAGCTTCTTGTTGCGGTTAGGGTTATGTTTAGGGTTGTTAGGAAAGAGTGAAGACGCAGAGTCCTGTTGAGTGTGGGGTTGCGTAAAGGCTCCCCCAGGGAGTTCAGGTGTACCCAAAGGCTTCCGCTGAGAGCACTTTTTGATGGCAGAAAGTGGCACCGTACGTGTTTTTTCGGGTCTAACTCGGGTTCAGCTTCTTGTTGCGGTTAGGGTTATGTTTAGGGTTGTTAGGAAAGAGTGAAGACGCAGAGTCCTGTTGAGTGTGGGGTTGCGTAAAGGCTCCCCCAGGGAGTTCAGGTGTACCCAAAGGCTTCCGCTGAGAGCACTTTTTGATGGCAGAAAGTGGCACCGTACGTGTTTTTTCGGGTCTAACTCGGGTTCAGCTTCTTGTTGCGGTTAGGGTTATGTTTAGGGTTGTTAGGAAAGAGTGAAGACGCAGAGTCCTGTTGAGTGTGGGGTTGCGTAAAGGCTCCCCCAGGGAGTTCAGGTGTACCCAAAGGCTTCCGCTGAGAGCACTTTTTGATGGCAGAAAGTGGCACCGTACGTGTTTTTTTGGGTCTAACTCGGGTTCAGCTTCTTGTTGCGGTTAGGGTTATGTTTAGGGTTGTTAGGAAAGAGTGAAGACGCAGAGTCCTGTTGAGTGTGGGGTTGCGTAAAGGCTCCCCCAGGGAGTTCAGGTGTACCCAAAGGCTTCCGCTGAGAGCACTTTTGGATGGCAGAAAGTGGCACCGTACGTGTTTTTTCGGGTCTAACTCGGGTTCAGCTTCTTGTTCCGGTTAGGGTTATGTTTAGGGTTGTTAGGAAAGAGTGAAGACGCAGAGTCCTGTTGAGTGTGGGGTTGCGTAAAGGCTCCCCCAGGGAGTTCAGGTGTACCCAAAGGCTTCCGCTGAGAGCACTTTTGGATGGCAGAAAGTGTCACCGTACGTGTTTTTTCGGGTCTAACTCGGGTTGAGCTTCTTGTTGCGGTTAGGGTTATGTTTAGGGTTGTTAGGAAAGAGTGAAGACGCAGAGTCCTGTTGAGTGTGGGGTTGCGTAAAGGCTCCCCCAGGGAGTTCAGGTGTACCCAAAGGCTTCCGCTGAGAGCACTTTTTGATGGCAGAAAGTGGCACCGTACGTGTTTTTTCGGGTCTAACTCGGGTTGAGCATCTTGTTGCGGTTAGGGTTATGTTTAGGGTTGTTAGGAAAGAGTGAAGACGCAGAGTCCTGTTGAGTGTGGGGTTGCGTAAAGGCTCCCCCAGGGAGTTCAGTTGTACCCAAAGGCTTCCGCTGAGAGCACTTTTGGATGGCAGAAAGTGGCACCGTACGTGTTTTTTCGGGTCTAACTCGGGTTCAGCTTCTTGTTGCGGTTAGGGTTATGTTTAGGGTTGTTAGGAAAGAGTGAAGACGCAGAGTCCTGTTGAGTGTGGGGTTGCGTAAAGGCTCCCCCAGGGAGTTCAGGTGTACCCAAAGGCTTCCGCTGAGAGCACTTTTTGATGGCAGAAAGTGGCACCGTACGTGTTTTTTTGGGTCTAACTCGGGTTCAGCTTCTTGTTGCGGTTAGGGTTATGTTTAGGGTTGTTAGGAAAGAGTGAAGACGCAGAGTCCTGTTGAGTGTGGGGTTGCGTAAAGGCTCCCCCAGGGAGTTCAGGTGTACCCAAAGGCTTCCGCTGAGAGCACTTTTGGATGGCAGAAAGTGGCACCGTACGTGTTTTTTCGGGTCTAACTCGGGTTCAGCTTCTTGTTGCGGTTAGGGTTATGTTTAGGGTTGTTAGGAAAGAGTGAAGACGCAGAGTCCTGTTGAGTGTGGGGTTGCGTAAAGGCTCCCCCAGGGAGTTCAGGTGTACCCAAAGGCTTCCGCTGAGAGCACTTTTTGATGGCAGAAAGTGGCACCGTACGTGTTTTTTCGGGTCTAACTCGGGTTCAGCTTCTTGTTGCGGTTAGGGTTATGTTTAGGGTTGTTAGGAAAGAGTGAAGACGCAGAGTCCTGTTGAGTGTGGGGTTGCGTAAAGGCTCCCCCAGGGAGTTCAGGTGTACCCAAAGGCTTCCGCTGAGAGCACTTTTTGATGGCAGAAAGTGGCACCGTACGTGTTTTTTCGGGTCTAACTCGGGTTGAGCTTCTTGTTGCGGTTAGGCTTATGTTTAGGGTTGTTAGGAAAGAGTGAAGACGCAGAGTCCTGTTGAGTGTGGGGTTGCGTAAAGGCTCCCCCAGGGAGTTCAGGTGTTCCCAAAGGCTTCCGCTGAGGGCACTTTTTGATGGCAGAAAGTGGCACCGTACGTGTTTTTTTCGGGTCTAACTCGGGTTGAGCTTCTTGTTGCGGTTAGGGTTATGTTTAGGGTTGTTAGGAAAGAGTGAAGACGCAGAGTCCTGTTGAGTGTGGGGTTGCGTAAAGGCTCCCCCAGGGAGTTCAGGTGTACCCAAAGGCTTCCGCTGAGAGCACTTTTGGATGGCAGAAAGTGGCACCGTACGTGTTTTTTCGGGTCTAACTCGGGTTGAGCTTCTTGTTGCGGTTAGGGTTATGTTTAGGGTTGTTAGGAAAGAGTGAAGACGCAGAGTCCTGTTGAGTGTGGGGTTGCGTAAAGGCTCCCCCAGGGAGTTCAGGTGTACCCAAAGGCTTCCGCTGAGAGCACTTTTTGATGGCAGAAAGTGGCACCGTACGTGTTTTTTCGGGTCTAACTCGGGTTCAGCTTCTTGTTGCGGTTAGGGTTATGTTTAGGGTTGTTAGGAAAGAGTGAAGACGCAGAGTCCTGTTGAGTGTGGGGTTGCGTAAAGGCTCCCCCAGGGAGTTCAGGTGTACCCAAAGGCTTCCGCTGAGAGCACTTTTGGATGGCAGAAAGTGGCACCGTACGTGTTTTTTCGGGTCTAACTCGGGTTGAGCTTCTTGTTGCGGTTAGGGTTATGTTTAGGGTTGTTAGGAAAGAGTGAAGACGCAGAGTCCTGTTGAGTGTGGGGTTGCGTAAAGGCTCCCCCAGGGAGTTCAGGTGTACCCAAAGGCTTCCGCTGAGAGCACTTTTTGATGGCAGAAAGTGGCACCGTACGTGTTTTTTCGGGTCTAACTCGGGTTGAGCTTCTTGTTGCGGTTAGGGTTATGTTTAGGGTTGTTAGGAAAGAGTGAAGACGCAGAGTCCTGTTGAGTGTGGGGTTGCGTAAAGGCTCCCCCAGGGAGTTCAGGTGTACCCAAAGGCTTCCGCTGAGAGCACTTTTTGATGGCAGAAAGTGGCACCGTACGTGTTTTTTCGGGTCTAACTCGGGTTCAGCTTCTTGTTGCGGTTAGGGTTATGTTTAGGGTTGTTAGGAAAGAGTGAAGACGCAGAGTCCTGTTGAGTGTGGGGTTGCGTAAAGGCTCCCCCAGGGAGTTCAGGTGTACCCAAAGGCTTCCGCTGAGAGCACTTTTTGATGGCAGAAAGTGGCACCGTACGTGTTTTTTTGGGTCTAACTCGGGTTCAGCTTCTTGTTGCGGTTAGGGTTATGTTTAGGGTTGTTAGGAAAGAGTGAAGACGCAGAGTCCTGTTGAGTGTGGGGTTGCGTAAAGGCTCCCCCAGGGAGTTCAGGTGTACCCAAAGGCTTCCGCTGAGAGCACTTTTGGATGGCAGAAAGTGGCACCGTACGTGTTTTTTCGGGTCTAACTCGGGTTCAGCTTCTTGTTGCGGTTAGGGTTATGTTTAGGGTTGTTAGGAAAGAGTGAAGACGCAGAGTCCTGTTGAGTGTGGGGTTGCGTAAAGGCTCCCCCAGGGAGTTCAGGTGTACCCAAAGGCTTCCGCTGAGAGCACTTTTGGATGGCAGAAAGTGTCACCGTACGTGTTTTTTCGGGTCTAACTCGGGTTGAGCTTCTTGTTGCGGTTAGGGTTATGTTTAGGGTTGTTAGGAAAGAGTGAAGACGCAGAGTCCTGTTGAGTGTGGGGTTGCGTAAAGGCTCCCCCAGGGAGTTCAGGTGTACCCAAAGGCTTCCTCTGAGAGCACTTTTTGATGGCAGAAAGTGGCACCGTACGTGTTTTTTCGGGTCTAACTCGGGTTGAGCTTCTTGTTCCGGTTAGGCTTATGTTTAGGGTTGTTAGGAAAGAGTGAAGACGCAGAGTCCTGTTGAGTGTGGGGTTGCGTAAAGGCTCCCCCAGGGAGTTCAGGTGTTCCCAAAGGCTTCCGCTGAGGGCACGTTTTGATGGCAGAAAGTGGCACCGTACGTGTTTTTTTCGGGTCTAACTCGGGTTGAGCTTCTTGTTGCGGTTAGGGTTATGTTTAGGGTTGTTAGGAAAGAGTGAAGACGCAGAGTCCTGTTGAGTGTGGGGTTGCGTAAAGGCTCCCCCAGGGAGTTCAGGTGTACCCAAAGGCTTCCGCTGAGAGCACTTTTGGATGGCAGAAAGTGGCACCGTACGTGTTTTTTCGGGTCTAACTCGGGTTGAGCTTCTTGTTGCGGTTAGGGTTATGTTTAGGGTTGTTAGGAAAGAGTGAAGACGCAGAGTCCTGTTGAGTGTGGGGTTGCGTAAAGGCTCCCCCAGGGAGTTCAGGTGTACCCAAAGGCTTCCGCTGAGAGCACTTTTTGATGGCAGAAAGTGGCACCGTACGTGTTTTTTCGGGTCTAACTCGGGTTCAGCTTCTTGTTGCGGTTAGGGTTATGTTTAGGGTTGTTAGGAAAGAGTGAAGACGCAGAGTCCTGTTGAGTGTGGGGTTGCGTAAAGGCTCCCCCAGGGAGTTCAGGTGTACCCAAAGGCTTCCGCTGAGAGCACTTTTTGATGGCAGAAAGTGGCACCGTACGTGTTTTTTCGGGTCTAACTCGGGTTGAGCTTTTTGTTCCGGTTAGGCTTATGTTTAGGGTTGTTAGGAAAGAGTGAAGACGCAGAGTCCTGTTGAGTGTGGGGTTGCGTAAAGGCTCCCCCAGGGAGTTCAGGTGTACCCAAAGGCTTCCGCTGAGAGCACTTTTTGATGGCAGAAAGTGGCACCGTACGTGTTTTTTCGGGTCTAACTCGGGTTGAGCTTCTTGTTGCGGTTAGGGTTATGTTTAGGGTTGTTAGGAAAGAGTGAAGACGCAGAGTCCTGTTGAGTGTGGGGTTGCGTAAAGGCTCCCCCAGGGAGTTCAGGTGTACCCAAAGGCTTCCGCTGAGAGCACTTTTTGATGGCAGAAAGTGGCACCGTACGTGTTTTTTCGGGTCTAACTCGGGTTCAGCTTCTTGTTGCGGTTAGGGTTATGTTTAGGGTTGTTAGGAAAGAGTGAAGACGCAGAGTCCTGTTGAGTGTGGGGTTGCGTAAAGGCTCCCCCAGGGAGTTCAGGTGTACCCAAAGGCTTCCGCTGAGAGCACTTTTTGATGGCAGAAAGTGGCACCGTACGTGTTTTTTTGGGTCTAACTCGGGTTCAGCTTCTTGTTGCGGTTAGGGTTATGTTTAGGGTTGTTAGGAAAGAGTGAAGACGCAGAGTCCTGTTGAGTGTGGGGTTGCGTAAAGGCTCCCCCAGGGAGTTCAGGTGTACCCAAAGGCTTCCGCTGAGAGCACTTTTGGATGGCAGAAAGTGGCACCGTACGTGTTTTTTCGGGTCTAACTCGGGTTCAGCTTCTTGTTGCGGTTAGGGTTATGTTTAGGGTTGTTAGGAAAGAGTGAAGACGCAGAGTCCTGTTGAGTGTGGGGTTGCGTAAAGGCTCCCCCAGGGAGTTCAGGTGTACCCAAAGGCTTCCGCTGAGAGCACTTTTGGATGGCAGAAAGTGTCACCGTACGTGTTTTTTCGGGTCTAACTCGGGTTGAGCTTCTTGTTGCGGTTAGGGTTATGTTTAGGGTTGTTAGGAAAGAGTGAAGACGCAGAGTCCTGTTGAGTGTGGGGTTGCGTAAAGGCTCCCCCAGGGAGTTCAGGTGTACCCAAAGGCTTCCGCTGAGAGCACTTTTTGATGGCAGAAAGTGGCACCGTACGTGTTTTTTCGGGTCTAACTCGGGTTGAGCTTCTTGTTCCGGTTAGGGTTATGTTTAGGGTTGTTAGGAAAGAGTGAAGACGCAGAGTCCTGTTGAGTGTGGGGTTGCGTAAAGGCTCCCCCAGGGAGTTCAGGTGTTCCCAAAGGCTTCCGCTGAGGGCACGTTTTGATGGCAGAAAGTGGCACCGTACGTGTTTTTTTCGGGTCTAACTCGGGTTGAGCTTCTTGTTGCGGTTAGGGTTATGTTTAGGGTTGTTAGGAAAGAGTGAAGACGCAGAGTCCTGTTGAGTGTGGGGTTGCGTAAAGGCTCCCCCAGGGAGTTCAGGTGTACCCAAAGGCTTCCGCTGAGAGCACTTTTGGATGGCAGAAAGTGGCACCGTACGTGTTTTTTCGGGTCTAACTCGGGTTCAGCTTCTTGTTGCGGTTAGGGTTATGTTTAGGGTTGTTAGGAAAGAGTGAAGACGCAGAGTCCTGTTGAGTGTGGGGTTGCGTAAAGGCTCCCCCAGGGAGTTCAGGTGTACCCAAAGGCTTCCGCTGAGAGCACTTTTTGATGGCAGAAAGTGGCACCGTACGTGTTTTTTCGGGTCTAACTCGGGTTCAGCTTCTTGTTGCGGTTAGGGTTATGTTTAGGGTTGTTAGGAAAGAGTGAAGACGCAGAGTCCTGTTGAGTGTGGGGTTGCGTAAAGGCTCCCCCAGGGAGTTCAGGTGTACCCAAAGGCTTCCGCTGAGAGCACTTTTTGATGGCAGAAAGTGGCACCGTACGTGTTTTTTCGGGTCTAACTCGGGTTGAGCTTTTTGTTCCGGTTAGGCTTATGTTTAGGGTTGTTAGGAAAGAGTGAAGACGCAGAGTCCTGTTGAGTGTGGGGTTGCGTAAAGGCTCCCCCAGGGAGTTCAGGTGTACCCAAAGGCTTCCGCTGAGAGCACTTTTTGATGGCAGAAAGTGGCACCATACGTGTTTTTTTCGGGTCTAACTCGGGTTGAGCTTCTTGTTGCGGTTAGGGTTACGTTTAGGGTTGTTAGGAAAGAGTGAAGACGCAGAGTCCTGTTGAGTGTGGGGTTGCGTAAAGGCTCCCCCAGGGAGTTCAGGTGTACTCAAAGGCTTCCGCTGAGAGCACTTTTGGATGGCAGAAAGTGGCACCGTACGTGTTTTTTCGGGTCTAACTCGGGTTCAGCTTCTTGTTGCGGTTAGGGTTATGTTTAGGGTTGTTAGGAAAGAGTGAAGACGCAGAGTCCTGTTGAGTGTGGGGTTGCGTAAAGGCTCCCCCAGGGAGTTCAGGTGTACCCAAAGGCTTCCGCTGAGAGCACTTTTTGATGGCAGAAAGTGGCACCGTACGTGTTTTTTCGGGTCTAACTCGGGTTCAGCTTCTTGTTGCGGTTAGGGTTATGTTTAGGGTTGTTAGGAAAGAGTGAAGACGCAGAGTCCTGTTGAGTGTGGGGTTGCGTAAAGGCTCCCCCAGGGAGTTCAGGTGTACCCAAAGGCTTCCGCTGAGAGCACTTTTTGATGGCAGAAAGTGGCACCGTACGTGTTTTTTCGGGTCTAACTCGGGTTGAGCTTCTTGTTGCGGTTAGGGTTATGTTTAGGGTTGTTAGGAAAGAGTGAAGACGCAGAGTCCTGTTGAGTGTGGGGTTGCGTAAAGGCTCCCCCAGGGAGTTCAGGTGTACCCAAAGGCTTCCGCTGAGAGCACTTTTTGATGGCAGAAAGTGGCACCGTACGTGTTTTTTCGGGTCTAACTCGGGTTGAGCTTCTTGTTGCGGTTAGGGTTATGTTTAGGGTTGTTAGGAAAGAGTGAAGACGCAGAGTCCTGTTGAGTGTGGGGTTGCGTAAAGGCTCCCCCAGGGAGTTCAGGTGTACCCAAAGGCTTCCGCTGAGAGCACTTTTTGATGGCAGAAAGTGGCACCGTCCGTGTTTTTTCGGGTCTAACTCGGGTTCAGCTTCTTGTTGCGGTTAGGGTTATGTTTAGGGTTGTTAGGAAAGAGTGAAGACGCAGAGTCCTGTTGAGTGTGGGGTTGCGTAAAGGCTCCCCCAGGGAGTTCAGGTGTACCCAAAGGCTTCCGCTGAGAGCACTTTTGGATGGCAGAAAGTGGCACCGTACGTGTTTTTTCGGGTCTAACTCGGGTTCAGCTTCTTGTTGCGGTTAGGGTTATGTTTAGGGTTGTTAGGAAAGAGTGAAGACGCAGAGTCCTGTTGAGTGTGGGGTTGCGTAAAGGCTCCCCCAGGGAGTTCAGGTGTACCCAAAGGCTTCCGCTGAGAGCACTTTTTGATGGCAGAAAGTGGCACCGTACGTGTTTTTTCGGGTCTAACTCGGGTTGAGCTTCTTGTTCCGGTTAGGGTTATGTTTAGGGTTGTTAGGAAAGAGTGAAGACGCAGAGTCCTGTTGAGTGTGGGGTTGCGTAAAGGCTCCCCCAGGGAGTTCAGGTGTACCCAAAGGCTTCCGCTGAGAGCACTTTTTGATGGCAGAAAATGGCACCGTACGTGTTTTTTCGGGTCTAACTCGGGTTCAGCTTCTTGTTGCGGTTAGGGTTATGTTTAGGGTTGTTAGGAAAGAGTGAAGACGCAGAGTCCTGTTGAGTGTGGGGTTGCGTAAAGGCTCCCCCAGGGAGTTCAGGTGTACCCAAAGGCTTCCGCTGAGAGCACTTTTTGATGGCAGAAAGTGGCACCGTACGTGTTTTTTTCGGGTCTAACTCGGGTTCAGCTTCTTGTTGCGGTTAGGGTTATGTTTAGGGTTGTTAGGAAAGAGTGAAGACGCAGAGTCCTGTTGAGTGTGGGGTTGCGTAAAGGCTCCCCCAGGGAGTTCAGGTGTAGCCAAAGGCTTCCGCTGAGAGCACTTTTGGATGGCAGAAAGTGGCACCGTACGTGTTTTTTCGGGTCTAACTCGGGTTCAGCTTCTTGTTGCGGTTAGGGTTATGTTTAGGGTTGTTAGGAAAGAGTGAAGACGCAGAGTCCTGTTGAGTGTGGGGTTGCGTAAAGGCTCCCCCAGGGAGTTCAGGTGTACCCAAAGGCTTCCGCTGAGAGCACTTTTTGATGGCAGAAAGTGGCACCGTACGTGTTTTTTCGGGTCTAACTCGGGTTCAGCTTCTTGTTGCGGTTAGGGTTATGTTTAGGGTTGTTAGGAAAGAGTGAAGACGCAGAGTCCTGTTGAGTGTGGGGTTGTGTAAAGGCTCCCCCAGGGAGTTCAGGTGTACCCAAAGGCTTCCGCTGAGAGCACTTTTTGATGGCAAAAAGTGGCACCGTACGTGTTTTTTCGGGTCTAACTCGGGTTCAGCTTCTTGTTGCGGTTAGGGTTATGTTTAGGGTTGTTAGGAAAGAGTGAAGACGCAGAGTCCTGTTGAGTGTGGGGTTGCGTAAAGGCTCCCCCAGGGAGTTCAGGTGTACCCAAAGGCTTCCGCTGAGAGCACTTTTTGATGGCAGAAAGTGGCACCGTACGTGTTTTTTCGGGTCTAACTCGGGTTCAGCTTCTTGTTGCGGTTAGGGTTATGTTTAGGGTTGTTAGGAAAGAGTGAAGACGCAGAGTCCTGTTGAGTGTGGGGTTGCGTAAAGGCTCCCCCAGGGAGTTCAGGTGTACCCAAAGGCTTCCGCTGAGAGCACTTTTTGATGGCAAAAAGTGGCACCGTACGTGTTTTTTCGGGTCTAACTCGGGTTCAGCTTCTTGTTGCGGTTAGGGTTATGTTTAGGGTTGTTAGGAAAGAGTGAAGACGCAGAGTCCTGTTGAGTGTGGGGTTGCGTAAAGGCTCCCCCAGGGAGTTCAGGTGTACCCAAAGGCTTCCGCTGAGAGCACTTTTTGATGGCAGAAAGTGGCACCGTACGTGTTTTTTCGGGTCTAACTCGGGTTCAGCTTCTTGTTGCGGTTAGGGTTATGTTTAGGGTTGTTAGGAAAGAGTGAAGACGCAGAGTCCTGTTGAGTGTGGGGTTGCGTAAAGGCTCCCCCAGGGAGTTCAGGTGTACCCAAAGGCTTCCGCTGAGAGCACTTTTTGATGGCAGAAAGTGGCACCGTACGTGTTTTTTCGGGTCTAACTCGGGTTGAGCTTCTTGTTGCGGTTAGGGTTATGTTTAGGGTTGTTAGGAAAGAGTGAAGACGCAGAGTCCTGTTGAGTGTGGGGTTGCGTAAAGGCTCCCCCAGGGAGTTCAGGTGTACCCAAAGGCTTCCGCTGAGAGCACTTTTTGATGGCAGAAAGTGGCACCGTACGTGTTTTTTCGGGTCTAACTCGGGTTCAGCTTCTTGTTGCGGTTAGGGTTATGTTTAGGGTTGTTAGGAAAGAGTGAAGACGCAGAGTCCTGTTGAGTGTGGGGTTGCGTAAAGGCTCCCCCAGGGAGTTCAGGTGTACCCAAAGGCTTCCGCTGAGAGCACTTTTTGATGGCAGAAAGTGGCACCGTACGTGTTTTTTCGGGTCTAACTCGGGTTGAGCTTCTTGTTGCGGTTAGGGTTATGTTTAGGGTTGTTAGGAAAGAGTGAAGACGCAGAGTCCTGTTGAGTGTGGGGTTGCGTAAAGGCTCCCCCAGGGAGTTCAGGTGTACCCAAAGGCTTCCGCTGAGAGCACTTTTTGATGGCAGAAAGTGGCACCGTACGTGTTTTTTCGGGTCTAACTCGGGTTCAGCTTCTTGTTGCGGTTAGGGTTATGTTCAGGGTTGTTAGGAAAGAGTGAAGACGCAGAGTCCTGTTGAGTGTGGGGTTGCGTAAAGGCTCCCCCAGGGAGTTCAGGTGTACCCAAAGGCTTCCGCTGAGAGCACTTTTGGATGGCAGAAAGTGGCACCGTACGTGTTTTTTCGGGTCTAACTCGGGTTGAGCTTCTTGTTGCGGTTAGGGTTATGTTTAGGGTTGTTAGGAAAGAGTGAAGACGCAGAGTCCTGTTGAGTGTGGGGTTGCGTAAAGGCTCCCCCAGGGAGTTCAGGTGTACCCAAAGGCTTCCGCTGAGAGCACTTTTTGATGGCAGAAAGTGGCACCGTACGTGTTTTTTCGGGTCTAACTCGGGTTGAGCTTCTTGTTGCGGTTAGGGTTATGTTTAGGGTTGTTAGGAAAGAGTGAAGACGCAGAGTCCTGTTGAGTGTGGGGTTGCGTAAAGGCTCCCCCAGGGAGTTCAGGTGTACCCAAAGGCTTCCGCTGAGAGCACTTTTTGATGGCAGAAAGTGGCACCGTACGTGTTTTTTCGGGTCTAACTCGGGTTGAGCTTCTTGTTGCGGTTAGGGTTACGTTTAGGGTTGTTAGGAAAGAGTGAAGACGCAGAGTCCTGTTGAGTGTGGGGTTGCGTAAAGGCTCCCCCAGGGAGTTCAGGTGTACCCAAAGGCTTCCGCTGAGAGCACTTTTTGATGGCAGAAAGTGGCACCGTCCGTGTTTTTTCGGGTCTAACTCGGGTTCAGCTTCTTGTTGCGGTTAGGGTTATGTTTAGGGTTGTTAGGAAAGAGTGAAGACGCAGAGTCCTGTTGAGTGTGGGGTTGTGTAAAGGCTCCCCCAGGGAGTTCAGGTGTACCCAAAGGCTTCCGCTGAGAGCACTTTTGGATGGCAGAAAGTGGCACCGTACGTGTTTTTTCGGGTCTAACTCGGGTTCAGCTTCTTGTTGCGGTTAGGGTTATGTTTAGGGTTGTTAGGAAAGAGTGAAGACGCAGAGTCCTGTTGAGTGTGGGGTTGCGTAAAGGCTCCCCCAGGGAGTTCAGGTGTACCCAAAGGCTTCCGCTGAGAGCACTTTTTGATGGCAGAAAGTGGCACCGTACGTGTTTTTTCGGGTCTAACTCGGGTTCAGCTTCTTGTTGCGGTTAGGGTTATGTTTAGGGTTGTTAGGAAAGAGTGAAGACGCAGAGTCCTGTTGAGTGTGGGGTTGCGTAAAGGCTCCCCCAGGGAGTTCAGGTGTACCCAAAGGCTTCCGCTGAGAGCACTTTTTGATGGCAGAAAGTGGCACCGTACGTGTTTTTTCGGGTCTAACTCGGGTTGAGCTTCTTGTTGCGGTTAGGGTTATGTTTAGGGTTGTTAGGAAAGAGTGAAGACGCAGAGTCCTGTTGAGTGTGGGGTTGCGTAAAGGCTCCCCCAGGGAGTTCAGGTGTACCCAAAGGCTTCCGCTGAGAGCACTTTTTGATGGCAGAAAGTGGCACCGTCCGTGTTTTTTCGGGTCTAACTCGGGTTCAGCTTCTTGTTGCGGTTAGGGTTATGTTTAGGGTTGTTAGGAAAGAGTGAAGACGCAGAGTCCTGTTGAGTGTGGGGTTGCGTAAAGGCTCCCCCAGGGAGTTCAGGTGTACCCAAAGGCTTCCGCTGAGAGCACTTTTTGATGGCAGAAAGTGGCACCGTACGTGTTTTTTCGGGTCTAACTCGGGTTGAGCTTCTTGTTGCGGTTAGGGTTATGTTTAGGGTTGTTAGGAAAGAGTGAAGACGCAGAGTCCTGTTGAGTGTGGGGTTGCGTAAAGGCTCCCCCAGGGAGTTCAGGTGTACCCAAAGGCTTCCGCTGAGAGCACTTTTTGATGGCAGAAAGTGGCACCGTACGTGTTTTTTCGGGTCTAACTCGGGTTCAGCTTCTTGTTGCGGTTAGGGTTATGTTTAGGGTTGTTAGGAAAGAGTGAAGACGCAGAGTCCTGTTGAGTGTGGGGTTGCGTAAAGGCTCCCCCAGGGAGTTCAGGTGTACCCAAAGGCTTCCGCTGAGAGCACTTTTTGATGGCAGAAAGTGGCACCGTACGTGTTTTTTCGGGTCTAACTCGGGTTCAGCTTCTTGTTGCGGTTAGGGTTATGTTTAGGGTTGTTAGGAAAGAGTGAAGACGCAGAGTCCTGTTGAGTGTGGGGTTGCGTAAAGGCTCCCCCAGGGAGTTCAGGTGTACCCAAAGGCTTCCGCTGAGAGCACTTTTTGATGGCAGAAAGTGGCACCGTACGTGTTTTTTCGGGTCTAACTCGGGTTGAGCTTCTTGTTGCGGTTAGGGTTATGTTTAGGGTTGTTAGGAAAGAGTGAAGACGCAGAGTCCTGTTGAGTGTGGGGTTGCGTAAAGGCTCCCCCAGGGAGTTCAGGTGTACCCAAAGGCTTCCGCTGAGAGCACTTTTTGATGGCAGAAAGTGGCACCGTACGTGTTTTTTTGGGTCTAACTCGGGTTCAGCTTCTTGTTGCGGTTAGGGTTATGTTTAGGGTTGTTAGGAAAGAGTGAAGACGCAGAGTCCTGTTGAGTGTGGGGTTGCGTAAAGGCTCCCCCAGGGAGTTCAGGTGTACCCAAAGGCTTCCGCTGAGAGCACTTTTTGATGGCAGAAAGTGGCACCGTACGTGTTTTTTCGGGTCTAACTCAGGTTCAGCTTCTTGTTCCGGTTAGGGTTATGTTTAGGGTTGTTAGGAAAGAGTGAAGACGCAGAGTCCTGCTGAGTGTGGGGTTGCGTAGAGGCTCCCCCAGGGAGTTGAGGTCTACCCAAAGGCTTCCGCTGAGAGCACTTTTTGATGGCAGAAAGTGGCACCGTACGTGTTTTTTCGGGTCTAACTCGGGTTGAGCTTCTTGTTCCGGTTAGGGTTATGTTTAGGGTTGTTAGGAAAGAGTGAAGGCGTAGAGTCCTGTTGAGTGTGGGGTTGCGTAAAGGCTCCCCCAGGGAGTTCAGGTGTACCCAAAGGCTTCCGCTGAGAGCACTTTTTGATGGCAGAAAGTGGCACCGTCCGTGTTTTTTCGGGTCTAACTCGGGTTCAGCTTCTTGTTGCGGTTAGGGTTATGTTTAGGGTTGTTAGGAAA
>NC_139751.1:3465575-3485575 GCF_964211835.1 Anser anser
TTTTGAGTCAGGGTTTAGTGTTAGGATTTAAGGTTAGGGTTAGGGTTAGGGTTCAGGGTTTAGGGTTTAAGGTTTAGTGTTTAGGGCTAGAGTTAGGGTTAGGTGTAGGGTTCTGGTTAGGGTTTAGTTGTAGGGGCAGTGTTAGTTTTAGTGTTAGTATTAGGGTTAGAGTTGTTTGGAAATATAGAAGGCACAGAGTTCTGCTGAGTGTGGGGTTGCGTAAAGGCTCCCCCAGGGAGTTCAGGTGTACCCAAAGGCTTCCGCTGAGAGCACTTTTTGATGGCAGAAAGTGGCACCGTCCGTGTTTTTTCGGGTCTAACTCGGGTTCAGCTTCTTGTTGCGGTTAGGGTTATGTTTAGGGTTGTTAGGAAAGAGTGAAGACGCAGAGTCCTGTTGAGTGTGGGGTTGCGTAAAGGCTCCCCCAGGGAGTTCAGGTGTTCCCAAAGGCTTCCGCTGAGAGCACTTTTTGATGGCAGAAAGTGGCACCGTACGTGTTTTTTTCGGGTCTAACTCGGGTTGAGCTTCTTGTTGCGGTTAGGGTTATGTTTAGGGTTGTTAGGAAAGAGTGAAGACGCAGAGTCCTGTTGAGTGTGGGGTTGCGTAAAGGCTCCCCCAGGGAGTTCAGGTGTAGCCAAAGGCTTCCGCTGAGAGCACTTTTGGATGGCAGAAAGTGGCACCGTACGTGTTTTTTTGGGTCTAACTCGGGTTCAGCTTCTTGTTGCGGTTAGGGTTATGTTTAGGGTTGTTAGGAAAGAGTGAAGACGCAGAGTCCTGTTGAGTGTGGGGTTGCGTAAAGGCTCCCCCAGGGAGTTCAGGTGTACCCAAAGGCTTCCGCTGAGAGCACTTTTGGATGGCAGAAAGTGGCACCGTACGTGTTTTTTCGGGTCTAACTCGGGTTGAGCTTCTTGTTGCGGTTAGGGTTATGTTTAGGGTTGTTAGGAAAGAGTGAAGACGCAGAGTCCTGTTGAGTGTGGGGTTGCGTAAAGGCTCCCCCAGGGAGTTCAGGTGTACCCAAAGGCTTCCGCTGAGAGCACTTTTGGATGGCAGAAAGTGGCACCGTACGTGTTTTTTCGGGTCTAACTCGGGTTGAGCTTCTTGTTGCGGTTAGGGTTATGTTTAGGGTTGTTAGGAAAGAGTGAAGACGCAGAGTCCTGTTGAGTGTGGGGTTGCGTAAAGGCTCCCCCAGGGAGTTCAGGTGTACCCAAAGGCTTCCGCTGAGAGCACTTTTTGATGGCAGAAAGTGGCACCGTCCGTGTTTTTTCGGGTCTAACTCGGGTTGAGCTTCTTGTTGCGGTTAGGGTTATGTTTAGGGTTGTTAGGAAAGAGTGAAGACGCAGAGTCCTGTTGAGTGTGGGGTTGCGTAAAGGCTCCCCCAGGGAGTTCAGGTGTACCCAAAGGCTTCCGCTGAGAGCACTTTTGGATGGCAGAAAGTGGCACTGTACGTGTTTTTTCGGGTCTAACTCGGGTTCAGCTTCTTGTTGCGGTTAGGGTTATGTTTAGGGTTGTTAGGAAAGAGTGAAGACGCAGAGTCCTGTTGAGTGTGGGGTTGTGTAAAGGCTCCCCCAGGGAGTTCAGGTGTACCCAAAGGCTTCCGCTGAGAGCACTTTTTGATGGCAGAAAGTGGCACCGTACGTGTTTTTTCGGGTCTAACTCGGGTTCAGCTTCTTGTTGCGGTTAGGGTTATGTTTAGGGTTGTTAGGAAAGAGTGAAGACGCAGAGTCCTGTTGAGTGTGGGGTTGCGTAAAGGCTCCCCCAGGGAGTTCAGGTGTACCCAAAGGCTTCCGCTGAGAGCACTTTTTGATGGCAGAAAGTGGCACCGTACGTGTTTTTTCGGGTCTAACTCGGGTTCAGCTTCTTGTTGCATTTAGGGTTATGTTTAGGGTTGTTAGGAAAGAGTGAAGACGCAGAGTCCTGTTGAGTGTGGGGTTGCGTAAAGGCTCCCCCAGGGAGTTCAGGTGTACCCAAAGGCTTCCGCTGAGAGCACTTTTTGATGGCAGAAAGTGGCACCGTACGTGTTTTTTCGGGTCTAACTCGGGTTCAGCTTCTTGTTGCGGTTAGGGTTATGTTTAGGGTTGTTAGGAAAGAGTGAAGACGCAGAGTCCTGTTGAGTGTGGGGTTGCGTAAAGGCTCCCCCAGGGAGTTCAGGTGTACCCAAAGGCTTCCGCTGAGAGCACTTTTTGATGGCAGAAAGTGGCACCGTACGTGTTTTTTTGGGTCTAACTCGGGTTCAGCTTCTTGTTGCGGTTAGGGTTATGTTTAGGGTTGTTAGGAAAGAGTGAAGACGCAGAGTCCTGTTGAGTGTGGGGTTGCGTAAAGGCTCCCCCAGGGAGTTCAGGTGTACCCAAAGGCTTCCGCTGAGAGCACTTTTGGATGGCAGAAAGTGGCACCGTACGTGTTTTTTCGGGTCTAACTCGGGTTGAGCTTCTTGTTCCGGTTAGGGTTATGTTTAGGGTTGTTAGGAAAGAGTGAAGACGCAGAGTCCTGTTGAGTGTGGGGTTGCGTAAAGGCTCCCCCAGGGAGTTCAGGTGTACCCAAAGGCTTCCGCTGAGAGCACTTTTGGATGGCAGAAAGTGGCACCGTACGTGTTTTTTCGGGTCTAACTCGGGTTGAGCTTCTTGTTGCGGTTAGGGTTATGTTTAGGGTTGTTAGGAAAGAGTGAAGACGCAGAGTCCTGTTGAGTGTGGGGTTGCGTAAAGGCTCCCCCAGGGAGTTCAGGTGTACCCAAAGGCTTCCGCTGAGAGCACTTTTGGATGGCAGAAAGTGGCACCGTACGTGTTTTTTCGGGTCTAACTCGGGTTCAGCTTCTTGTTGCGGTTAGGGTTATGTTTAGGGTTGTTAGGAAAGAGTGAAGACGCAGAGTCCTGTTGAGTGTGGGGTTGCGTAAAGGCTCCCCCAGGGAGTTCAGGTGTACCCAAAGGCTTCCGCTGAGAGCACTTTTTGATGGCATAAAGTGGCACCGTACGTGTTTTTTTGGGTCTAACTCGGGTTCAGCTTCTTGTTGCGGTTAGGGTTATGTTTAGGGTTGTTAGGAAAGAGTGAAGACGCAGAGTCCTGTTGAGTGTGGGGTTGCGTAAAGGCTCCCCCAGGGAGTTCAGGTGTACCCAAAGGCTTCCGCTGAGAGTACTTTTGGATGGCAGAAAGTGGCACCGTACGTGTTTTTTCGGGTCTAACTCGGGTTCAGCTTCTTGTTGCGGTTAGGGTTATGTTTAGGGTTGTTAGGAAAGAGTGAAGACGCAGAGTCCTGTTGAGTGTGGGGTTGCGTAAAGGCTCCCCCAGGGAGTTCAGGTGTACCCAAAGGCTTCCGCTGAGAGCACTTTTTGATGGCAGAAAGTGGCACCGTACGTGTTTTTTCGGGTCTAACTCGGGTTCAGCTTCTTGTTGCGGTTAGGGTTATGTTTAGGGTTGTTAGGAAAGAGTGAAGACGCAGAGTCCTGTTGAGTGTGGGGTTGCGTAAAGGCTCCCCCAGGGAGTTCAGGTGTTCCCAAAGGCTTCCGCTGAGAGCACTTTTTGATGGCAGAAAGTGGCACCGTACGTGTTTTTTTCGGGTCTAACTCGGGTTGAGCTTCTTGTTGCGGTTAGGGTTATGTTTAGGGTTGTTAGGAAAGAGTGAAGACGCAGAGTCCTGTTGAGTGTGGGGTTGCGTAAAGGCTCCCCCAGGGAGTTCAGGTGTAGCCAAAGGCTTCCGCTGAGAGCACTTTTGGATGGCAGAAAGTGGCACCGTACGTGTTTTTTTGGGTCTAACTCGGGTTCAGCTTCTTGTTGCGGTTAGGGTTATGTTTAGGGTTGTTAGGAAAGAGTGAAGACGCAGAGTCCTGTTGAGTGTGGGGTTGCGTAAAGGCTCCCCCAGGGAGTTCAGGTGTACCCAAAGGCTTCCGCTGAGAGCACTTTTGGATGGCAGAAAGTGGCACCGTACGTGTTTTTTCGGGTCTAACTCGGGTTCAGCTTCTTGTTGCGGTTAGGGTTATGTTTAGGGTTGTTAGGAAAGAGTGAAGACGCAGAGTCCTGTTGAGTGTGGGGTTGCGTAAAGGCTCCCCCAGGGAGTTCAGGTGTACCCAAAGGCTTCCGCTGAGAGCACTTTTGGATGGCAGAAAGTGGCACCGTACGTGTTTTTTCGGGTCTAACTCGGGTTGAGCTTCTTGTTGCGGTTAGGGTTATGTTTAGGGTTGTTAGGAAAGAGTGAAGACGCAGAGTCCTGTTGAGTGTGGGGTTGCGTAAAGGCTCCCCCAGGGAGTTCAGGTGTACCCAAAGGCTTCCGCTGAGAGCACTGTTTGATGGCAGAAAGTGGCACCGTACGTGTTTTTTCGGGTCTAACTCGGGTTGAGCTTCTTGTTGCGGTTAGGGTTATGTTTAGGGTTGTTAGGAAAGAGTGAAGACGCAGAGTCCTGTTGAGTGTGGGGTTGGGTAAAGGCTCCCCCAGGGAGTTCAGGTGTACCCAAAGGCTTCCGCTGAGAGCACTTTTTGATGGCAGAAAGTGGCACCGTACGTGTTTTTTCGGGTCTAACTCGGGTTCAGCTTCTTGTTGCGGTTAGGGTTATGTTTAGGGTTGTTAGGAAAGAGTGAAGACGCAGAGTCCTGTTGAGTGTGGGGTTGCGTAAAGGCTCCCCCAGGGAGTTCAGGTGTACCCAAAGGCTTCCGCTGAGAGCACTTTTTGATGGCAGAAAGTGGCACCGTACGTGTTTTTTCGGGTCTAACTCGGGTTCAGCTTCTTGTTGCATTTAGGGTTATGTTTAGGGTTGTTAGGAAAGAGTGAAGACGCAGAGTCCTGTTGAGTGTGGGGTTGCGTAAAGGCTCCCCCAGGGAGTTCAGGTGTACCCAAAGGCTTCCGCTGAGAGCACTTTTTGATGGCAGAAAGTGGCATCGTACGTGTTTTTTCGGGTCTAACTCGGGTTCAGCTTCTTGTTGCGGTTAGGGTTATGTTTAGGGTTGTTAGGAAAGAGTGAAGACGCAGAGTCCTGTTGAGTGTGGGGTTGCGTAAAGGCTCCCCCAGGGAGTTCAGGTGTACCCAAAGGCTTCCGCTGAGAGCACTTTTTGATGGCAGAAAGTGGCACCGTACGTGTTTTTTTGGGGCTAACTCGGGTTGAGCTTCTTGTTGCGGTTAGGGTTATGTTTAGGGTTGTTAGGAAAGAGTGAAGACGCAGAGTCCTGTTGAGTGTGGGGTTGCGTAAAGGCTCCCCCAGGGAGTTCAGGTGTACCCAAAGGCTTCCGCTGAGAGCACTTTTGGATGGCAGAAAGTGGCACCGTACGTGTTTTTTCGGGTCTAACTCGGGTTGAGCTTCTTGTTCCGGTTAGGGTTATGTTTAGGGTTGTTAGGAAAGAGTGAAGACGCAGAGTCCTGTTGAGTGTGGGGTTGCGTAAAGGCTCCCCCAGGGAGTTCAGGTGTACCCAAAGGCTTCCGCTGAGAGCACTTTTGGATGGCAGAAAGTGGCACCGTACGTGTTTTTTCGGGTCTAACTCGGGTTGAGCTTCTTGTTGCGGTTAGGGTTATGTTTAGGATTGTTAGGAAAGAGTGAAGACGCAGAGTCCTGTTGAGTGTGGGGTTGCGTAAAGGCTCCCCCAGGGAGTTCAGGTGTACCCAAAGGCTTCCGCTGAGAGCACTTTTTGATGGCAGAAAGTGGCACCGTACGTGTTTTTTCGGGTCTAACTCGGGTTCAGCTTCTTGTTGCGGTTAGGGTTATGTTTAGGGTTGTTAGGAAAGAGTGAAGACGCAGAGTCCTGTTGAGTGTGGGGTTGCGTAAAGGCTCCCCCAGGGAGTTCAGGTGTACCCAAAGGCTTCCGCTGAGAGCACTTTTTGATGGCAGAAAGTGGCACCGTACGTGTTTTTTCGGGTCTAACTCGGGTTCAGCTTCTTGTTGCGGTTAGGGTTATGTTTAGGGTTGTTAGGAAAGAGTGAAGACGCAGAGTCCTGTTGAGTGTGGGGTTGCGTAAAGGCTCCCCCAGGGAGTTCAGGTGTACCCAAAGGCTTCCGCTGAGAGCACTTTTTGATGGCAGAAAGTGGCACCGTACGTGTTTTTTTGGGTCTAACTCGGGTTCAGCTTCTTGTTGCGGTTAGGGTTATGTTTAGGGTTGTTAGGAAAGAGTGAAGACGCAGAGTCCTGTTGAGTGTGGGGTTGTGTAAAGGCTCCCCCAGGGAGTTCAGGTGTACCCAAAGGCTTCCGCTGAGAGCACTTTTGGATGGCAGAAAGTGGCACCGTACGTGTTTTTTCGGGTCTAACTCGGGTTCAGCTTCTTGTTGCGGTTAGGGTTATGTTTAGGGTTGTTAGGAAAGAGTGAAGACGCAGAGTCCTGTTGAGTGTGGGGTTGCGTAAAGGCTCCCCCAGGGAGTTCAGGTGTACCCAAAGGCTTCCGCTGAGAGCACTTTTTGATGGCAGAAAGTGGCACCGTACGTGTTTTTTCGGGTCTAACTCGGGTTCAGCTTCTTGTTGCGGTTAGGGTTATGTTTAGGGTTGTTAGGAAAGAGTGAAGACGCAGAGTCCTGTTGAGTGTGGGGTTGCGTAAAGGCTCCCCCAGGGAGTTCAGGTGTTCCCAAAGGCTTCCGCTGAGAGCACTTTTGGATGGCAGAAAGTGGCACTGTACGTGTTTTTTCGGGTCTAACTCGGGTTGAGCTTCTTGTTGCGGTTAGGGTTATGTTTAGGGTTGTTAGGAAAGAGTGAAGACGCAGAGTCCTGTTGAGTGTGGGATTGTGTAAAGGCTCCCCCAGGGAGTTCAGGTGTACCCAAAGGCTTCCGCTGAGAGCACTTTTTGATGGCAGAAAGTGGCACCGTACGTGTTTTTTCGGGTCTAACTCGGGTTGAGCTTCTTGTTGCGGTTAGGGTTATGTTTAGGGTTGTTAGGAAAGAGTGAAGACGCAGAGTCCTGTTGAGTGTGGGGTTGCGTAAAGGCTCCCCCAGGGAGTTCAGGTGTACCCAAAGGCTTCCGCTGAGAGCACTTTTTGATGGCAGAAAGTGGCACCGTACGTGTTTTTTCGGGTCTAACTCGGGTTCAGCTTCTTGTTGCGGTTAGGGTTATGTTTAGGGTTGTTAGGAAAGAGTGAAGACGCAGAGTCCTGTTGAGTGTGGGGTTGCGTAAAGGCTCCCCCAGGGAGTTCAGGTGTACCCAAAGGCTTCCGCTGAGAGCACTTTTTGATGGCAGAAAGTGGCACCGTACGTGTTTTTTCGGGTCTAACTCGGGTTCAGCTTCTTGTTGCGGTTAGGGTTATGTTTAGGGTTGTTAGGAAAGAGTGAAGACGCAGAGTCCTGTTGAGTGTGGGGTTGCGTAAAGGCTCCCCCAGGGAGTTCAGGTGTACCCAAAGGCTTCCGCTGAGAGCACTTTTTGATGGCAGAAAGTGGCACCGTACGTGTTTTTTTGGGTCTAACTCGGGTTCAGCTTCTTGTTGCGGTTAGGGTTATGTTTAGGGTTGTTAGGAAAGAGTGAAGACGCAGAGTCCTGTTGAGTGTGGGGTTGCGTAAAGGCTCCCCCAGGGAGTTCAGGTGTACCCAAAGGCTTCCGCTGAGAGCACTTTTGGATGGCAGAAAGTGGCACCGTACGTGTTTTTTCGGGTCTAACTCGGGTTGAGCTTCTTGTTGCGGTTAGGGTTATGTTTAGGGTTGTTAGGAAAGAGTGAAGACGCAGAGTCCTGTTGAGTGTGGGGTTGCGTAAAGGCTCCCCCAGGGAGTTCAGGTGTACCCAAAGGCTTCCGCTGAGAGCACTTTTTGATGGCAGAAAGTGGCACCGTACGTGTTTTTTCGGGTCTAACTCGGGTTCAGCTTCTTGTTGCGGTTAGGGTTATGTTTAGGGTTGTTAGGAAAGAGTGAAGACGCAGAGTCCTGTTGAGTGTGGGGTTGCGTAAAGGCTCCCCCAGGGAGTTCAGGTGTACCCAAAGGCTTCCGCTGAGAGCACTTTTTGATGGCAGAAAGTGGCACCGTACGTGTTTTTTCGGGTCTAACTCGGGTTGAGCTTCTTGTTGCGGTTAGGGTTATGTTTAGGGTTGTTAGGAAAGAGTGAAGACGCAGAGTCCTGTTGAGTGTGGGGTTGCGTAAAGGCTCCCCCAGGGAGTTCAGGTGTTCCCAAAGGCTTCCGCTGAGAGCACTTTTTGATGGCAGAAAGTGGCACCGTACGTGTTTTTTTCGGGTCTAACTCGGGTTGAGCTTCTTGTTGCGGTTAGGGTTATGTTTAGGGTTGTTAGGAAAGAGTGAAGACGCAGAGTCCTGTTGAGTGTGGGGTTGCGTAAAGGCTCCCCCAGGGAGTTCAGGTGTACCCAAAGGCTTCCGCTGAGAGCACTTTTGGATGGCAGAAAGTGGCACCGTACGTGTTTTTTTGGGTCTAACTCGGGTTCAGCTTCTTGTTGCGGTTAGGGTTATGTTTAGGGTTGTTAGGAAAGAGTGAAGACGCAGAGTCCTGTTGAGTGTGGGGTTGCGTAAAGGCTCCCCCAGGGAGTTCAGGTGTACCCAAAGGCTTCCGCTGAGAGCACTTTTGGATCGCAGAAAGTGGCACCGTCCGTGTTTTTTCGGGTCTAACTCGGGTTCAGCTTCTTGTTGCGGTTAGGGTTATGTTTAGGGTTGTTAGGAAAGAGTGAAGACGCAGAGTCCTGTTGAGTGTGGGGTTGCGTAAAGGCTCCCCCAGGGAGTTCAGGTGTACCCAAAGGCTTCCGCTGAGAGCACTTTTTGATGGCAGAAAGTGGCACCGTACGTGTTTTTTCGGGTCTAACTCAGGTTGAGCTTCTTGTTCCGGTTAGGGTTATGTTTAGGCTTGTTAGGAAAGAGTGAAGACGCAGAGTCCTGTTGAGTGTGGGGTTGCGTAAAGGCTCCCCCAGGGAGTTCAGGTGTACCCAAAGGCTTCCGCTGAGAGCACTTTTGGATGGCAGAAAGTGGCACCGTACGTGTTTTTTTCGGGTCTAACTCGGGTTCAGCTTCTTGTTGCGGTTAGGGTTATGTTTAGGGTTGTTAGGAAAGAGTGAAGACGCAGAGTCCTGTTGAGTGTGGGGTTGCGTAAAGGCTCCCCCAGGGAGTTCAGGTGTACCCAAAGGCTTCCGCTGAGAGCACTTTTGGATGGCAGAAAGTGGCACCGTACGTGTTTTTTCGGGTCTAACTCGGGTTGAGCTTCTTGTTGCGGTTAGGGTTATGTTTAGGGTTGTTAGGAAAGAGTGAAGACGCAGAGTCCTGTTGAGTGTGGGGTTGCGTAAAGGCTCCCCCAGGGAGTTCAGGTGTACCCAAAGGCTTCCGCTGAGAGCACTTTTGGATGGCAGAAAGTGGCACCGTACGTGTTTTTTCGGGTCTAACTCGGGTTGAGCTTCTTGTTGCGGTTAGGGTTATGTTTAGGGTTGTTAGGAAAGAGTGAAGACGCAGAGTCCTGTTGAGTGTGGGGTTGCGTAAAGGCTCCCCCAGGGAGTTCAGGTGTACCCAAAGGCTTCCGCTGAGAGCACTTTTGGATGGCAGAAAGTGGCACCGTACGTGTTTTTTCGGGTCTAACTTGGGTTCAGCTTCTTGTTGCGGTTAGGGTTATGTTTAGGGTTGTTAGGAAAGAGTGAAGACGCAGAGTCCTGTTGAGTGTGGGGTTGCGTAAAGGCTCCCCCAGGGAGTTCAGGTGTACCCAAAGGCTTCCGCTGAGAGCACTTTTGGATGGCAGAAAGTGGCACTGTACGTGTTTTTTCGGGTCTAACTCGGGTTCAGCTTCTTGTTGCGGTTAGGGTTATGTTTAGGGTTGTTAGGAAAGAGTGAAGACGCAGAGTCCTGTTGAGTGTGGGGTTGTGTAAAGGCTCCCCCAGGGAGTTCAGGTGTACCCAAAGGCTTCCGCTGAGAGCACTTTTTGATGGCAGAAAGTGGCACCGTACGTGTTTTTTCGGGTCTAACTCGGGTTGAGCTTCTTGTTGCGGTTAGGGTTATGTTTAGGGTTGTTAGGAAAGAGTGAAGACGCAGAGTCCTGTTGAGTGTGGGGTTGCGTAAAGGCTCCCCCAGGGAGTTCAGGTGTACCCAAAGGCTTCCGCTGAGAGCACTTTTTGATGGCAGAAAGTGGCACCGTACGTGTTTTTTCGGTTCTAACTCGGGTTGAGCTTCTTGTTCCGGTTAGGGTTATGTTTAGGGTTGTTAGGAAAGAGTGAAGACGCAGAGTCCTGTTGAGTGTGGGGTTGCGTAAAGGCTCCCCGAGGGAGTTCAGGTGTACCCAAAGGCTTCCGCTGAGAGCACTTTTTGATGGCAGAACGTGGCACTGTACGTGTTTTTTCGGGTCTAACTCAGGTTCAGCTTCTTGTTCCGGTTAGGGTTATGTTTAGGGTTGTTAGGAAAGAGTGAAGACGCAGAGTCCTGTTGAGTGTGGGGTTGCGTAGAGGCTCCCCCAGGGAGTTCAGGTCTACCCAAAGGCTTCCGCTGAGAGCACTTTTGGATGGCAGAAAGTGGCACCGTACGTGTTTTTTCGGGTCTAACTCGGGTTGAGCTTCTTGTTCCGGTTAGGGTTATGTTTAGGGTTGTTAGGAAAGAGTGAAGACGCAGAGTCCTGTTGAGTGTGGGGTTGCGTAAAGGCTCCCCCAGGGAGTTCAGGTGTACCCAAAGGCTTCCGCTGAGAGCACTTTTGGATGGCAGAAAGTGGCACCGTACGTGTTTTTTCGGGTCTAACTCGGGTTGAGCTTCTTGTTGCGGTTAGGGTTATGTTTAGGGTTGTTAGGAAAGAGTGAAGACGCAGAGTCCTGTTGAGTGTGGGGTTGCGTAAAGGCTCCCCCAGGGAGTTCAGGTGTACCCAAAGGCTTCCACTGAGAGCACTTTTGGATGGCAGAAAGTGGCACCGTACGTGTTTTTTCGGGTCTAACTCGGGTTGAGCTTCTTGTTGCGGTTAGGGTTATGTTTAGGGTTGTTAGGAAAGAGTGAAGACGCAGAGTCCTCTTGAGTGTGGGGTTGCGTAAAGGCTCCCCCAGGGAGTTCAGGTGTACCCAAAGGCTTCCGCTGAGAGCACTTTTGGATGGCAGAAAGTGGCACCGTACGTGTTTTTTCGGGTCTAACTCGGGTTGAGCTTCTTGTTGCGGTTAGGGTTATGTTTAGGGTTGTTAGGAAAGAGTGAAGGCGTAGAGTCCTGTTGAGTGTGGGGTTGCGTAAAGGCTCCCCCAGGGAGTTCAGGTGTACCCAAAGGCTTCCGCTGAGAGCACTTTTTGATGGCAGAAAGTGGCACCGTCCGTGTTTTTTCGGGTCTAACTCGGGTTGAGCTTCTTGTTGCGGTTAGGGTTATGTTTAGGGTTGTTAGGAAAGAGTGAAGACGCAGAGTCCTGTTGAGTGTGGGGTTGCGTAAAGGCTCCCCCAGGGAGTTCAGGTGTACCCAAAGGCTTCCGCTGAGAGCACTTTTGGATGGCAGAAAGTGGCACTGTACGTGTTTTTTCGGGTCTAACTCGGGTTCAGCTTCTTGTTGCGGTTAGGGTTATGTTTAGGGTTGTTAGGAAAGAGTGAAGACGCAGAGTCCTGTTGAGTGTGGGGTTGTGTAAAGGCTCCCCCAGGGAGTTCAGGTGTACCCAAAGGCTTCCGCTGAGAGCACTTTTTGATGGCAGAAAGTGGCACCGTACGTGTTTTTTCGGGTCTAACTCGGGTTCAGCTTCTTGTTGCGGTTAGGGTTATGTTTAGGGTTGTTAGGAAAGAGTGAAGACGCAGAGTCCTGTTGAGTGTGGGGTTGCGTAAAGGCTCCCCCAGGGAGTTCAGGTGTACCCAAAGGCTTCCGCTGAGAGCACTTTTTGATGGCAGAAAGTGGCACCGTACGTGTTTTTTCGGGTCTAACTCGGGTTCAGCTTCTTGTTGCATTTAGGGTTATGTTTAGGGTTGTTAGGAAAGAGTGAAGACGCAGAGTCCTGTTGAGTGTGGGGTTGCGTAAAGGCTCCCCCAGGGAGTTCAGGTGTACCCAAAGGCTTCCGCTGAGAGCACTTTTTGATGGCAGAAAGTGGCACCGTACGTGTTTTTTCGGGTCTAACTCGGGTTCAGCTTCTTGTTGCGGTTAGGGTTATGTTTAGGGTTGTTAGGAAAGAGTGAAGACGCAGAGTCCTGTTGAGTGTGGGGTTGCGTAAAGGCTCCCCCAGGGAGTTCAGGTGTACCCAAAGGCTTCCGCTGAGAGCACTTTTTGATGGCAGAAAGTGGCACCGTACGTGTTTTTTTGGGTCTAACTCGGGTTCAGCTTCTTGTTGCGGTTAGGGTTATGTTTAGGGTTGTTAGGAAAGAGTGAAGACGCAGAGTCCTGTTGAGTGTGGGGTTGCGTAAAGGCTCCCCCAGGGAGTTCAGGTGTACCCAAAGGCTTCCGCTGAGAGCACTTTTGGATGGCAGAAAGTGGCACCGTACGTGTTTTTTCGGGTCTAACTCGGGTTGAGCTTCTTGTTCCGGTTAGGGTTATGTTTAGGGTTGTTAGGAAAGAGTGAAGACGCAGAGTCCTGTTGAGTGTGGGGTTGCGTAAAGGCTCCCCCAGGGAGTTCAGGTGTACCCAAAGGCTTCCGCTGAGAGCACTTTTGGATGGCAGAAAGTGGCACCGTACGTGTTTTTTTGGGTCTAACTCGGGTTGAGCTTCTTGTTCCGGTTAGGGTTATGTTTAGGGTTGTTAGGAAAGAGTGAAGACGCAGAGTCCTGTTGAGTGTGGGGTTGCGTAAAGGCTCCCCCAGGGAGTTCAGGTGTACCCAAAGGCTTCCGCTGAGAGCACTTTTGGATGGCAGAAAGTGGCACCGTACGTGTTTTTTCGGGTCTAACTCGGGTTCAGCTTCTTGTTGCGGTTAGGGTTATGTTTAGGGTTGTTAGGAAAGAGTGAAGACGCAGAGTCCTGTTGAGTGTGGGGTTGCGTAAAGGCTCCCCCAGGGAGTTCAGGTGTACCCAAAGGCTTCCGCTGAGAGCACTTTTTGATGGCATAAAGTGGCACCGTACGTGTTTTTTTGGGTCTAACTCGGGTTCAGCTTCTTGTTGCGGTTAGGGTTATGTTTAGGGTTGTTAGGAAAGAGTGAAGACGCAGAGTCCTGTTGAGTGTGGGGTTGCGTAAAGGCTCCCCCAGGGAGTTCAGGTGTACCCAAAGGCTTCCGCTGAGAGTACTTTTGGATGGCAGAAAGTGGCACCGTACGTGTTTTTTCGGGTCTAACTCGGGTTCAGCTTCTTGTTGCGGTTAGGGTTATGTTTAGGGTTGTTAGGAAAGAGTGAAGACGCAGAGTCCTGTTGAGTGTGGGGTTGCGTAAAGGCTCCCCCAGGGAGTTCAGGTGTACCCAAAGGCTTCCGCTGAGAGCACTTTTTGATGGCAGAAAGTGGCACCGTACGTGTTTTTTCGGGTCTAACTCGGGTTCAGCTTCTTGTTGCGGTTAGGGTTATGTTTAGGGTTGTTAGGAAAGAGTGAAGACGCAGAGTCCTGTTGAGTGTGGGGTTGCGTAAAGGCTCCCCCAGGGAGTTCAGGTGTTCCCAAAGGCTTCCGCTGAGAGCACTTTTTGATGGCAGAAAGTGGCACCGTACGTGTTTTTTTCGGGTCTAACTCGGGTTGAGCTTCTTGTTGCGGTTAGGGTTATGTTTAGGGTTGTTAGGAAAGAGTGAAGACGCAGAGTCCTGTTGAGTGTGGGGTTGCGTAAAGGCTCCCCCAGGGAGTTCAGGTGTAGCCAAAGGCTTCCGCTGAGAGCACTTTTGGATGGCAGAAAGTGGCACCGTACGTGTTTTTTTGGGTCTAACTCGGGTTCAGCTTCTTGTTGCGGTTAGGGTTATGTTTAGGGTTGTTAGGAAAGAGTGAAGACGCAGAGTCCTGTTGAGTGTGGGGTTGCGTAAAGGCTCCCCCAGGGAGTTCAGGTGTACCCAAAGGCTTCCGCTGAGAGCACTTTTGGATGGCAGAAAGTGGCACCGTACGTGTTTTTTCGGGTCTAACTCGGGTTCAGCTTCTTGTTGCGGTTAGGGTTATGTTTAGGGTTGTTAGGAAAGAGTGAAGACGCAGAGTCCTGTTGAGTGTGGGGTTGCGTAAAGGCTCCCCCAGGGAGTTCAGGTGTACCCAAAGGCTTCCGCTGAGAGCACTTTTGGATGGCAGAAAGTGGCACCGTACGTGTTTTTTCGGGTCTAACTCGGGTTGAGCTTCTTGTTGCGGTTAGGGTTATGTTTAGGGTTGTTAGGAAAGAGTGAAGACGCAGAGTCCTGTTGAGTGTGGGGTTGCGTAAAGGCTCCCCCAGGGAGTTCAGGTGTACCCAAAGGCTTCCGCTGAGAGCACTGTTTGATGGCAGAAAGTGGCACCGTACGTGTTTTTTCGGGTCTAACTCGGGTTGAGCTTCTTGTTGCGGTTAGGGTTATGTTTAGGGTTGTTAGGAAAGAGTGAAGACGCAGAGTCCTGTTGAGTGTGGGGTTGGGTAAAGGCTCCCCCAGGGAGTTCAGGTGTACCCAAAGGCTTCCGCTGAGAGCACTTTTTGATGGCAGAAAGTGGCACCGTACGTGTTTTTTCGGGTCTAACTCGGGTTCAGCTTCTTGTTGCGGTTAGGGTTATGTTTAGGGTTGTTAGGAAAGAGTGAAGACGCAGAGTCCTGTTGAGTGTGGGGTTGCGTAAAGGCTCCCCCAGGGAGTTCAGGTGTACCCAAAGGCTTCCGCTGAGAGCACTTTTTGATGGCAGAAAGTGGCACCGTACGTGTTTTTTCGGGTCTAACTCGGGTTCAGCTTCTTGTTGCATTTAGGGTTATGTTTAGGGTTGTTAGGAAAGAGTGAAGACGCAGAGTCCTGTTGAGTGTGGGGTTGCGTAAAGGCTCCCCCAGGGAGTTCAGGTGTACCCAAAGGCTTCCGCTGAGAGCACTTTTTGATGGCAGAAAGTGGCATCGTACGTGTTTTTTCGGGTCTAACTCGGGTTCAGCTTCTTGTTGCGGTTAGGGTTATGTTTAGGGTTGTTAGGAAAGAGTGAAGACGCAGAGTCCTGTTGAGTGTGGGGTTGCGTAAAGGCTCCCCCAGGGAGTTCAGGTGTACCCAAAGGCTTCCGCTGAGAGCACTTTTTGATGGCAGAAAGTGGCACCGTACGTGTTTTTTTGGGTCTAACTCGGGTTCAGCTTCTTGTTGCGGTTAGGGTTATGTTTAGGGTTGTTAGGAAAGAGTGAAGACGCAGAGTCCTGTTGAGTGTGGGGTTGCGTAAAGGCTCCCCCAGGGAGTTCAGGTGTACCCAAAGGCTTCCGCTGAGAGCACTTTTGGATGGCAGAAAGTGGCACCGTACGTGTTTTTTCGGGTCTAACTCGGGTTGAGCTTCTTGTTCCGGTTAGGGTTATGTTTAGGGTTGTTAGGAAAGAGTGAAGACGCAGAGTCCTGTTGAGTGTGGGGTTGCGTAAAGGCTCCCCCAGGGAGTTCAGGTGTACCCAAAGGCTTCCGCTGAGAGCACTTTTGGATGGCAGAAAGTGGCACCGTACGTGTTTTTTCGGGTCTAACTCGGGTTGAGCTTCTTGTTGCGGTTAGGGTTATGTTTAGGATTGTTAGGAAAGAGTGAAGACGCAGAGTCCTGTTGAGTGTGGGGTTGCGTAAAGGCTCCCCCAGGGAGTTCAGGTGTACCCAAAGGCTTCCGCTGAGAGCACTTTTTGATGGCAGAAAGTGGCACCGTACGTGTTTTTTCGGGTCTAACTCGGGTTCAGCTTCTTGTTGCGGTTAGGGTTATGTTTAGGGTTGTTAGGAAAGAGTGAAGACGCAGAGTCCTGTTGAGTGTGGGGTTGCGTAAAGGCTCCCCCAGGGAGTTCAGGTGTACCCAAAGGCTTCCGCTGAGAGCACTTTTTGATGGCAGAAAGTGGCACCGTACGTGTTTTTTCGGGTCTAACTCGGGTTCAGCTTCTTGTTGCGGTTAGGGTTATGTTTAGGGTTGTTAGGAAAGAGTGAAGACGCAGAGTCCTGTTGAGTGTGGGGTTGCGTAAAGGCTCCCCCAGGGAGTTCAGGTGTACCCAAAGGCTTCCGCTGAGAGCACTTTTTGATGGCAGAAAGTGGCACCGTACGTGTTTTTTTGGGTCTAACTCGGGTTCAGCTTCTTGTTGCGGTTAGGGTTATGTTTAGGGTTGTTAGGAAAGAGTGAAGACGCAGAGTCCTGTTGAGTGTGGGGTTGCGTAAAGGCTCCCCCAGGGAGTTCAGGTGTACCCAAAGGCTTCCGCTGAGAGCACTTTTGGATGGCAGAAAGTGGCACCGTACGTGTTTTTTCGGGTCTAACTCGGGTTCAGCTTCTTGTTGCGGTTAGGGTTATGTTTAGGGTTGTTAGGAAAGAGTGAAGACGCAGAGTCCTGTTGAGTGTGGGGTTGCGTAAAGGCTCCCCCAGGGAGTTCAGGTGTACCCAAAGGCTTCCGCTGAGAGCACTTTTTGATGGCAGAAAGTGGCACCGTACGTGTTTTTTCGGGTCTAACTCGGGTTCAGCTTCTTGTTGCGGTTAGGGTTATGTTTAGGGTTGTTAGGAAAGAGTGAAGACGCAGAGTCCTGTTGAGTGTGGGGTTGCGTAAAGGCTCCCCCAGGGAGTTCAGGTGTTCCCAAAGGCTTCCGCTGAGAGCACTTTTGGATGGCAGAAAGTGGCACTGTACGTGTTTTTTCGGGTCTAACTCGGGTTGAGCTTCTTGTTGCGGTTAGGGTTATGTTTAGGGTTGTTAGGAAAGAGTGAAGACGCAGAGTCCTGTTGAGTGTGGGATTGTGTAAAGGCTCCCCCAGGGAGTTCAGGTGTACCCAAAGGCTTCCGCTGAGAGCACTTTTTGATGGCAGAAAGTGGCACCGTACGTGTTTTTTCGGGTCTAACTCGGGTTGAGCTTCTTGTTGCGGTTAGGGTTATGTTTAGGGTTGTTAGGAAAGAGTGAAGACGCAGAGTCCTGTTGAGTGTGGGGTTGCGTAAAGGCTCCCCCAGGGAGTTCAGGTGTACCCAAAGGCTTCCGCTGAGAGCACTTTTTGATGGCAGAAAGTGGCACCGTACGTGTTTTTTCGGGTCTAACTCGGGTTCAGCTTCTTGTTGCGGTTAGGGTTATGTTTAGGGTTGTTAGGAAAGAGTGAAGACGCAGAGTCCTGTTGAGTGTGGGGTTGCGTAAAGGCTCCCCCAGGGAGTTCAGGTGTACCCAAAGGCTTCCGCTGAGAGCACTTTTTGATGGCAGAAAGTGGCACCGTACGTGTTTTTTCGGGTCTAACTCGGGTTCAGCTTCTTGTTGCGGTTAGGGTTATGTTTAGGGTTGTTAGGAAAGAGTGAAGACGCAGAGTCCTGTTGAGTGTGGGGTTGCGTAAAGGCTCCCCCAGGGAGTTCAGGTGTACCCAAAGGCTTCCGCTGAGAGCACTTTTTGATGGCAGAAAGTGGCACCGTACGTGTTTTTTTGGGTCTAACTCGGGTTCAGCTTCTTGTTGCGGTTAGGGTTATGTTTAGGGTTGTTAGGAAAGAGTGAAGACGCAGAGTCCTGTTGAGTGTGGGGTTGCGTAAAGGCTCCCCCAGGGAGTTCAGGTGTACCCAAAGGCTTCCGCTGAGAGCACTTTTGGATGGCAGAAAGTGGCACCGTACGTGTTTTTTCGGGTCTAACTCGGGTTGAGCTTCTTGTTGCGGTTAGGGTTATGTTTAGGGTTGTTAGGAAAGAGTGAAGACGCAGAGTCCTGTTGAGTGTGGGGTTGCGTAAAGGCTCCCCCAGGGAGTTCAGGTGTACCCAAAGGCTTCCGCTGAGAGCACTTTTTGATGGCAGAAAGTGGCACCGTACGTGTTTTTTCGGGTCTAACTCGGGTTCAGCTTCTTGTTGCGGTTAGGGTTATGTTTAGGGTTGTTAGGAAAGAGTGAAGACGCAGAGTCCTGTTGAGTGTGGGGTTGCGTAAAGGCTCCCCCAGGGAGTTCAGGTGTACCCAAAGGCTTCCGCTGAGAGCACTTTTTGATGGCAGAAAGTGGCACCGTACGTGTTTTTTCGGGTCTAACTCGGGTTGAGCTTCTTGTTGCGGTTAGGGTTATGTTTAGGGTTGTTAGGAAAGAGTGAAGACGCAGAGTCCTGTTGAGTGTGGGGTTGCGTAAAGGCTCCCCCAGGGAGTTCAGGTGTTCCCAAAGGCTTCCGCTGAGAGCACTTTTTGATGGCAGAAAGTGGCACCGTACGTGTTTTTTTCGGGTCTAACTCGGGTTGAGCTTCTTGTTGCGGTTAGGGTTATGTTTAGGGTTGTTAGGAAAGAGTGAAGACGCAGAGTCCTGTTGAGTGTGGGGTTGCGTAAAGGCTCCCCCAGGGAGTTCAGGTGTACCCAAAGGCTTCCGCTGAGAGCACTTTTGGATGGCAGAAAGTGGCACCGTACGTGTTTTTTTGGGTCTAACTCGGGTTCAGCTTCTTGTTGCGGTTAGGGTTATGTTTAGGGTTGTTAGGAAAGAGTGAAGACGCAGAGTCCTGTTGAGTGTGGGGTTGCGTAAAGGCTCCCCCAGGGAGTTCAGGTGTACCCAAAGGCTTCCGCTGAGAGCACTTTTGGATCGCAGAAAGTGGCACCGTCCGTGTTTTTTCGGGTCTAACTCGGGTTCAGCTTCTTGTTGCGGTTAGGGTTATGTTTAGGGTTGTTAGGAAAGAGTGAAGACGCAGAGTCCTGTTGAGTGTGGGGTTGCGTAAAGGCTCCCCCAGGGAGTTCAGGTGTACCCAAAGGCTTCCGCTGAGAGCACTTTTTGATGGCAGAAAGTGGCACCGTACGTGTTTTTTCGGGTCTAACTCAGGTTGAGCTTCTTGTTCCGGTTAGGGTTATGTTTAGGCTTGTTAGGAAAGAGTGAAGACGCAGAGTCCTGTTGAGTGTGGGGTTGCGTAAAGGCTCCCCCAGGGAGTTCAGGTGTACCCAAAGGCTTCCGCTGAGAGCACTTTTGGATGGCAGAAAGTGGCACCGTACGTGTTTTTTTCGGGTCTAACTCGGGTTCAGCTTCTTGTTGCGGTTAGGGTTATGTTTAGGGTTGTTAGGAAAGAGTGAAGACGCAGAGTCCTGTTGAGTGTGGGGTTGCGTAAAGGCTCCCCCAGGGAGTTCAGGTGTACCCAAAGGCTTCCGCTGAGAGCACTTTTGGATGGCAGAAAGTGGCACCGTACGTGTTTTTTCGGGTCTAACTCGGGTTGAGCTTCTTGTTGCGGTTAGGGTTATGTTTAGGGTTGTTAGGAAAGAGTGAAGACGCAGAGTCCTGTTGAGTGTGGGGTTGCGTAAAGGCTCCCCCAGGGAGTTCAGGTGTACCCAAAGGCTTCCGCTGAGAGCACTTTTGGATGGCAGAAAGTGGCACCGTACGTGTTTTTTCGGGTCTAACTCGGGTTGAGCTTCTTGTTGCGGTTAGGGTTATGTTTAGGGTTGTTAGGAAAGAGTGAAGACGCAGAGTCCTGTTGAGTGTGGGGTTGCGTAAAGGCTCCCCCAGGGAGTTCAGGTGTACCCAAAGGCTTCCGCTGAGAGCACTTTTGGATGGCAGAAAGTGGCACCGTACGTGTTTTTTCGGGTCTAACTCGGGTTCAGCTTCTTGTTGCGGTTAGGGTTATGTTTAGGGTTGTTAGGAAAGAGTGAAGACGCAGAGTCCTGTTGAGTGTGGGGTTGCGTAAAGGCTCCCCCAGGGAGTTCAGGTGTACCCAAAGGCTTCCGCTGAGAGCACTTTTGGATGGCAGAAAGTGGCACCGTACGTGTTTTTTCGGGTCTAACTCGGGTTCAGCTTCTTGTTGCGGTTAGGGTTATGTTTAGGGTTGTTAGGAAAGAGTGAAGACGCAGAGTCCTGTTGAGTGTGGGGTTGTGTAAAGGCTCCCCCAGGGAGTTCAGGTGTACCCAAAGGCTTCCGCTGAGAGCACTTTTTGATGGCAGAAAGTGGCACCGTACGTGTTTTTTCGGGTCTAACTCGGGTTGAGCTTCTTGTTGCGGTTAGGGTTATGTTTAGGGTTGTTAGGAAAGAGTGAAGACGCAGAGTCCTGTTGAGTGTGGGGTTGCGTAAAGGCTCCCCCAGGGAGTTCAGGTGTACCCAAAGGCTTCCGCTGAGAGCACTTTTTGATGGCAGAAAGTGGCACCGTACGTGTTTTTTCGGTTCTAACTCGGGTTGAGCTTCTTGTTCCGGTTAGGGTTATGTTTAGGGTTGTTAGGAAAGAGTGAAGACGCAGAGTCCTGTTGAGTGTGGGGTTGCGTAAAGGCTCCCCG
>NC_139751.1:3490575-3510574 GCF_964211835.1 Anser anser
TGTGGGGTTGCGTAAAGGCTCCCCCAGGGAGTTCAGGTGTTCCCAAAGGCTTCCGCTGAGAGCACTTTTTGATGGCAGAAAGTGGCACCGTACGTGTTTTTTTCGGGTCTAACTCGGGTTGAGCTTCTTGTTGCGGTTAGGGTTATGTTTAGGGTTGTTAGGAAAGAGTGAAGACGCAGAGTCCTGTTGAGTGTGGGGTTGCGTAAAGGCTCCCCCAGGGAGTTCAGGTGTAGCCAAAGGCTTCCGCTGAGAGCACTTTTGGATGGCAGAAAGTGGCACCGTACGTGTTTTTTTGGGTCTAACTCGGGTTCAGCTTCTTGTTGCGGTTAGGGTTATGTTTAGGGTTGTTAGGAAAGAGTGAAGACGCAGAGTCCTGTTGAGTGTGGGGTTGCGTAAAGGCTCCCCCAGGGAGTTCAGGTGTACCCAAAGGCTTCCGCTGAGAGCACTTTTGGATGGCAGAAAGTGGCACCGTACGTGTTTTTTCGGGTCTAACTCGGGTTCAGCTTCTTGTTGCGGTTAGGGTTATGTTTAGGGTTGTTAGGAAAGAGTGAAGACGCAGAGTCCTGTTGAGTGTGGGGTTGCGTAAAGGCTCCCCCAGGGAGTTCAGGTGTACCCAAAGGCTTCCGCTGAGAGCACTTTTTGATGGCAGAAAGTGGCACCGTACGTGTTTTTTCGGGTCTAACTCGGGTTGAGCTTCTTGTTGCGGTTAGGGTTATGTTTAGGGTTGTTAGGAAAGAGTGAAGACGCAGAGTCCTGTTGAGTGTGGGGTTGCGTAAAGGCTCCCCCAGGGAGTTCAGGTGTACCCAAAGGCTTCCGCTGAGAGCACTTTTTGATGGCAGAAAGTGGCACCGTACGTGTTTTTTTCGGGTCTAACTCGGGTTGAGCTTCTTGTTGCGGTTAGGGTTATGTTTAGGGTTGTTAGGAAAGAGTGAAGACGCAGAGTCCTGTTGAGTGTGGGGTTGCGTAAAGGCTCCCCCAGGGAGTTCAGGTGTACCCAAAGGCTTCCGCTGAGAGCACTTTTGGATGGCAGAAAGTGGCACCGTACGTGTTTTTTCGGGTCTAACTCGGGTTGAGCTTCTTGTTGCGGTTAGGGTTATGTTTAGGGTTGTTAGGAAAGAGTGAAGACGCAGAGTCCTGTTGAGTGTGGGGTTGCGTAAAGGCTCCCCCAGGGAGTTCAGGTGTACCCAAAGGCTTCCGCTGAGAGCACTTTTGGATGGCAGAAAGTGGCACCGTACGTGTTTTTTCGGGTCTAACTCGGGTTCAGCTTCTTGTTGCGGTTAGGGTTATGTTTAGGGTTGTTAGGAAAGAGTGAAGACGCAGAGTCCTGTTGAGTGTGGGGTTGCGTAAAGGCTCCCCCAGGGAGTTCAGGTGTACCCAAAGGCTTCCGCTGAGAGCACTTTTTGATGGCAGAAAGTGGCACCGTACGTGTTTTTTCGGGTCTAACTCGGGTTCAGCTTCTTGTTGCGGTTAGGGTTATGTTTAGGGTTGTTAGGAAAGAGTGAAGACGCAGAGTCCTGTTGAGTGTGGGGTTGCGTAAAGGCTCCCCCAGGGAGTTCAGGTGTACCCAAAGGCTTCCGCTGAGAGCACTTTTGGATGGCAGAAAGTGGCACTGTACGTGTTTTTTCGGGTCTAACTCGGGTTCAGCTTCTTGTTGCGGTTAGGGTTATGTTTAGGGTTGTTAGGAAAGAGTGAAGACGCAGAGTCCTGTTGAGTGTGGGGTTGTGTAAAGGCTCCCCCAGGGAGTTCAGGTGTACCCAAAGGCTTCCGCTGAGAGCACTTTTTGATGGCAGAAAGTGGCACCGTACGTGTTTTTTCGGGTCTAACTCGGGTTCAGCTTCTTGTTGCGGTTAGGGTTATGTTTAGGGTTGTTAGGAAAGAGTGAAGACGCAGAGTCCTGTTGAGTGTGGGGTTGCGTAAAGGCTCCCCCAGGGAGTTCAGGTGTACCCAAAGGCTTCCGCTGAGAGCACTTTTTGATGGCAGAAAGTGGCACCGTACGTGTTTTTTCGGGTCTAACTCGGGTTCAGCTTCTTGTTGCGGTTAGGGTTATGTTTAGGGTTGTTAGGAAAGAGTGAAGACGCAGAGTCCTGTTGAGTGTGGGGTTGCGTAAAGGCTCCCCCAGGGAGTTCAGGTGTACCCAAAGGCTTCCGCTGAGAGCACTTTTTGATGGCAGAAAGTGGCACCGTACGTGTTTTTTCGGGTCTAACTCGGGTTCAGCTTCTTGTTGCGGTTAGGGTTATGTTTAGGGTTGTTAGGAAAGAGTGAAGACGCAGAGTCCTGTTGAGTGTGGGGTTGCGTAAAGGCTCCCCCAGGGAGTTCAGGTGTACCCAAAGGCTTCCGCTGAGAGCACTTTTGGATGGCAGAAAGTGGCACCGTACGTGTTTTTTCGGGTCTAACTCGGGTTCAGCTTCTTGTTGCGGTTAGGGTTATGTTTAGGGTTGTTAGGAAAGAGTGAAGACGCAGAGTCCTGTTGAGTGTGGGGTTGCGTAAAGGCTCCCCCAGGGAGTTCAGGTGTACCCAAAGGCTTCCGCTGAGAGCACTTTTTGATGGCAGAAAGTGGCACCGTACGTGTTTTTTCGGGTCTAACTCGGGTTGAGCTTCTTGTTGCGGTTAGGGTTATGTTTAGGGTTGTTAGGAAAGAGTGAAGACGCAGAGTCCTGTTGAGTGTGGGGTTGCGTAAAGGCTCCCCCAGGGAGTTCAGGTGTACCCAAAGGCTTCCGCTGAGAGCACTTTTTGATGGCAGAAAGTGGCACCGTACGTGTTTTTTCGGGTCTAACTCGGGTTGAGCTTCTTGTTCCGGTTAGGCTTATGTTTAGGGTTGTTAGGAAAGAGTGAAGACGCAGAGTCCTGTTGAGTGTGGGGTTGCGTAAAGGCTCCCCCAGGGAGTTCAGGTGTTCCCAAAGGCTTCCGCTGAGAGCACTTTTTGATGGCAGAAAGTGGCACCGTACGTGTTTTTTTCGGGTCTAACTCGGGTTGAGCTTCTTGTTGCGGTTAGGGTTATGTTTAGGGTTGTTAGGAAAGAGTGAAGACGCAGAGTCCTGTTGAGTGTGGGGTTGCGTAAAGGCTCCCTCAGGGAGTTCAGGTGTACCCAAAGGCTTCCGCTGAGAGCACTTTTGGATGGCAGAAAGTGGCACCGTACGTGTTTTTTCGGGTCTAACTCGGGTTCAGCTTCTTGTTGCGGTTAGGGTTATGTTTAGGGTTGTTAGGAAAGAGTGAAGACGCAGAGTCCTGTTGAGTGTGGGGTTGCGTAAAGGCTCCCCCAGGGAGTTCAGGTGTACCCAAAGGCTTCCGCTGAGAGCACTTTTGGATGGCAGAAAGTGGCACCATACGTGTTTTTTCGGGTCTAACTCGGGTTCAGCTTCTTGTTGCGGTTAGGGTTATGTTTAGGGTTGTTAGGAAAGAGTGAAGACGCAGAGTCCTGTTGAGTGTGGGGTTGCGTAAAGGCTCCCCCAGGGAGTTCAGGTGTACCCAAAGGCTTCCGCTGAGAGCACTTTTTGATGGCAGAAAGTGGCACCGTCCGTGTTTTTTCGGGTCTAACTCGGGTTCAGCTTCTTGTTGCGGTTAGGGTTATGTTTAGGGTTGTTAGGAAAGAGTGAAGACGCAGAGTCCTGTTGAGTGTGGGGTTGCGTAAAGGCTCCCCCAGGGAGTTCAGGTGTACCCAAAGGCTTCCGCTGAGAGCACTTTTTGATGGCAGAAAGTGGCACCGTACGTGTTTTTTAGGGTCTAACTCGGGTTCAGCTTCTTGTTGCGGTTAGGGTTATGTTTAGGGTTGTTAGGAAAGAGTGAAGACGCAGAGTCCTGTTGAGTGTGGGGTTGCGTAAAGGCTCCCCCAGGGAGTTCAGGTGTACCCAAAGGCTTCCGCTGAGAGCACTTTTTGATGGCAGAAAGTGGCACCGTACGTGTTTTTTTCGGGTCTAACTCGGGTTGAGCTTCTTGTTGCGGTTAGGGTTATGTTTAGGGTTGTTAGGAAAGAGTGAAGACGCAGAGTCCTGTTGAGTGTGGGGTTGCGTAAAGGCTCCCCCAGGGAGTTCAGGTGTACCCAAAGGCTTCCGCTGAGAGCACTTTTGGATGGCAGAAAGTGGCACCGTACGTGTTTTTTCGGGTCTAACTCGGGTTCAGCTTCTTGTTGCGGTTAGGGTTATGTTTAGGGTTGTTAGGAAAGAGTGAAGACGCAGAGTCCTGTTGAGTGTGGGGTTGCGTAAAGGCTCCCCCAGGGAGTTCAGGTGTACCCAAAGGCTTCCGCTGAGAACACTTTTTGATGGCAGAAAGTGGCACCGTACGTGTTTTTTCGGGTCTAACTCGGGTTCAGCTTCTTGTTGCGGTTAGGGTTATGTTTAGGGTTGTTAGGAAAGAGTGAAGACGCAGAGTCCTGTTGAGTGTGGGGTTGCGTAAAGGCTCCCCCAGGGAGTTCAGGTGTACCCAAAGGCTTCCGCTGAGAGCACTTTTTGATGGCAGAAAGTGGCACCGTCCGTGTTTTTTCGGGTCTAACTCGGGTTCAGCTTCTTGTTGCGGTTAGGGTTATGTTTAGGGTTGTTAGGAAAGAGTGAAGGCGCAGAGTCCTGTTGAGTGTGGGGTTGCGTAAAGGCTCCCCCAGGGAGTTCAGGTGTACCCAAAGGCTTCCGCTGAGAGCACTTTTTGATGGCAGAAAGTGGCACCGTACGTGTTTTTTCGGGTCTAACTCGGGTTGAGCTTCTTGTTGCGGTTAGGGTTATGTTTAGGGTTGTTAGGAAAGAGTGAAGACGCAGAGTCCTGTTGAGTGTGGGGTTGCGTAAAGGCTCCCCCAGGGAGTTCAGGTGTACCCAAAGGCTTCCGCTGAGAGCACTTTTGGATGGCAGAAAGTGGCACCGTACGTGTTTTTTCGGGTCTAACTCGGGTTCAGCTTCTTGTTGCGGTTAGGGTTATGTTTAGGGTTGTTAGGAAAGAGTGAAGACGCAGAGTCCTGTTGAGTGTGGGGTTGCGTAAAGGCTCCCCCAGGGAGTTCAGGTGTACCCAAAGGCTTCCACTGAGAGCACTTTTGGATGGCAGAAAGTGGCACCGTACGTGTTTTTTCGGGTCTAACTCGGGTTCAGCTTCTTGTTGCGGTTAGGGTTATGTTTAGGGTTGTTAGGAAAGAGTGAAGACGCAGAGTCCTGTTGAGTGTGGGGTTGCGTAAAGGCTCCCCCAGGGAGTTCAGGTGTTCCCAAAGGCTTCCGCTGAGAGCACTTTTTGATGGCAGAAAGTGGCACCGTACGTGTTTTTTTCGGGTCTAACTCGGGTTGAGCTTCTTGTTGCGGTTAGGGTTATGTTTAGGGTTGTTAGGAAAGAGTGAAGACGCAGAGTCCTGTTGAGTGTGGGGTTGCGTAAAGGCTCCCCCAGGGAGTTCAGGTGTAGCCAAAGGCTTCCGCTGAGAGCACTTTTGGATGGCAGAAAGTGGCACCGTACGTGTTTTTTTGGGTCTAACTCGGGTTCAGCTTCTTGTTGCGGTTAGGGTTATGTTTAGGGTTGTTAGGAAAGAGTGAAGACGCAGAGTCCTGTTGAGTGTGGGGTTGCGTAAAGGCTCCCCCAGGGAGTTCAGGTGTACCCAAAGGCTTCCGCTGAGAGCACTTTTGGATGGCAGAAAGTGGCACCGTACGTGTTTTTTCGGGTCTAACTCGGGTTGAGCTTCTTGTTGCGGTTAGGGTTATGTTTAGGGTTGTTAGGAAAGAGTGAAGACGCAGAGTCCTGTTGAGTGTGGGGTTGCGTAAAGGCTCCCCCAGGGAGTTCAGGTGTACCCAAAGGCTTCCGCTGAGAGCACTTTTTGATGGCAGAAAGTGGCACCGTACGTGTTTTTTCGGGTCTAACTCGGGTTCAGCTTCTTGTTCCGGTTAGGCTTATGTTTAGGGTTGTTAGGAAAGAGTGAAGACGCAGAGTCCTGTTGAGTGTGGGGTTGCGTAAAGGCTCCCCCAGGGAGTTCAGGTGTACCCAAAGGCTTCCGCTGAGAGCACTTTTGGATGGCAGAAAGTGGCACCGTACGTGTTTTTTCGGGTCTAACTCGGGTTCAGCTTCTTGTTGCGGTTAGGGTTATGTTTAGGGTTGTTAGGAAAGAGTGAAGACGCAGAGTCCTGTTGAGTGTGGGGTTGCGTAAAGGCTCCCCCAGGGAGTTCAGGTGTACCCAAAGGCTTCCGCTGAGAGCACTTTTGGATGGCAGAAAGTGGCACTGTATGTGTTTTTTCGGGTCTAACTCGGGTTCAGCTTCTTGTTGCGGTTAGGGTTATGTTTAGGGTTGTTAGGAAAGAGTGAAGACGCAGAGTCCTGTTGAGTGTGGGGTTGTGTAAAGGCTCCCCCAGGGAGTTCAGGTGTACCCAAAGGCTTCCGCTGAGAGCACTTTTTGATGGCAGAAAGTGGCACCGTACGTGTTTTTTCGGGTCTAACTCGGGTTCAGCTTCTTGTTGCGGTTAGGGTTATGTTTAGGGTTGTTAGGAAAGAGTGAAGACGCAGAGTCCTGTTGAGTGTGGGGTTGCGTAAAGGCTCCCCCAGGGAGTTCAGGTGTACCCAAAGGCTTCCGCTGAGAGCACTTTTTGATGGCAGAAAGTGGCACCGTACGTGTTTTTTCGGGTCTAACTCGGGTTCAGCTTCTTGTTGCGGTTAGGGTTATGTTTAGGGTTGTTAGGAAAGAGTGAAGACGCAGAGTCCTGTTGAGTGTGGGGTTGCGTAAAGGCTCCCCCAGGGAGTTCAGGTGTACCCAAAGGCTTCCGCTGAGAGCACTTTTTGATGGCAGAAAGTGGCACCGTACGTGTTTTTTCGGGTCTAACTCGGGTTCAGCTTCTTGTTGCGGTTAGGGTTATGTTTAGGGTTGTTAGGAAAGAGTGAAGACGCAGAGTCCTGTTGAGTGTGGGGTTGCGTAAAGGCTCCCCCAGGGAGTTCAGGTGTAGCCAAAGGCTTCCGCTGAGAGCACTTTTGGATGGCAGAAAGTGGCACCGTACGTGTTTTTTTGGGTCTAACTCGGGTTCAGCTTCTTGTTGCGGTTAGGGTTATGTTTAGGGTTGTTAGGAAAGAGTGAAGACGCAGAGTCCTGTTGAGTGTGGGGTTGCGTAAAGGCTCCCCCAGGGAGTTCAGGTGTACCCAAAGGCTTCCGCTGAGAGCACTTTTGGATGGCAGAAAGTGGCACCGTACGTGTTTTTTTCGGGTCTAACTCGGGTTCAGCTTCTTGTTGCGGTTAGGGTTATGTTTAGGGTTGTTAGGAAAGAGTGAAGACGCAGAGTCCTGTTGAGTGTGGGGTTGCGTAAAGGCTCCCCCAGGGAGTTCAGGTGTACCCAAAGGCTTCCGCTGAGAGCACTTTTTGATGGCAGAAAGTGGCACCGTACGTGTTTTTTCGGGTCTAACTCGGGTTCAGCTTCTTGTTGCGGTTAAGGTTATGTTTAGGGTTGTTAGGAAAGAGTGAAGACGCAGAGTCCTGTTGAGTGTGGGGTTGCGTAAAGGCTCCCCCAGGGAGTTCAGGTGTACCCAAAGGCTTCCGCTGAGAGCACTTTTTGATGGCAGAAAGTGGCACCGTACGTGTTTTTTCGGGTCTAACTCGGGTTGAGCTTCTTGTTGCGGTTAGGCTTATGTTTAGGGTTGTTAGGAAAGAGTGAAGACGCAGAGTCCTGTTGAGTGTGGGGTTGCGTAAAGGCTCCCCCAGGGAGTTCAGGTGTTCCCAAAGGCTTCCGCTGAGAGCACTTTTTGATGGCAGAAAGTGGCACCGTACGTGTTTTTTTGGGTCTAACTCGGGTTCAGCTTCTTGTTGCGGTTAGGGTTATGTTTAGGGTTGTTAGGAAAGAGTGAAGACGCAGAGTCCTGTTGAGTGTGGGGTTGCGTAAAGGCTCCCCCAGGGAGTTCAGGTGTACCCAAAGGCTTCCGCTGAGAGCACTTTTGGATGGCAGAAAGTGGCACCGTACGTGTTTTTTTCGGGTCTAACTCGGGTTTAGCTTCTTGTTGCGGTTAGGGTTATGTTTAGGGTTGTTAGGAAAGAGTGAAGACGCAGAGTCCTGTTGAGTGTGGGGTTGCGTAAAGGCTCCCCCAGGGAGTTCAGGTGTACCCAAAGGCTTCCGCTGAGAGCACTTTTTGATGGCAGAAAGTGGCACCGTACGTGTTTTTTCGGGTCTAACTCGGGTTCAGCTTCTTGTTGCGGTTAAGGTTATGTTTAGGGTTGTTAGGAAAGAGTGAAGACGCAGAGTCCTGTTGAGTGTGGGGTTGCGTAAAGGCTCCCCCAGGGAGTTCAGGTGTACCCAAAGGCTTCCGCTGAGAGCACTTTTTGATGGCAGAAAGTGGCACCGTACGTGTTTTTTCGGGTCTAACTCGGGTTGAGCTTCTTGTTCCGGTTAGGCTTATGTTTAGGGTTGTTAGGAAAGAGTGAAGACGCAGAGTCCTGTTGAGTGTGGGGTTGCGTAAAGGCTCCCCCAGGGAGTTCAGGTGTTCCCAAAGGCTTCCGCTGAGAGCACTTTTTGATGGCAGAAAGTGGCACCGTACGTGTTTTTTTCGGGTCTAACTCGGGTTGAGCTTCTTGTTGCGGTTAGGGTTATGTTTAGGGTTGTTAGGAAAGAGTGAAGACGCAGAGTCCTGTTGAGTGTGGGGTTGCGTAAAGGCTCCCCCAGGGAGTTCAGGTGTACCCAAAGGCTTCCGCTGAGAGCACTTTTGGATGGCAGAAAGTGGCACCGTACGTGTTTTTTTGGGTCTAACTCGGGTTCAGCTTCTTGTTGCGGTTAGGGTTATGTTTAGGGTTGTTAGGAAAGAGTGAAGACGCAGAGTCCTGTTGAGTGTGGGGTTGCGTAAAGGCTCCCCCAGGGAGTTCAGGTGTACCCAAAGGCTTCCGCTGAGAGCACTTTTGGATGGCAGAAAGTGGCACCGTACGTGTTTTTTCGGGTCTAACTCGGGTTCAGCTTCTTGTTGCGGTTAGGGTTATGTTTAGGGTTGTTAGGAAAGAGTGAAGACGCAGAGTCCTGTTGAGTGTGGGGTTGCGTAAAGGCTCCCCCAGGGAGTTCAGGTGTACCCAAAGGCTTCCGCTGAGAGCACTTTTTGATGGCAGAAAGTGGCACCGTACGTGTTTTTTCGGGTCTAACTCGGGTTCAGCTTCTTGTTGCGGTTAGGGTTATGTTTAGGGTTGTTAGGAAAGAGTGAAGACGCAGAGTCCTGTTGAGTGTGGGGTTGCGTAAAGGCTCCCCCAGGGAGTTCAGGTGTACCCAAAGGCTTCCGCTGAGAGCACTTTTTGATGGCAGAAAGTGGCACCGTACGTGTTTTTTCGGGTCTAACTCGGGTTCAGCTTCTTGTTGCGGTTAGGGTTATGTTTAGGGTTGTTAGGAAAGAGTGAAGACGCAGAGTCCTGTTGAGTGTGGGGTTGCGTAAAGGCTCCCCCAGGGAGTTCAGGTGTACCCAAAGGCTTCCGCTGAGAACACTTTTTGATGGCAGAAAGTGGCACCGTACGTGTTTTTTCGGGTCTAACTCGGGTTGAGCTTCTTGTTGCGGTTAGGCTTATGTTTAGGGTTGTTAGGAAAGAGTGAAGACGCAGAGTCCTGTTGAGTGTGGGGTTGCGTAAAGGCTCCCCCAGGGAGTTCAGGTGTACCCAAAGGCTTCCGCTGAGAGCACTTTTGGATGGCAGAAAGTGGCACCGTACGTGTTTTTTCGGGTCTAACTCGGGTTCAGCTTCTTGTTGCGGTTAGGGTTATGTTTAGGGTTGTTAGGAAAGAGTGAAGACGCAGAGTCCTGTTGAGTGTGGGGTTGCGTAAAGGCTCCCCCAGGGAGTTCAGGTGTACCCAAAGGCTTCCGCTGAGAGCACTTTTTGATGGCAGAAAGTGGCACCGTACGTGTTTTTTCGGGTCTAACTCGGGTTCAGCTTCTTGTTGCGGTTAGGGTTATGTTTAGGGTTGTTAGGAAAGAGTGAAGACGCAGAGTCCTGTTGAGTGTGGGGTTGCGTAAAGGCTCCCCCAGGGAGTTCAGGTGTACCCAAAGGCTTCCGCTGAGAGCACTTTTTGATGGCAGAAAGTGGCACCGTACGTGTTTTTTCGGGTCTAACTCGGGTTGAGCTTCTTGTTGCGGTTAGGCTTATGTTTAGGGTTGTTAGGAAAGAGTGAAGACGCAGAGTCCTGTTGAGTGTGGGGTTGCGTAAAGGCTCCCCCAGGGAGTTCAGGTGTTCCCAAAGGCTTCCTCTGAGAGCACTTTTTGATGGCAGAAAGTGGCACCGTACGTGTTTTTTTCGGGTCTAACTCGGGTTCAGCTTCTTGTTGCGGTTAGGGTTATGTTTAGGGTTGTTAGGAAAGAGTGAAGACGCAGAGTCCTGTTGAGTGTGGGGTTGCGTAAAGGCTCCCCCAGGGAGTTCAGGTGTACCCAAAGGCTTCCGCTGAGAGCACTTTTGGATGGCAGAAAGTGGCACCGTACGTGTTTTTTCGGGTCTAACTCGGGTTCAGCTTCTTGTTGCGGTTAGGGTTATGTTTAGGGTTGTTAGGAAAGAGTGAAGACGCAGAGTCCTGTTGAGTGTGGGGTTGCGTAAAGGCTCCCCCAGGGAGTTCAGGTGTACCCAAAGGCTTCCGCTGAGAGCACTTTTGGATGGCAGAAAGTGGCACCGTACGTGTTTTTTCGGGTCTAACTCGGGTTCAGCTTCTTGTTGCGGTTAGGGTTATGTTTAGGGTTGTTAGGAAAGAGTGAAGACGCAGAGTCCTGTTGAGTGTGGGGTTGCGTAAAGGCTCCCCCAGGGAGTTCAGGTGTACCCAAAGGCTTCCGCTGAGACCACTTTTTGATGGCAGAAAGTGGCACCGTCCGTGTTTTTTCGGGTCTAACTCGGGTTCAGCTTCTTGTTGCGGTTAGGGTTATGTTTAGGGTTGTTAGGAAAGAGTGAAGACGCAGAGTCCTGTTGAGTGTGGGGTTGCGTAAAGGCTCCCCCAGGGAGTTCAGGTGTACCCAAAGGCTTCCGCTGAGAGCACTTTTTGATGGCAGAAAGTGGCACCGTACGTGTTTTTTCGGGTCTAACTCGGGTTCAGCTTCTTGTTCCGGTTAGGCTTATGTTTAGGGTTGTTAGGAAAGAGTGAAGACGCAGAGTCCTGTTGAGTGTGGGGTTGCGTAAAGGCTCCCCCAGGGAGTTCAGGTGTACCCAAAGGCTTCCGCTGAGAGCACTTTTTGATGGCAGAAAGTGGCACCGTACGTGTTTTTTTCGGGTCTAACTCGGGTTGAGCTTCTTGTTGCGGTTAGGGTTATGTTTAGGGTTGTTAGGAAAGAGTGAAGACGCAGAGTCCTGTTGAGTGTGGGGTTGCGTAAAGGCTCCCCCAGGGAGTTCAGGTGTACCCAAAGGCTTCCGCTGAGAGCACTTTTGGATGGCAGAAAGTGGCACCGTACGTGTTTTTTCGGGTCTAACTCGGGTTCAGCTTCTTGTTGCGGTTAGGGTTATGTTTAGGGTTGTTAGGAAAGAGTGAAGACGCAGAGTCCTGTTGAGTGTGGGGTTGCGTAAAGGCTCCCCCAGGGAGTTCAGGTGTACCCAAAGGCTTCCGCTGAGAACACTTTTTGATGGCAGAAAGTGGCACCGTACGTGTTTTTTCGGGTCTAACTCGGGTTCAGCTTCTTGTTGCGGTTAGGCTTATGTTTAGGGTTGTTAGGAAAGAGTGAAGACGCAGAGTCCTGTTGAGTGTGGGGTTGCGTAAAGGCTCCCCCAGGGAGTTCAGGTGTACCCAAAGGCTTCCGCTGAGAGCACTTTTTGATGGCAGAAAGTGGCACCGTACGTGTTTTTTCGGGTCTAACTCGGGTTCAGCTTCTTGTTGCGGTTAGGGTTATGTTTAGGGTTGTTAGGAAAGAGTGAAGGCGCAGAGTCCTGTTGAGTTGGGGTTGCGTAAAGGCTCCCCCAGGGAGTTCAGGTGTACCCAAAGGCTTCCGCTGAGAGCACTTTTTGATGGCAGAAAGTGGCACCGTACGTGTTTTTTCGGGTCTAACTCGGGTTGAGCTTCTTGTTGCGGTTAGGGTTATGTTTAGGGTTGTTAGGAAAGAGTGAAGACGCAGAGTCCTGTTGAGTGTGGGGTTGCGTAAAGGCTCCCCCAGGGAGTTCAGGTGTACCCAAAGGCTTCCGCTGAGAGCACTTTTGGATGGCAGAAAGTGGCACCGTACGTGTTTTTTCGGGTCTAACTCGGGTTCAGCTTCTTGTTGCGGTTAGGGTTATGTTTAGGGTTGTTAGGAAAGAGTGAAGACGCAGAGTCCTGTTGAGTGTGGGGTTGCGTAAAGGCTCCCCCAGGGAGTTCAGGTGTACCCAAAGGCTTCCACTGAGAGCACTTTTGGATGGCAGAAAGTGGCACCGTACGTGTTTTTTCGGGTCTAACTCGGGTTCAGCTTCTTGTTGCGGTTAGGGTTATGTTTAGGGTTGTTAGGAAAGAGTGAAGACGCAGAGTCCTGTTGAGTGTGGGGTTGCGTAAAGGCTCCCCCAGGGAGTTCAGGTGTTCCCAAAGGCTTCCGCTGAGAGCACTTTTTGATGGCAGAAAGTGGCACCGTACGTGGTTTTTTCGGGTCTAACTCCGGTTGAGCTTCTTGTTGCGGTTAGGGTTATGTTTAGGGTTGTTAGGAAAGAGTGAAGACGCAGAGTCCTGTTGAGTGTAGGGTTGCGTAAAGGCTCCCCCAGGGAGTTCAGGTGTACCCAAAGGCTTCCGCTGAGAGCACTTTTGGATGGCAGAAAGTGGCACCGTACGTGTTTTTTCGGGTCTAACTCGGGTTCAGCTTCTTGTTGCGGTGAGGGTTATGTTTAGGGTTGTTAGGAAAGAGTGAAGACGCAGAGTCCTGTTGAGTGTGGGGTTGCGTAAAGGCTCCCCCAGGGAGTTCAGGTGTACCCAAAGGCTTCCGCTGAGAGCACTTTTGGATGGCAGAAAGTGGCACCGTACGTGTTTTTTCGGGTCTAACTCGGGTTCAGCTTCTTGTTGCGGTTAGGGTTATGTTTAGGGTTGTTAGGAAAGAGTGAAGACGCAGAGTCCTGTTGAGTGTGGGGTTGCGTAAAGGCTCCCCCAGGGAGTTCAGGTGTACCCAAAGGCTTCCGCTGAGAGCACTTTTTGATGGCAGAAAGTGGCACCGTCCGTGTTTTTTCGGGTCTAACTCGGGTTCAGCTTCTTGTTGCGGTTAGGGTTATGTTTAGGGTTGTTAGGAAAGAGTGAAGACGCAGAGTCCTGTTGAGTGTGGGGTTGCGTAAAGGCTCCCCCAGGGAGTTCAGGTGTACCCAAAGGCTTCCGCTGAGAGCACTTTTTGATGGCAGAAAGTGGCACCGTACGTGTTTTTTCGGGTCTAACTCGGGTTCAGCTTCTTTTTGCGGTTAGGGTTATGTTTAGGGTTGTTAGGAAAGAGTGAAGACGCAGAGTCCTGTTGAGTGTGGGGTTGCGTAAAGGCTCCCCCAGGGAGTTCAGGTGTACCCAAAGGCTTCCGCTGAGAGCACTTTTTGATGGCAGAAAGTGGCACCGTACGTGTTTTTTTCGGGTCTAACTCGGGTTGAGCTTCTTGTTGCGGTTAGGGTTATGTTTAGGGTTGTTAGGAAAGAGTGAAGACGCAGAGTCCTGTTGAGTGTGGGGTTGCGTAAAGGCTCCCCCAGGGAGTTCAGGTGTACCCAAAGGCTTCCGCTGAGAGCACTTTTGGATGGCAGAAAGTGGCACCGTACGTGTTTTTTCGGGTCTAACTCGGGTTCAGCTTCTTGTTGCGGTTAGGGTTATGTTTAGGGTTGTTAGGAAAGAGTGAAGACGCAGAGTCCTGTTGAGTGTGGGGTTGCGTAAAGGCTCCCCCAGGGAGTTCAGGTGTACCCAAAGGCTTCCGCTGAGAACACTTTTTGATGGCAGAAAGTGGCACCGTACGTGTTTTTTCGGGTCTAACTCGGGTTCAGCTTCTTGTTGCGGTTAGGGTTATGTTTAGGGTTGTTAGGAAAGAGTGAAGACGCAGAGTCCTGTTGAGTGTGGGGTTGCGTAAAGGCTCCCCCAGGGAGTTCAGGTGTACCCAAAGGCTTCCGCTGAGAGCACTTTTTGATGGCAGAAAGTGGCACCGTACGTGTTTTTTCGGGTCTAACTCGGGTTCAGCTTCTTGTTGCGGTTAGGGTTATGTTTAGGGTTGTTAGGAAAGAGTGAAGGCGCAGAGTCCTGTTGAGTGTGGGGTTGCGTAAAGGCTCCCCCAGGGAGTTCAGGTGTACCCAAAGGCTTCCGCTGAGAGCACTTTTGGATGGCAGAAAGTGGCACCGTACGTGTTTTTTCGGGTCTAACTCGGGTTCAGCTTCTTGTTGCGGTTAGGGTTATGTTTAGGGTTGTTAGGAAAGAGTGAAGACGCAGAGTCCTGTTGAGTGTGGGGTTGCGTAAAGGCTCCCCCAGGGAGTTCAGGTGTACCCAAAGGCTTCCGCTGAGAGCACTTTTGGATGGCAGAAAGTGGCACCGTACGTGTTTTTTCGGGTCTAACTCGGGTTCAGCTTCTTGTTGCGGTTAGGGTTATGTTTAGGGTTGTTAGGAAAGAGTGAAGACGCAGAGTCCTGTTGAGTGTGGGGTTGCGTAAAGGCTCCCCCAGGGAGTTCAGGTGTACCCAAAGGCTTCCACTGAGAGCACTTTTGGATGGCAGAAAGTGGCACCGTACGTGTTTTTTCGGGTCTAACTCGGGTTCAGCTTCTTGTTGCGGTTAGGGTTATGTTTAGGGTTGTTAGGAAAGAGTGAAGACGCAGAGTCCTGTTGAGTGTGGGGTTGCGTAAAGGCTCCCCCAGGGAGTTCAGGTGTTCCCAAAGGCTTCCGCTGAGAGCACTTTTTGATGGCAGAAAGTGGCACCGTACGTGTTTTTTTCGGGTCTAACTCTTGTTGAGCTTCTTGTTGCGGTTAGGGTTATGTTTAGGGTTGTTAGGAAAGAGTGAAGACGCAGAGTCCTGTTGAGTGTGGGGTTGCGTAAAGGCTCCCCCAGGGAGTTCAGGTGTACCCAAAGGCTTCCGCTGAGAGCACTTTTGGATGGCAGAAAGTGGCACCGTACGTGTTTTTTTGGGTCTAACTCGGGTTCAGCTTCTTGTTGCGGTTAGGGTTATGTTTAGGGTTGTTAGGAAAGAGTGAAGACGCAGAGTCCTGTTGAGTGTGGGGTTGCGTAAAGGCTCCCCCAGGGAGTTCAGGTGTACCCAAAGGCTTCCGCTGAGAGCACTTTTGGATGGCAGAAAGTGGCACCGTACGTGTTTTTTCGGGTCTAACTCGGGTTGAGCTTCTTGTTGCGGTTAGGGTTATGTTTAGGGTTGTTAGGAAAGAGTGAAGACGCAGAGTCCTGTTGAGTGTGGGGTTGCGTAAAGGCTCCCCCAGGGAGTTCAGGTGTACCCAAAGGCTTCCGCTGAGAGCACTTTTTGATGGCAGAAAGTGGCACCGTACGTGTTTTTTCGGGTCTAACTCGGGTTCAGCTTCTTGTTCCGGTTAGGCTTATGTTTAGGGTTGTTAGGAAAGAGTGAAGACGCAGAGTCCTGTTGAGTGTGGGGTTGCGTAAAGGCTCCCCCAGGGAGTTCAGGTGTACCCAAAGGCTTCCGCTGAGAGCACTTTTTGATGGCAGAAAGTGGCACCGTACGTGTTTTTTCGGGTCTAACTCGGGTTCAGCTTCTTGTTGCGGTTAGGGTTATGTTTAGGGTTGTTAGGAAAGAGTGAAGACGCAGAGTCCTGTTGAGTGTGGGGTTGCGTAAAGGCTCCCCCAGGGAGTTCAGGTGTACCCAAAGGCTTCCGCTGAGAGCACTTTTGGATGGCAGAAAGTGGCACTGTACGTGTTTTTTCGGGTCTAACTCGGGTTCAGCTTCTTGTTGCGGTTAGGGTTATGTTTAGGGTTGTTAGGAAAGAGTGAAGACGCAGAGTCCTGTTGAGTGTGGGGTTGTGTAAAGGCTCCCCCAGGGAGTTCAGGTGTACCCAAAGGCTTCCGCTGAGAGCACTTTTTGATGGCAGAAAGTGGCACCGTACGTGTTTTTTCGGGTCTAACTCGGGTTCAGCTTCTTGTTGCGGTTAGGGTTATGTTTAGGGTTGTTAGGAAAGAGTGAAGACGCAGAGTCCTGTTGAGTGTGGGGTTGCGTAAAGGCTCCCCCAGGGAGTTCAGGTGTACCCAAAGGCTTCCGCTGAGAGCACTTTTTGATGGCAGAAAGTGGCACCGTACGTGTTTTTTCGGGTCTAACTCGGGTTCAGCTTCTTGTTGCGGTTAGGGTTATGTTTAGGGTTGTTAGGAAAGAGTGAAGACGCAGAGTCCTGTTGAGTGTGGGGTTGCGTAAAGGCTCCCCCAGGGAGTTCAGGTGTACCCAAAGGCTTCCGCTGAGAGCACTTTTTGATGGCAGAAAGTGGCACCGTACGTGTTTTTTCGGGTCTAACTCGGGTTCAGCTTCTTGTTGCGGTTAGGGTTATGTTTAGGGTTGTTAGGAAAGAGTGAAGACGCAGAGTCCTGTTGAGTGTGGGGTTGCGTAAAGGCTCCCCCAGGGAGTTCAGGTGTACCCAAAGGCTTCCGCTGAGAGCACTTTTTGATGGCAGAAAGTGGCACCGTACGTGTTTTTTCGGGTCTAACTCGGGTTGAGCTTCTTGTTCCGGTTAGGCTTATGTTTAGGGTTGTTAGGAAAGAGTGAAGACGCAGAGTCCTGTTGAGTGTGGGGTTGCGTAAAGGCTCCCCCAGGGAGTTCAGGTGTTCCCAAAGGCTTCCGCTGAGAGCACTTTTTGATGGCAGAAAGTGGCACCGTACGTGTTTTTTTCGGGTCTAACTCGGGTTGAGCTTCTTGTTGCGGTTAGGGTTATGTTTAGGGTTGTTAGGAAAGAGTGAAGACGCAGAGTCCTGTTGAGTGTGGGGTTGCGTAAAGGCTCCCCCAGGGAGTTCAGGTGTACCCAAAGGCTTCCGCTGAGAGCACTTTTGGATGGCAGAAAGTGGCACCGTACGTGTTTTTTTGGGTCTAACTCGGGTTCAGCTTCTTGTTGCGGTTAGGGTTATGTTTAGGGTTGTTAGGAAAGAGTGAAGACGCAGAGTCCTGTTGAGTGTGGGGTTGCGTAAAGGCTCCCCCAGGGAGTTCAGGTGTACCCAAAGGCTTCCGCTGAGAGCACTTTTGGATGGCAGAAAGTGGCACCGTACGTGTTTTTTCGGGTCTAACTCGGGTTCAGCTTCTTGTTGCGGTTAGGGTTATGTTTAGGGTTGTTAGGAAAGAGTGAAGACGCAGAGTCCTGTTGAGTGTGGGGTTGCGTAAAGGCTCCCCCAGGGAGTTCAGGTGTACCCAAAGGCTTCCGCTGAGAGCACTTTTTGATGGCAGAAAGTGGCACCGTCCGTGTTTTTTCGGGTCTAACTCGGGTTCAGCTTCTTGTTGCGGTTAGGGTTATGTTTAGGGTTGTTAGGAAAGAGTGAAGACGCAGAGTCCTGTTGAGTGTGGGGTTGCGTAAAGGCTCCCCCAGGGAGTTCAGGTGTACCCAAAGGCTTCCGCTGAGAGCACTTTTTGATGGCAGAAAGTGGCACCGTCCGTGTTTTTTCGGGTCTAACTCGGGTTAAGCTTCTTGTTGCGGTTAGGGTTATGTTTAGGGTTGTTAGGAAAGAGTGAAGACGCAGAGTCCTGTTGAGTGTGGGGTTGCGTAAAGGCTCCCCCAGGGAGTTCAGGTGTACCCAAAGGCTTCCGCTGAGAGCACTTTTTGATGGCAGAAAGTGGCACCGTACGTGTTTTTTTCGGGTCTAACTCGGGTTGAGCTTCTTGTTGCGGTTAGGGTTATGTTTAGGGTTGTTAGGAAAGAGTGAAGACGCAGAGTCCTGTTGAGTGTGGGGTTGCGTAAAGGCTCCCCCAGGGAGTTCAGGTGTACCCAAAGGCTTCCGCTGAGAGCACTTTTGGATGGCAGAAAGTGGCACCGTACGTGTTTTTTCGGGTCTAACTCGGGTTGAGCTTCTTGTTGCGGTTAGGGTTATGTTTAGGGTTGTTAGGAAAGAGTGAAGACGCAGAGTCCTGTTGAGTGTGGGGTTGCGTAAAGGCTCCCCCAGGGAGTTCAGGTGTACCCAAAGGCTTCCGCTGAGAGCACTTTTTGATGGCAGAAAGTGGCACCGTCCGTGTTTTTTCGGCTCTAACTCGGGTTCAGCTTCTTGTTGCGGTTAGGGTTATGTTTAGGGTTGTTAGGAAAGAGTGAAGACGCAGAGTCCTGTTGAGTGTGGGGTTGCGTAAAGGCTCCCCCAGGGAGTTCAGGTGTACCCAAAGGCTTCCGCTGAGAGCACTTTTTGATGGCAGAAAGTGGCACCGTACGTGTTTTTTCGGCTCTAACTCGGGTTCAGCTTCTTGTTGCGGTTAGGGTTATGTTTAGGGTTGTTAGGAAAGAGTGAAGGCGCAGAGTCCTGTTGAGTGTGGGGTTGCGTAAAGGCTCCCCCAGGGAGTTCAGGTGTACCCAAAGGCTTCCGCTGAGAGCACTTTTGGATGGCAGAAAGTGGCACCGTACGTGTTTTTTCGGGTCTAACTCGGGTTCAGCTTCTTGTTGCGGTTAGGGTTATGTTTAGGGTTGTTAGGAAAGAGTGAAGACGCAGAGTCCTGTTGAGTGTGGGGTTGCGTAAAGGCTCCCCCAGGGAGTTCAGGTGTACCCAAAGGCTTCCGCTGAGAGCACTTTTTGATGGCAGAAAGTGGCACCGTACGTGTTTTTTCGGGTCTAACTCGGGTTCAGCTTCTTGTTGCGGTTAGGGTTATGTTTAGGGTTGTTAGGAAAGAGTGAAGACGCAGAGTCCTGTTGAGTGTGGGGTTGCGTAAAGGCTCCCCCAGGGAGTTCAGGTGTACCCAAAGGCTTCCACTGAGAGCACTTTTGGATGGCAGAAAGTGGCACCGTACGTGTTTTTTCGGGTCTAACTCGGGTTCAGCTTCTTGTTGCGGTTAGGGTTATGTTTAGGGTTGTTAGGAAAGAGTGAAGACGCAGAGTCCTGTTGAGTGTGGGGTTGCGTAAAGGCTCCCCCAGGGAGTTCAGGTGTACCCAAAGGCTTCCGCTGAGAGCACTTTTTGATGGCAGAAAGTGGCACCGTACGTGTTTTTTCGGGTCTAACTCGGGTTGAGCTTCTTGTTGCGGTTAGGGTTATGTTTAGGGTTGTTAGGAAAGAGTGAAGACGCAGAGTCCTGTTGAGTGTGGGGTTGCGTAAAGGCTCCCCCAGGGAGTTCAGGTGTACCCAAAGGCTTCCGCTGAGAGCACTTTTTGATGGCAGAAAGTGGCACCGTACGTGTTTTTTCGGGTCTAACTCGGGTTCAGCTTCTTGTTGCGGTTAGGGTTATGTTTAGGGTTGTTAGGAAAGAGTGAAGACGCAGAGTCCTGTTGAGTGTGGGGTTGCGTAAAGGCTCCCCCAGGGAGTTCAGGTGTACCCAAAGGCTTCCGCTGAGAGCACTTTTGGATGGCAGAAAGTGGCACCGTACGTGTTTTTTCGGGTCTAACTCGGGTTCAGCTTCTTGTTGCGGTTAGGGTTATGTTTAGGGTTGTTAGGAAAGAGTGAAGACGCAGAGTCCTGTTGAGTGTGGGGTTGCGTAAAGGCTCCCCCAGGGAGTTCAGGTGTACCCAAAGGCTTCCGCTGAGAGCACTTTTTGATGGCAGAAAGTGGCACCGTACGTGTTTTTTCGGGTCTAACTCGGGTTCAGCTTCTTGTTGCGGTTAGGGTTATGTTTAGGGTTGTTAGGAAAGAGTGAAGACGCAGAGTCCTGTTGAGTGTGGGGTTGCGTAAAGGCTCCCCCAGGGAGTTCAGGTGTACCCAAAGGCTTCCGCTGAGAGCACTTTTTGATGGCAGAAAGTGGCACCGTACGTGTTTTTTCGGGTCTAACTCGGGTTCAGCTTCTTGTTGCGGTTAGGGTTATGTTTAGGGTTGTTAGGAAAGAGTGAAGACGCAGAGTCCTGTTGAGTGTGGGGTTGCGTAAAGGCTCCCCCAGGGAGTACTCATGCGTGTACCCAAAGGCTTCCGCTGAGAGCACTTTTGGATGGCAGAAAGTGGCACCGTACGTGTTTTTCGGGTCTAACTCGGGTTCAGCTTCTTGTTGCGGTTAGGGTTATGTTTAGGGTTGTTAGGAAAGAGTGAAGACGCAGAGTCCTGTTGAGTGTGGGGTTGCGTAAAGGCTCCCCCAGGGAGT